>NW_016107371.1:1932764-1976703 GCF_001604975.1 Cebus imitator
TTTTCTTTGTTGTTTGTTTGAGATGAGGTCTTGCTCTGTTGTCCAAGCTGGAGTACAGTAGCATAATCATGGCTCACTGCAGTCTTGACCTCCCAGGCGTGAATGATCCTCCTACCTCAGCCTCTTGAGTAGCTGGAATTACAGGTGTGCACTGCCATGCCCAGATAATTTTTTCATTTCAGAGATGGGGTATCTTCATGATGCCCAGGCTGGTCTTGAACGCCTGGGCTCAAGCGATCCTCCTGCCTCGGTCTCCCAGTGTTGGGATTACAGGTGGTGAGCCATGGTGACTGACCAAATTGTTGTTCTTTTCAGCTGCCAAATTTTGGGATTTGTTTTTTAAATGCAGCAAAAGCTAACTGATATACTTAGGTAGTGTATTAGTGAGCATGAGCTGCCACAACAAGATACCATACACTGAGTGGCTTAAACAACAGAAATTAATTTTCTCATTCTTCCACAGACTAGAAGTCCAAGATCAAAATGCCATCAAGGTTGGTTCTAAGGAGGCCTCTGTTCCTGGCTTACAGACAATCTTCTCTCTGTTTCCTCACATGACCATTCTCTGTGTGCACACACAGAGAGAGACAACTCTCTGGTGCCTCCTCATATTTTTTTTTTTTTTTTTTGGAGACAGAGTCTCACTCTGTTGCCCAAGCTGGAGTGCAATGGTGTGATCCCGGCTCGCTGCAACCTCCACCTCCCAGGTTCAAGCGATTCTCCTGCCTCAGCCTCCTGAGTAGCTGGGACTACAGGTACGTGCCATCACGCTCGGCTAATTTTTTGTATTTTTAGTAGAGACAGGGTTTCACTGTGTTCACCAGGATGGTCTCGATCTCCTGACCTCGTGATCCGCCTGCCTTGGCTTCCCAAAGTGCTGGGATTATGGGTGTGAGCCACCACAGCAGAAGAATACCAGACTCACTGGATTAGGGCCCTATTCTTGTGACCTCATCCAACCTTAATTACCTCCTTGAAGGCCCTGTCTCCAAATACAATCACGTCGGGGGTTAGGGCTTCAACATATGAATTTGGGAGGGGCACAGTTCAGTCCATACCAGGTATCAATCCTCAAGTGGAAGCAGATGCCATGAGACCTGCTGAGACTACATGAAAGGAGTGAGGGCAGCAGGAGCTAAGGAAACCTCGGGCAAGCAGTGGCATTCCTGGGGAAGCCCTGTCAGGAGGCAGAGAAGGAAAGGTGAGGGAAGAATAAGGAGAGCCAGGCAAATGATGCGGAGGCACTGGAGCCAAGCCATCAACATTTCAAAAAGGAGGAAAAGATCAGCAAAGCCAAAGACAGCAGGCAGAAAGCCAGGGACGGAGAAGGGCCCGTGTCCACTTCTTAATCTTGGCAAGGACTTTGGTGACCCTGAAAAGGCAGAACTATGGTAGGGCTGGAAGCCAGATCACAGTGGACCGAGGAGAGACAGGGAGATAAAGAAAGGAGCTTTCGGGTAAAGGACACTTTTGAGAAGTTTTGGAGAAAGGACAAGAGAAATCCGGAACATAGATTCAAGAGGTTATGAGGACAGGAGGGACTGTGTGTCTTTATTGGCTGGAAGAATGTTTCAGAAGGACATTCCACACAAGGAGAGGTTTCATCATGACGGAACCAGGCACAGCAGTAACAAACCTCGTTGGCATTTGCTGTGTTTTAGGCTTATGCCAAACTCTTCACATGGCTTACTCCATTTAATACTTCCATCAGCTCCGTGTGACAAACACAAGCATTATCCCCTTTCACTGATGAGGAAACTGAGAGAAACAGAGAGATCTGGCCAGGTGCTATGACTCATGCCTGTAATCCCAGCACTTTGGGAGGCCAAGGCAGGTAGATCACCTGAGGTCAAGAGTTTGGGGCCAGCCTGGCCAATATGGGGAAACCCCACCCCTACTGAAAATACAAAAATTAGCTGGGCATGGTGGTGGGCGTCTGTAATCCCAGCTACTCAGGAGGCAGGAGAATCGCTTGAACCCAGGAGCTGGAGGTTGCTGTGAGCCAAGATTGCACCATTGCACTCCAGCCTGGGTGACAAGAGCAAAACTCCGTCTCAAAAAAAAACAAAAACAAAAAACAAAAAAAACCCAGAGAGATCTACCCAAGATCACACAGCCAGAAATGGGATTTGAACCCTGGCAGCCTGACTCCATCGGCTGGGAGGATTTGGCCTGGATTTTGGCCTGCTTCTAAAATTAACAGGAAGGCAGAGGGGGTTGGGGAAGGGTGGCAGGGAGATCAGCAGGGAGCAAGAATCTGATGGAGATCATGTGATCCCAATGGCCTTGATTTTTTTTTTTTTTTTTTTTTCCAAAAAGTAGAAGACTAGGTGCTAAGCGTTAGGCCCGGGTGGGAAGGGAGCACGGGGAGAGAGGAAGGCCAAGAGCAGTGAGTGGCAGAGGCCATGAGACCAAGGGTGGTACACGGGCTGGCAGGCGCAGTGGTGCTGAGAGGGGACACTGGATTCACAGTGGTGCTGATCCTGTGAGGTGCAAGGAGATCTCCAGTGAGGCTCAGGAGCCAGGAGTGGGGAGGAAAGGCCTGCTGGAGCCTGCACAGCTGGGAGCCAGGGCAGTGGGTGCTGGGGAACAGCTGTGCTTCTCGACCCTGGCTGCATTTGAAAGCACAAGAGGCCTGAGCCCCACTCCACAGCTGTGGAACTTGAGTCTCCAGAGCTGGGCTTGGCTCTGCCCTGTGCTCACAGTCCCCATGACGCCCCTGAGATGGAAGCCAGGATGGAGGAGCTCTGAATCCAATCCAGCATGGAGTTCAAGTCACGCTGGGAGGTTGGGAGTAAGAGTGGCTGCTAGAAGGGCTATACCAAATCAAAGGAGGACGGTGAGGGTGAGATAGCGCAGGGCCCCAAGACAGGTGAGAGTGGGGTGAGTCCTGGTCAAAGGAGGACAGTGAGAGGAGGCAGCGCGGGGCTCCAAGACAGGTGAGAGTGGGGTGAGTCCTGGTCAAAGGAGGACAGTGAGAGGAGGCAGCGCGGGTCTCCAAGACAGGTGAGAGTGGGGTGAGTCCTGGTCAAAGGAGGACAGTGAGAGGAGACAGCGCGGGGCTCCAAGACAGGTGAGAGTGGGGTGAGTCCTGGTCAAAGGAGGACAGTGAGAGGAGACAGCACGGGGCTCCAAAACAGGTGAGAGTGGGATGAGTCCTGGCAGAGTGAGGGATTCTCAGGGGTTTGCACTGTCTTGCTAGGAAGGCTCGGCAGGCTGGGAGAAGGTGAACGGATACGGAGGTTTTCACACCCTCTTCCACACCCATATTCCTGCTGCCATACTGAACAGAATTGTCTTGGAAACGTCTCCTTGTCCTTAGAATAGAAACCTCTGGGAGGCTGAAATAGGGGTACCCTGAGGAACGGCTTAGATGGAATTTTCTTCCCATGTGACCAGCACAGAAAAGAAGACTCACCCCAGTGGGGAGGTGACAGCCGGATTGGGTTATCTGCAGGACCTGGGGTATCTCCACCACTAAGGAACTCCTTAAGAAAAGGAACACTGGGGAATGGGTTAGGATCCCCTAACACGCAGACAATGTTGTTAGTTGTATGGAACCGATGTTTATCAAGTTCTAATATGTGTCAGTCACCAACTGAACAAGACGGTAATGTGATTTTGTGTGGTGTTTCCCAAAGCACATTATCTGGGATATTCACAGTATACTATTTAAAAAAGGATGGGGTGGGGGCAGGAGTTCCAAGTGAAAATAAGTTTAGGAAACACAAGTTAGGGAACACTGGGTTAAAGAAAATTAAACGTTTACTCACTGCAGGACTTTGCAGACTCTTCAATCTGTCAGCATGCTCCGAGACTCTTCAAGGGTGGGACTGAAGACAGAGATTTTCCCAAGCACGCTTGACCGCAGGTCTGTTTCATTGCTATAGACCTTGAGGAATGAATGGCCCATGGAATGTGCTTTGAGAAGAAGAACATGGTGGCCAGAAGGTGGGTTCTGAAGTCACATGACCTGACTTACCGCACAGGCTCTGCACCTAGCAGCTGTGTGACTTTAGGCGAGTTGCTTATGTCCGTGTCACATCTGGAAAATAAAGCTAAATAATACTGTCTCCCTCATGCAGTTGTTGTCGGAATTAAATAATGCCTGTGAAGCATGGAGCACAGTTCCGGGCACCCCCAAAACCACTCATTAAAGGGCACTAGGCTGGGTTGGGAGATTCCTGTGAATGCTCTAAAATTCTCTGACACATTGGCCTCAAAAACTCTGAGATAGACCAGGGGAGGGAGCATCTGTCCTCTGCTGAATTACTTAGAAACAAGACTTGAATGGCTTTGAAGCCTGTGATACACAGAGGAAGCACTGTTAAGGCAGGTGAGGGGGGTGGGGAGGGAGTCATATTCCTGTTCACTTCTTGCCTGGAGAAGTAGGCTCAGGGCATCCGTGGTGCTGGGGGTTGGTGGTTAAAGTGGTTTGGCTTCCTGGAGAGGGTGGTGACAAGGAGGGGAGGGGAGTGGCAAGCCAGCCACCGCCTGCCCCCATTGCCCCTGATCTGGACAGGCTGAGTGGACACACAGGAAACCTCCCAGGCCAGGCGGGCGTGGAGCAGCTGCTGGACTTGGCCCCTGTCCCGGTGTTGTCCTTCCCGGAGGTGGATGCTTCGAGGAAGAGGTTACCAGAAAAGATCCGCAGCGGCTGCTTCTGGCCGACGTCAGCACTCTGGACCACACGGAGTCTGGGAGTCTGGGAAAAGGATGCCTCCCCTCCTGAGGGCTCTGTGCCATTTCTCTGGGGCCTTAGAGAAGTGGGAACAGATGGTGGAGCCACAGGGGGAGGGAAACTGAACTGTGGGACACTGAAGAAGGTCATACCCCTGCCCTGGGACCAGAAGCACTGTTCCAGACCCTCCACTCCTACCCCTGGAAGCCGGCGCCCGTGACTTTCCTGACATGGGAAAGAACGGTCTGTGTGCCCAAGTGTCCAGTCTCACGGTCGTTATATCTCCTTCAGTTCTCTAACCCTGGGGATGGAGGGGAGAAGCCAGCCACCCCCGAAACACATGTGAGTGAGTGTGAGCTCCATGCCACAGCACTCTGGGGGCAAGCCTTCTGCGCACAATCAAGCAGGTTTGAACCCACCTTTGTTCAATGCCCGTGCTCTCTCTAGTTAGGTCAGAAGGGCAGATCCTCAGTTTAAACTCCTGGCTAGGCTCTGGTTTATTGGGAAAGCATCCTAAGTATAAATGAGTAGAACAGCTCTGATTGAAAGAATACTAATCTTGCTTCTTGTTTTTCTTAAGGAAAGAAACCTACAGAGCGGTGGGACACGGAGCTCCGCTGGCCGCCTCCAACAAGGATCTAATGGCTTTTCCAGGAGCGTGCCCCATCACCTCCCCCAGACAGCTCAGACAGCTTCCCCGCCCCTCTTGGCTTCTGGGCTGCACCCCAGCACCCCCAGTCTCTTTTTCTAGCCAGGGTGGGGCCTCCCAGGGCTTATGGGCCCTGGGCCCAGGGCTTGCTTCCTTTCTTGGCAGCTGTTAGAAATCTCCAGTTTCTGGCCTAGTAAAACCCTTTCATTTATTTATTTATTTATTTGCCTGCTCCAGGGAGAGTTTTGATTGGCTTCAGCTAGGATGACCTCATCCTTTCCAGATTTTGGTGGCGTTCCCATTTTCCACAGCTCCGCCTTTATCCATGGAATTCCCTTCTGACTTTTCTCTGAAGTTCGCCCTGTCCCAGTCGTCCTGGGCTTTGGAATTCCCCATCCTCACTTGGGAAGGCAAGTGTGGACCCTGGACTCTCGCTCTCCCCGCGCCCCGGGGCTCCTGGGTTGGCTTGACTGCCCCCAGCTCTGGCAAGTCCCTCTCTCAGGGTCCCAGCCTCCCCTGCAGGGCCCTTTGCTCATTTGCCCCTCCCCTCATGGATCTCTGCTCTATATCCAGGACTCATAGGAAACCACATTCTTCAAAATAACTATAATTAACTTTGTGCCAGCCTTTCTTTTACATTATCTCACTTAATTTTCACAGTAATCCCATGACACAAGAATTGTTATCCCCAGTTTACAAATGAAAAAAGGGAGGCTGGGAGAGTTGGACATAGCCTGCCAGAGATGAGCAACTAGGACGCGTGGAGTTGAGATCCAAACCCAGGTTTGTGTGGGGCTCCAGGTGTGTCTGGCTCCAGGTGTGTGCGGCTCCAGGTGTGTGTGGCTCCAGGTGTGTGAGGCTCCAGATGTGTGCGGCTCCAGGTGTGTGCGGCTCCAGGTGTGTGTGGCTCCAAGGCCATGGCACGGTGTTCGTCTCATTGAGAAATGCTTCCAGCTACACAGCTGGCTTCCCTGGAAGGATCAACAGCAAATCTCATTAGCTCTACCTTCAAAATATCCCCAGAATCTGACCCCAGCCCTCGGCCAAGCCACCACCACCTGGACTCACTGCAGGAG
Organism: Cebus imitator; assembly: GCF_001604975.1. Classification (NCBI taxonomy): domain Eukaryota; kingdom Metazoa; phylum Chordata; class Mammalia; order Primates; family Cebidae; genus Cebus; species Cebus imitator. The sequence continues at coordinate 1,939,171 of NW_016107371.1, forward strand.
TCTAAGGGGCCTCCCTCTCCTGCCCTTACCCCCTTGGTCATTCTCCACACAGCAGCCGTAGTGATGATGATGATTATTACTATTATTGAGACAGGATCTTGCTCTGTCACCCAGGCTGGAGTGCAGCGGTGTGATCTTGGCTCACTGTAGCCTCTGCCCCCTGGGCTCAAGCCATCCTCCCACCTAAGCCTCTTGAGTAACTGGAACCACAGACATGCACCACCATGCCCAGCTAGCGTGTGTGTGTGTGTGTGTGTGTGTGTGTGTGTGTGTGTGTGTGTGTATTGGTAGAGACAGGATTTCACCATATTGCCCAGGCTAGTCTCGAACTCCTGGACTCAAGTGATCCTCCCACCTCTGCCTCTCAAAGTGCTGGGATTACAGGCATGAGCCACTGCTCCCAGCCTATAGTGATTCTTTAAAATGTTTGTTTCTTCTGTGCTCAGAGCCCTCCGGTGACTCATCACATTTTGAGTCCAAGCCAAAGTCCCAACAGCAGCCTAGGAGGCCTGTCGTCCCAGGATCCCTCCCAGGGCCCCTGAGGTCCCTCTTGGGGCTCACTCCCTCCGCTCCTACTGCAGCAGCCTCCTTGCTCTTCCTTGAGCACACACAGCAAGCTCCAGCCTCAGGGTCTTTGCATTTGCTGGTCCTGCTTTTTGAAGGCTTTTCCCCCAAATAGCTTTGTGACTCAGTCCCTCACCTCCTTCGAGTTTTTCTCGAAAGTCGCCTTTTCAGTGCGTCCTCTCCTGTTCTCTGCGTCTCCTCCAGCCTGCTCCCTAACCCTCCACTCCCTGCTTTTTCCTCACCACAGTGCTATCACCAATGACATTATTTTGCTCACTTATTCGATATTTGTCTGGTCCCCTGCTAGAATGGAAGCTTCACAAGAACAGGGATGGTCCTGTTTTATTTCTTTCATGGCTATATTGCCATTGTGCTGAATAGTACCTGGCACTTGGCAGATACTCCATAGGTACTTGTGGAAGGGTGGGAGGGAGAAAGGCACTGGTTAGGTGGCGATGAGCAGAGGGGGTCAGGATAGGCCTCTGAGCAGAGCATTCTGGCCAGGACTTCGGGGAGCTGGTACATGGGGCCCGTCCTCCAAGTGGAAGTAGCCTTTGGTCTCTTAGCAGCCCCTCTTTGCAGCCCAAGGACCAAGTGTTGGCTTGAGTCTCAGAGGGGCTGGTCCCCCGGTGAGTTCCTGGGAAGCAGACTCCGCAGTGGTATTCCATGTGCAGGAGGCTCTGAGCAAGTGCTCCTTACAGCAATGCCTGAGGAAGGGAAGAGGAGAAGGAGGCAGGGGTGGACTGAGAAGTAGAGCTGGGATTTCGGCCCAAGGACAACCTTAGCCAAGCCCGCGGTGACCTCTGGGGCTAAAACCATTGAAAATAATGGCAAAACCAGCAATTACTGTTGCACCAACCTAATAAAACAATTTTTAGTTAAAAGAAGAGCATCGTTAACATCAGCACCCAGTCCTGATTTAAATCGTACCCTTCCTCCTCGATTAGCTGAGTGTTGAGCTCCAAGGAGTGACTTCGGACATCCCTCCTTGCACAGAAAAGGGAGGTATTACATCAAGCATTATGCCGCTTCTAAAGTGGAAGAACAAAACAATTGTCAACTTCATGTCTTCTGTTTGTTGTTGTTTGAGACAGGGTCTCACTCTCGCCCAGGCTGGAGTGCAGTGGTGCCATTGCAACTCACTGCAGCCTCGACCTCCCGGACTCAAGTGATTCTTCTGCCTCAGCCTCCCTTGTAGCCAGGACTACAGGTACACGCCACAGCCGACTAACTTCTGTATTTTTTGTAGAGAAGGGGTTTTGTCCTGCTCCCTAGGCTGATCTTGAACTCCTGGACTCTAGCGATCCACCTACCTGGGCCTCCCAAAGCGCTGGGATTACAGGCATGAGCCACCACACCCAGCCTAGATGTGTATTGTTTGTTGTAGCCAAACTTGTAGTATTGTCTATGCCTTGGTATGTTATAAAAGTGTGTTTTAATGAGCAGTACATATACGTAAAAGTTCATTACAGGTCCTTATGTAATCAATGTGTATATTTTTGGGGGTCTAGAAAATAATTTTATGCTTTTGAATAATTGTGGAAACTTTTTAGTTACTATGGCATTGGTTTTAGAAGATCTTCTTGGCTATTTCTATGATTAAATTTTTCAGGAACCATAAACTATGGCATTATTCTCTTTTTCTCTCCAAAGAACAGCAGTATGTTAAGCATTATTCTTTTTTGAAAGCTTTTCTACTTTGCCCTAGACACCTAAGCGTTCATCTTTTCTTTCTCTTCCCTTCTATAGCTTGTGTGGTTAATTTTATACTTTAACAACAATATCTACCACAACTAAAAGCTTTTTTTGTGTGTGTGAAAGTGATAAATGCTTATTTTTAAAATTTTGGGACAGGTGTTGGGGGTGTCAGTGGCAGGCTGGGAGTGGTTGAGCGGACAGTGAATTTACACTGGTGCTCAGGATCCCCTCAGTACAAGCCAAGGATCACATTTGGTGATAGAGGCTGCAGGAGCTTCCCTGGGGCCCTGGGAGGGAAGGAAGCAGCGGCCGGCTGGGGATGCAGGCTGAAGCACAGGAGTGGTCTGCATGGTTGATTAGAATGAAGGCAGCTGGAGCCAGAGGGGCAGAGGGGCTGGTCTGGGCCCAAGGGAGAAAGAGGAGGAGGAGAAAGAGTGAGTGGAAGGAAGCAAGCTCGCAGGAAGCGACTTGGCTGCTGGAGGGGAGGAATTCATCACAGTCCAGGGATTATGGCAGTGACCCCATCAAGACGGGGCACTGGAATCAGAGCGATCTGGTAGCCAGTACAATGAAGTAATAATAATTGCTGTCCTTTCCTGAACGCCTGCTGTGGCCAGACCCCAAGCTTGGAGGCTTGCAGACATCATCATGTCATTTGACCATCACCACGTCATTTCACCGTCACCGTCACCACCAGAGGTGTTGCTATTCCCCACTTAGTAGATGAGGACACTATGGTTCAAAGAGGTGAAGAAACTCACCCAGATACAAAAGTGACGTGAAACCTTTAATTTAGCACACATGTTCAGTTGGAGTTCCACAGTAAATGTGTGAATGTGTGTGTAGGACATGGAACAGAGCCCGGGACACAGTGAGCATTTTCCAAGTATTTCCTGTTATTATCGTGTACCAGCCACAGTGGCAGGCCCTGGAGACACTGTGGATAACAAAACATATGTGATTCCTGCCCCTGTGGACCTTAGTGTGTCCCATAAGGGAGACTGACATGGAACAGAAATGAAAGGAAAAGTATCACACAAATCATACAGAGTGACAAGAAGGAAAATGGACTCCATGCCATGAAGGCCCCACTACGACTCCAGGCCCAGGCCACTGGGCCACAAAGGAGAGAGGCAGTGTTGGTTTGGAGCCTGGGTTCTCCAGGCTGGTTCCAATGTCACGGTGGCCCCTCCAGGCTGGGGTTTCCCTATAGGAAAAAGCAGGGGCAGGCAAGAGATTGGGTTTTCAAACTACATTGTAGCTGAGGAATCTTTTATTCAAACATGATCTTAAAGGCCAAGTGTAGTGGCTCATTCCTGTAATCCCAGTGCTTTGTGAGGCCAAGGCAGGAGGATTGCTTGAGTCCAGGAGTTTGTGACCAGTCTTGGCAAAACAGCAAGACCCCATCTCTAAAAAAATTAAATTAGCCACTCATGATGGCATGCACCGGCAGTCCTAGCTACTGAGGAGGCTGAGGCAGGAGGATCACTTGAGCCCAGGAGTTCAAGGTGAATTGAGCTATGCCCATGCAACTGTACTCCAGCCTGGGTGACAGAACAAGACCTTGTCTCAAAAACAAACAAACAAATAAACAAACACGATCTTAAGCAAATATCAAGTCCAATGTGCTAACAAGTACAGGCTCAGTTGCTCTAACTGAGGAGATAACGGCCCCACTGTTCCCCCTCTCCCTCCTGCTCCACAGCAGCCCAGAGACTCACAGAATTTCTAGGGCTGTGTGGAGCCCAGCTGGAAAGACACTGGATAGTAATGGAGCTTGTTATTAATTGAGCACTAAAAACTACAATCATTTGGTTATCCTGTTTACTCTTCTAAACAACCCTACAAAGTCATCATTTCATCAATGAGGAATCTGAGGCTTAGAGGGATTAATAATGTACATACATTGAATTGCTTGAAACTTGTTGATAGTTTTTAAATGGGCACAATTGTCTCACAGAATTAATTTTCCTAGTTTCTTTGAATAAATACAAAAATTTTTCCACTGTTGACACTTGAGAAAGTTACATTTGTCTTATCTGAGTTCTTTTCTTAGGAAACCAACCATCGGCCTCCCAGACAGTACCAAAGAGCTGAAATTTACCAGATCACCACATCTGGACAATGACATGTTAGACCGCTCACCCCTCAGGATTGCCTAACCCACCACCTGCTTCCTGTTGACCAACTCTTCTTCCTTACCCCTCCCTAATTCCTGTTTTCCCACACATGGTTACATATCTTCCCTACTATATCAACTCCTAATTTTAGTTGGTCAGGGAGATGGGTTTGAGACTGATCTCCTGTCTGCTCAGCTGCCACACACAATTAAAGCCTTCTTCCCTGGAACTACTGGTTGTCTCAGTGATTGGCCTGTGTGGCAAGCTGCAGAACCTAGACTGAACTCCTGGCATTTTGATAACAGATTTACCACCACTCATAAAATAGAAATAAAGTTGCTCCTCATGGTCTGGCCCGTGCCCACCTGTCCAGCCTCATCACTCCCCTCTTCACACAAACACACACACACACACACACACACACACACACACACACACGAGATCTCCAATGTCCATTTCTCACCCCAGCCTTGGCACCTGCCTCACATGCTTCTCCATTCTTCTCCCAGTGTGCTAATTCCCTATTGCTGCTGTAATAAGTTACCGAAAACTCAGTGGCTTAAAGCAACACAAATTTACTGTCTTACAGTCTGGAGTACAAAAGTCCAAAATGCGTCAGCAGGGTTCTGTTGCTTCTGGAGGTTCTAGGGGAGAATCTGTTTCTTTGCCTTTTCCAGCTTCTAGAGGCTTCCTTGGCTTATGGCCTCCTTCCAGCAATGACACCACTCCAGCCTCGGCTTCCATCTCTTTCCACCCTGACCCTCCTAACTCCTCATAAGGACCGTTGTGGTACATTGGACCCACCCAGATAATCCAAGGTCATCTCCCATTTCAAGATCTTTAACTTCATCACATCTTCTTTGCCATGCAAGGTAGCACATTCATAGATTCTGGGGATTAGGATGCAGACGTCGTTGAGGGACATGATTCAGCCTGTCACACATGGTGACTCCTCCCATTCTTCAGATCTGAGCTTAAAGGTCATGTCCTCAAGAAAGCTGTCCCTGACCTCCCTGAGAAAGCTGTCTCGTGATGGGCTTTCACAGCGTCTTCTACCTCTCATTGCTTTCACAGTCACAATTTAACATTTGTTTGGGTAATGCCATAACTAATTAAACTCCCAGGCCACTTGGTTTTTCCATTTGTATTTTCAGTGCAGGGTAGAGAGTCTCTCACAGAGTGGGGGCTCAATTAACATTTGCTGGATAAATGGACGAACACATCAATGCACTTGCCTAAGGTCACAGCAGCAGGTAACAGAGGCAGGATTTGAACGTGGGCAGTGAGCTTGCAGAGTCCTCTCCTCTTAGCCACACACTAGACTGCCTCTCACAGATCTGCAGTAGCTCAGGCTTGGGGGCACATATTTCAATCTCACCTGCAGCATCCCACCAGGTTTGGGGTTGCCTAGCCAGCCTACCCAAGGCCCAACAATCTAGAACCTGTGATTTAAGACACTTTTCACGGGGTGGGGGTTGGGGGTGGTTCTGGAAACCCTGGCAAGGTAGGGCTGGGATGGTGGGTGGCAGAGGCTGGAGAGGCAGCAGTGGTGGGAGGTGATATGAGGCCGCCAGGAGGATAAGCCCTCCAGGGGAGCTGGTGGGCGCACACACAGGAAGAGAACTCGAAGGGCAGCGCCTCAGGCACACCCACGGTGAGAAGCTGGGAGAAGGCGATGCCAGCGAGGAGGAAATGAGCTGTCACAAACCTGGAGATGTGGGAAAGTGCAGTGTCATGGAAACCAGGGGAGGGAGCACGTCTGTCCATCCATCCCTCCATCCAGGAAGAGGCGGCTGGGATGTGGGAGCGCCAGGGCTGTGGGGCAGGAGCAGGAGGGGGAGGTCGGAGGCCCAGGGCCACCTGTCCTGCTGGGAAGGTCAGCCCTGCTGACCCTCAGCAGGGCAATTTCAGTAAACTGCATGGGAGGTGGAGGACTAGGCGAGGCTGAGTGGGCGCTTCAAGGATTCAGGAGGAAACGAAACGAGACCACACATTTCCGGATTTGGCAGGGAAAGAAGAGGATGGTTGCTGGGAGGGGGCAGCCAGGACATGGGGAGTCGCGCGTGGGTTTGCAGGCACCCGGGAAGAGCCGGGGAGAAAACAGTGGAGAAGCAAGAAGGAGGGCACGTCGTGGGCGTGCACCAGGCTGGGCAGGAGAGTCCGATGATGAGTCAGCGCTCAGTGCTTCAGTCAGTGAGAGATGGGGAGGAGGCACCGGCACCGGCTCCCTGGCTCAACTTTCTCCCTCCACGTTCACGCTGGGGTTGCTTTGGAAAAGGGAGAATGACCGTGGAAGCTGGAGGCAGGGGCTCAGGTTCTCAGTGCAGACCCACAGCACAGCCTTCGCCCTGAGCCGCTGTCTGAGAAAGTCCCCTTTCTAGGAGATCTCAGAGGGCCCCAAGCCCTGGGTCTGGAGTCCAGTGTGAAGCCACTGTGGAGGGTCTGGATGGGGGAGCACAGCTTCTCTTCTGCCTCGCTTCTCCCAAAGGTTCTAGAACTGTCTCCACTTCCCCAAGGATGCTGACAACTGTATTTTGAACATGTGAGTCCAGTGTTGTGCTTGGATCCCTCTGACAGGCTCATGAAGTTATGGGCTTTTTCTTAGAATAAAGGCATAAAATAAAATTCCTAGGATTCCCAAAGGAGCCAAATGCATGAAAAAACACTTCTGAAAATACATTTCAAAGCCCAAACTTCTAATATATGTGCTTCTTTATCAAATGCATGAAAGAACCACAGATGACGTCATAGTGTTGATGAGCACGGACAGCGTTTGGAGATACCTGCAAAACTCTCATGAAGCGAAACTGTTGGTGATTTCTTCTGGTGACGGTCATAGATCCTGTTACAACCGTGGTTGCTGCCTACACTCATAATGGAAGGAAATGCTCCGTTTTAGGTAGAGGTCAGTGAAAATAAAGATGTAATTGTTACCCATCCAAGTTCTTGGACCCCCTGATCTTCAAAATGTTAAGAACTTCTGTTCTGTAGAAACAGTCAAAAGCCACAGAGCCTATGGGGGCTAGACAGGTGACATCACAGAGGTCAGGCAAGGGAATGGCCACAGGCTCAGGGCCCTGAACAGCAAATGCTCTTTCTAGAGGGAGCAGCGCTGCTCAGCTTCAGAGATGGCAAGCCTGGTACTAGCCAATCCTCACTCTGTTAAGAGATGAATACCCATTCTTATGTAAATCCTCCTAATTTTTAAATGTTAACAAAAACATTCACATTTTCAAGGGTATTTGGAGGGGGAGGCAGATATAACACAGCGACAGCCGTAAGCCATCGAGCTCTGGGTCCCTGCTGACTGGGACCCTTTATGGGGTCCAGGCTTCCCCCTCCAGGTCACAGGCTTCCATGAGAGGCCTGTTGGATCATATGGAACCCAAAGCTCCAGCCTAAAAATGGACTAGGCAATAGCCCCAATTCACAGCAAATCGCCACATGAAACCTAGCAATTGTCTGACTGTGCCACCTCGTGGGCCCTGCCTTCCTTCCCTGGGACTGTCTCCATGTGCATGGCTTCATGAGAGAGAGCTGAATCCAGGCTGAACGCCGAGTTTCAGTCTCAGCTCTGCCACTTATCAGTCCATTGGGCTTGGAAAGTCACAAATCTCTCTCAAGCCCTGCAGGGTCTCATCTAGAGAACAGGCTTAATGGGTCCAAGGTACATTCTAGGATGCTGTCCAAATGCAAGTAGTTCCAGTTATTTCCAGTTTCTTTTTGTTTTCTGCTTCACTCAGCTGGGTCCCTATGGGGTTAGGGTGTAGGAAATCAGGGAAAACATGTTTGTCCCAATATGTAGCATAATAGACAACATCTGTTAAATAAAACCCAAAGCAATTGTGACTTATTCAAACAATTATCACTTTGGAAGTGTCCAGGGATTGGACAGTTACCTCGAGTTTTTCTGGCAGCACTGAGATCTGGGTGTCCTGCAGATTTAGGAGAGGCAGTAGGAGAAGCCACATGCCCCGGGGACACTGCCGATTTCATTTTGCACATGCTGTGCTCAGCTCAGCTCCTGGGCATTTCACTCTCATTTTCAGATGTTGCAGACTGACGCTCTGAGCTGCTCAAGGCCAGGTTCTCTGGGGGCTGGGTGGTTATGGGAGCTGGGAAATTAGACCAGAGAGGAATCCTGCCACCACACTGTCACATCAGAGACTTTATTTAAAAAAAGAACACCCTGTGGCTCCGTGGGCGCAGGCGATGCTGGCTCCTTCCCTGTGTGCAGATCAGCCGTGCCTGGGACTCGGGTGGGGTGTGTGTCGGGCTGGGTTGGGCTAGCCCTAGCCTCCCCCGCTGGCGCATGACAATGAATTAGGGCCCTGGGAAAGTGGGGCCATCAGGGAACTATCCATCCTGAGTGCATGGAGGAAAGGCAGGAGCCGTTGTCCACAAATGAAACTTCCAAAGTCACACACAAGATTCCAGCTATGCCCTTGTGCAGCTGTGAGACCTTCAGCTGATACTTAGATCTAATACATTATTACAGGAGAAGCATTCAGAGCAGCACATCACACGTGCTGGACAAGTGGTAGCATTATCCTACCAGAAACATCTCTTCATCCCTTGCAGTCTGTAATGAAGCTCATTGAGACATCACTGCAAAATCAGGGAGATACTTTTGTTTTTAGTACTCCATTTGGAAGCCAGTGAACTTCTACTGGTCCGAAAAGGCCCAGCTCAAATGACACCTCCTCTGTGAAGCCCGTTTTTCATGTCACTACATTGTTAGTGATTGCTTTATGTCAGGATCTGTACTGAGCACTTCACATATGTCCATATGTCCATGCAGAGGCAGATTCAGATTTTGTGAGGCCTGAAACTTTTACAATTTAGGAGCCTTTTTAAAACACACACACATACACACATACACACATACACACACACACACACACACACACACACACACGACATCTGATTGTATTTCTAGGGTTTGCAAAACAAAAATGACCTCCTTCAGCTGGGCATGGTGGCATGAACCTGTAGTTCCAGTTACTCAGGAAGCTGAGGTCAGAGGACTGCTTGAGCCAGAAGCTGGAGGCTATAGTGAGCTATGCTCACATCACTGCACTCCAGCCTGAGCAACAGAGCAAGATCCTGTCTCAAAAAAAGAAAAAAATGAACTTGTGAGCACATGGCTAGGGCCTGGGAAGGCACCTGAGCAAGTGATGGGCCTTGATGCTTAAGCTTCAACAGCTTCAGGGTAAATCCATCTCTGAAGTTTCAAACAATCTCCACCATAGCCGTGAAGTTGGTAAGTATTGTCCCATTTTACAGATGTGAAGAGTGAGACTCAGAGGTGAGAAGTAACTTGTCACAAATTGTGCTTTTTTTTTTTTTGAGATAGGCTCTCACTCCCGTCACCCAATCTGGAGTGCAGTGGCATGATCACAGCTCACTGCAGCCACATCCTCCTGAGCTCAGGTGATTCTACCATTCAGTCTCCTGAGTGGCTGGGACTACAGACACACACCACCACACCTGGCTAATTTTGTGTATTTTTAGTAGAGATGGTGTTTTACCATATTGCCCAGGCTGGTATTAAACTCCCAAGCTAAAGCAATTCACCTGCCTTGGACTCCCAAAGTGCTAGGATTACAGGCATGAGCCACTGTACTTGGCCCAAATTGTGCTCTTGACCTTGGCACCCTTAAGTGTTCCCCTCCGACCCTGACAGGTAGTGCCTGTGACCTGGCTGGTGTCTCCATTTCAGGACTTCTGTGAAAGCACAGCACTGCAGCCATTGGCTTATCTATCCCACCCTACTGAATGTCAGTTTCTCTCAGGCTCACAGACAGGTCTTTGTCTTTGCATCTGGGTGGCCCAGAGAAGGTGTTCCATAAATGCCTGTTGGATGAACGTACATATTCCACCTTCACCTTTTTGTACCCTTGATCTCCACCTGTTTCATGCCCCTGCTGATGAGTTCCTAGCCTCGGCCTAATGTTTTGGAGAAAGTTTCCAGGGTACAGAGTGGAAAGAGAAAAAGAAAAAAGAAGCCTTCCCATAGGACCTGAATAAGGCTACAGAAGAGAATAGTCAATTCATACATTCAACAAGTGTTCTTGGGTACCAGTCTAAGGAACCAACTAGGAACCAGAAATGAACAAAACAGACAAATATCCCTGCCCTGAAGGAGCCTGCACACTGTTGAGGGGAAACAGACCAAACACAGTCAATAATAAGATAGCAGCCTGACAGATGGCGGTAGCGCTGTGAGGACAATAAAGCAGGAAAGGAGGATCGGGTCTGCTGGGTGAAGTGGGGTGTGTGGGAGAGCCTCATGGGGAATATGAGATCTGAACGAAGTCGGGGAGGGAGCCATGTGGCCATCTGGGGAAGAGCCGTGCAGGCAGGTGGTGGGACTCGTCTGATAAGTGGGAGGAACAGCAAGAAGGCCTATTGTGAGTGAGGCCAGGGTCAGCCAAGTGACAAGGGCCAGGCCACACAGGCTCTGAAGGCCACTGTGGAGAATCTGCACCTTCCCCCGAGAGCCAAGCCACAGGAGGATGGTTGAAAGGAACCCTCCATCTGCCAAGCTGAGAACAAAGAAAGGGTCAGGGAGACCAGTTAGGGGTATTTCAAGAATCCAGGTGGGAGAGTATTGCCACATAGACAAGACTGGTGGCTATGGAGGAGAAGCAGTTGATTCCTGGATGGCTTTGAAGGCCAAGATGGTGGGATGTTAGATGTGAAAGGATGGCTTGGAGCTTCCTGGCCTAAGCAGCTGGAAAGATGGGAATGCCTAGGGGAGGAGGAGCTCCTGGGAGTGAGATCAGGATTTTGAGTTTGGACATGTTAAGCTTGAGATGTTTCTTGTAGTCAAGCAGGCAACTGGATAGATTAGGCTGCACTTCGGGAGAGAGGCCCAGGCTAGAGAAATAAAATAGAAACTCATTCACATATGGTTGGAATTTGAGGCCTGAGACTGAATGAGATCACCACTAAGGGACTGTGCACAGAGAAGAGGTCCCAGGTCTAACCTCCTGGGAATGTCAGTGCTTAGAGATCAGGGAGATGAAACTGAGAAGGAGCAACTAGGAGAGCCTGGTGTTCTGGAAGCCAGAAAAAGTCAGTACTTCAAGAAGGAGGAGGTGCTCACCTGGGTCCGGTGTTGCTGGTAGGAGAAGTGATATTTGGATGCACCATGAGGAGAGCTTTGGTGAGCTTGTCAGTAGAATTTCCATGGAGTGGCATGCGTAGAATCCAAAAGAAAGTTTCTGACACCAGGGAAGTGACAGCATGTTTACATGTGGACAGGAATGATTGAAAGAGAAACAGGGCATCAATGATGCAGGAGACTCACAGGAGCACTCAGCTTGAGTAGGTGAGACGATGGGATCAAGGGCACCAAGGGAGGAGAAGCCTTAGCTTGGAGCATCCAAAGTAGCAGGAAAGAGGCCGAGGCCTGGCCCCTCATGCAAAGCAAGAGGACAAGGAACTGACAGGGGCTGAGCTGGGTGAGATGGGAAGCCACGAGGAAGGGGCAGGACAGGAAAAAGAGGGTGGGCTCGAAGCATCCCTGATGGGAAGTGGAATTGGAAATTGTGACAACACTGCTGGTTGGACCCAATATCCTTTCTCCCCTTCATCCATAACAATAGGGTCTTTTCCTTTTTTTTTTTTTTGAGACAGACTCTTACTCTGTCTCCCAGGCTGGAGTACACTGGCGCAATCTCTGCTCACTGCAACCTCCACCTCCTGGGTTCAAGTGATTCTCCCACCTCAGCCTCCTAAGTAACTCGGATGACAGGTGCCCACCCAGCTAATTTTTGTATTTTTAGTAGAGATGGGGTTTCACCAATTGGCCAGACTGGTCTAGAACTCTTGACCTCAAGAGGTGATCTGCCCTCCTTGGCCTCCCAAAGTGCTGGGTTTATAGGTGTGAGCCACCACACCCAGCCCCATACCAATAGGGTCTTGCTGAGCACATTTCTGCCCAAGTGAAAACCATACTTCCCAGCCTCCCTTGCAACTAGATGCAGTCCTGTAGCTGAGTTCTGGCGGCGGAAGGTGACAGAAGTGAAATGTGCAGGTTTCACATCCCTGGCCTGCAAGGAATTTGTTAGTCCCATACCTGTACCCTTCTCTCTTCCGAGAAGGTTGACACGAGGTGGCCCAGCTTCAGCCAATGAACCAATGCACGGGCAAGGCTCCTTGCCATTTTTGTGCCCTGGACCTCCTGGCACAAACAGCGTGAGGCAGAGCCACTCTGCTGGCCTGGAGCAGCCAGGGTGTTATGTGAGGGAGAAGAAGGTCCTGCCTTTTTCACACTATTGTCTTTGGGGTCTTTTTGTTATAGCAGCATATCCTGCACCCTGGTGGAGACCATGGACACTTCTCAGAAGACTGTTGTTAAATTCATAGAATAAAATATAAGATTACAAAAAATATATATATTGAAATATCAAAATATTAAAGAATTACAGTCTAATAAAATATATACTTCCTTATTAATGCATTAAAGAACCATCTAGCAATTTAACCATCTAATAAACACCCTGCTTTCAAAGTCTTGGTATAGTCAAAGGTAAAGTCAAAGTCCTTTTCAAAGCATAAAGGATATTTCACAATATCTTCAACAACTAAATGTGATAATAAAGTATCCATGATTTCTGTTGGAAATGAGAAATGAGATCACAGGTACCAGCAATACTCCTGTGTTTCTGGCCTGCTGTCATAATGGAAAAAAATGCTAATTTTCAGGTAGAACTTGGTGGAGATGAATATGTAATTTTTTTTCCTGCGAAGGCTCGGAGAGCTCCTGAATCCTAACCAGCTCTGTTGAGGACACCTGTCTTTGGGGATGACAGAGCCACATGGAGGAAGAAAACTGCATTCCCCAAAACCGCATGAGGCACAGCCACTCTGCTGGCCTGGAGCGGCCAGGGTGTTATATGAGGGAGAATGAAGGTCCTGTCTTTTTCACACTATTGTCTTTGGGGTCTTTTTGTTATAGCAGTGTATCCTGCACCCTAACAGAGAACTGATGGTGACTGAGCAATTGTTAATGCCTCACTGCATGAGTCCGTTGACTGCCTGGCCTCACAGCAACCTGAAACCCAGCTAAGGGCCTCTGGACTCGGCAGCCTGGGAAATCAGAAGTGAGTCTCCCCCATCATCCCCTTTTACATTCTACTACGCACCTCCTAATATGCAGACATGGGCCTCCCCGACGCCCCACCCTGTCTGGGCCTCAGCAAAGTCCACCTGGTTCCTGACCTTGGCCTGGACAGGCCTGTGCCCTGGCTTCACCCTCATCGTGACTGGCTGACAAAGGAGCAGCTGTGGCTCCCTCCCTCCGCCCTTCACTCCCGGCCCAGACACACCGCACAGTGGGGCAGATCCCTGACTCCAGTGAGTAGGAATGTTACTGCAGGGCTGGGGTTGGTTGGGGCTGTGATTGCTGGCAGCATCCCAAGACTCCAAGAGGATCTGAGCTGGAGTTGACTGTGCAGCGGGAGCAGCAGAAATGCCCTTAAAAAGGGAAAGGAGAGATGCCAAGGGGAGAGCCGACTCGGCCTGTGCCAGGAGCATGGAAATCTCAAGAAGTAGAGGAGGGAGTGAAGTAACAATTCTAACTGTGAGAGCTGCCATGGACTGAACGTCTACTAACTGCCAGGACCATACCAGTGCTTCCCATAGGTGGCCTCTTTGAACCCTCACATGGCCCCATGAATTAAGTTCTATCATCTTTAGAACTATACAAACTAAGGCTCAGAAAGGTTGAGTCACCTGCCTAAGGTCACACAGCCAGTGAGCTAACAAGAGTTGAAACCCGGCCAGGTGTGGTGGTGCATGCCTGCAATCCCAGCACTTTAGGAGCCTGAGGCATGAGGTTGCTTGAGCCCAGAAGTTCGAGACCAACCTGAGCAACACAGCAAAACCCTGTCTCTACAAAAAATGCAAAAATTAGCTGGGCACAGTTGTGTGTGCCTGCAGTCCCAGCTACTTGGGAGGCTGAAATGGGAGGATCACTTCAGCCCAAGAGGCGGAGGTTGCAGTGAGCTGAGGTCACATTACTGCATTCCAGCCTGGGCAACAAAGCAAGATCCTGTCTCAAAAAAACAACAACAACAACAAAGAGTTAAAACCTCTTAATAATGAGGACTGAAGCTAAGCGTGAGGTTCCCCGTTCTTCCCAGGGAAAGAAGAGGCTGAGCTCTTGCTTTGGGGAATTCTCACAGCAGAGGGCTCCTGCTGCTCTGGGTAAATGTGTGGCCTTTGCAGAAAAGGGCAAGGCTGAGATCTCCAGGGAAACTGCTTTCTTCTGTGGTTGCAGGGGCAGGATCACAGCTATGATGAGAGAGAGGATGATGACAGAGCCAGAGCCAGTGGCCTCAGCCCCGGCTTTGACTGGGGCTGGCCAGTCTGTCTATCCTTACCCTTTTCTGAGGGGCCACTTGAAGAGGAAAATGGGGTGAAGTTTCCAATGCTGGGTGCAGCTCCCCATACTCAGTGCTTAGACAGACATGGGACAGGCTGGACAAGAGCTCTGTCCTGGCGAAAGCCAAAGACGGGATTTTGGAGCTCCAAGAGTCAGAGGAAGGGAAAGGGACAGACCCAGATTTCGTTGGGAGTCTCTAATTTCAGGGAAAGGTTAGAGCTAGAGAAGGCAGCACTGGGCCATGGGAAGAGCATACACAGAGACCCAACACAGTCCAGATGTGTGACCAGCTATAGCCCAGATGTGTGGTGCTGATGAGCCACATCTCCTCCCACATAAAGCAGAGTCACAGTTCCTGTGACATTGCCTGCCGTCTTGATGAAATGAGATCATGCATCCTCTGTATGACAGAGGGAAGCCAAGGTGAGTGCCTGTGCAGGGCCTGCTTCATGGCCTCCATAATTGCTATCCTGGGGCTCTGTGTGAAGAAGGGCAGGACATAGTGTGGCAGCTGAGTCCTGAGAGAAGGGCTAAGGCTGGCAAGTGGATTTCAGAGCCACTCAGAATGGGCTTCTGGCTCCTCCCTGACACACTGATCTATAGCTCTGGTTACCAAGGCCCTTACCTCCAGGGCAGAGTCTGCTCTAACCAGGCTTGGGAACCTAGCTGGCTCCTGGACAAAGAACTACAAGGACCCCATCAGCTTTGTAGAGGAGCTTCTGTTGGCCTTGCACCCGCTCTCCAGGACATCTTCCTTGCTGCCAAATCTCTGCCTTGTGCCATGTTTGAGAAATGATGCCCCTGCTTTGTGAGCCCCAAAGGGAGTCTGAGCTGAGCTTGCCTGCTCCTCCCACCCAGCCCAAATACCTCAGTTTCCCTCCACACTGCATTCCCAGGGCTGCTCTTGACCTGCTGCCTGCCCCACGAGCCACAGCTTCCTGCTGCCCACTGCTCGTCCTTCCTGCTGCCCGGGTCTGCCCCCTCCCCCATCCTCCTGACCAAGGACTCTGGGGTTCCTGCCACCACCAAGATGGAACCCAATCCTAATGTAAGGCTGGCCTGGGCTGTGAAGAGGCAGTAAAGGGTTACAGTAGAGATCCCTGAATCTCATTTCATAGCACACTCAGGCGGCTGCATAGTTGGGGAACCCAGGCATTAAGGCTAGTCATTAATTAATTAATTCAACCAACCATTTGTGAAGCACTTCTTCTATGCATTAGACCCTGAAATACACCAGTGAATAAGACCCAGCCCTAGACCTTAAGGCGTTCCCCGTTTAAGTTAAGAGACAGACATGGGAACGTGCAATTCATGTGTTCCGCACATTCACAGGAGGAGAGTTCAGGACGAGTGCAGAGGAAGGGGATCCGCCCACCCTTGGGTGCCCAGAGAGGGCTTCCCGAAGGCAGCATCAGAGAGCTAAACCTTAGAGCTTCAGCAGGCAAACATGGGCAGTACGTACAGGGAAAGCATAGATTGCAGCAAGGAGGATGCTAGAGAGAGCCTGGCATTGCTTTAAAGACCCGCCAGGAATTCAGGAGACAGGCCAGTAAGAGAGGACGCTGGAGAAGCAAGCAGGAGCGGGTCAGTGGGGAACCACTGAGGTGTTCTACAAAGAACTGTGATTGAAAAAACATTTTAGAAGCAACATCTAGCTGAAGAGTGAAGAATGGAGGGGAGGACGAGGCCGCACCAGCAGGAGGGCGAGCCAGGAGCCGTTGCAGGGGTGCAGGAGTCAGGAGGTGATGGCTGGGACCAAGGTGATGGCAATAGAGATTGTAGCGGGGACTAGGTGGTGGAGAAGGCCTGAGGGAGAGAAGAGTAATGACTCCCAGTTTCCTGGCTTGAGTTCCTGGGCAAATGGATAGTAAGGCTACTCGCAGGGATCCCAGGGGGGATGCAGGCTTGGGCAGAAGGGAGTGAAGATCCCATGTGGAACTTGGGTCTCAGGTGCCTGTGGGGCCTCCAAGTGGAGACAACCCACTGGGGCAGGTAAACACAAGAGGCCAGAGTTCCGGAGGCCATCTGGAGAAGAGGCCTAAGGGAGCAACCCGGAGGGACGGAAATCCAATCTGGGAGACTCGAGAGAAAAGGGGATCCTGGGCCGGGCGCAGTGGCTCACGCTTGTAATCCCAGCACTTTGGGAGGCCAAGGCGGGTGGATCGCCTGAGGTCGGGAGTTCGAGACCAGATTGGCCATCATGGCAAAACCCCATCTCTACTAAAAATACAAAAATTAGCCAGCATGGTGGGGCAAGCCTGTGATCCCAGCTACTCAGGAGGCTGAGGCAGGAGAATTGCTTGAACCCGGGAGGCGGAGATTATGGGGAGCCGAGATCACGCCATTGCACTTCAGCCTGGGCAACAAGAGCAAAACACCATCTAAAAAAAAAAAAAAAAAAGAAAGAAAGAAAAAGAAAAAGAAAGGGGAAGCCTGGGGAAAGGAGCCGGCAGGAGGGATAGCGTGTTCATATCCAGCTGTAGGTGACAGGTAGCAAGACACATTTGTGAAACTAAAGGTTCATGCAGTTGGGTAAATAAGGTTCCAAAATGACAAAAACAACACGCTGTAAGCAATGGGGTTTTAAGCCATGTTAAAACATTTGGACTTCAACTTGAGGGCCGAGGGGGAGCCATGGAAAGATTTTCAGCAGGGAGGTGCCTCGGTGAGACTGGCTTGTGTGGGGCATGAACTGGCAGGGGAGGGGAAACCCTGGTGAGCTGCTGGAACATCACAAAAAGAGACACAAAAGGCACAAAAAGACTAATCAGCCCCATCTCACTTCACTCATTCACTGGCTTCACCTCACCGTGGCCCCAGGCTCTCAAATGAGAGCCTTAGAACCTAGGATCCCTTTTTCCAGCTCTTAGCGCCGCTTCTCTGGCTTCATGCCAGGCTCAAAGGGCTCTTCTGTTTGAGAACAAGTTGGCCACCCCAGCTCCAGCCTCACACCCTCCCATGTTTAAATCCAAGAGGTGCAGAGTGTACTCCTCTCAGCAGCCTCAACATGACCCTCACTGTGTCCCCTTGGCTCTGGCTGGGTCATTTACTCCTCTCTGAGCAAATCCTGCCTCCAGGGAAATGATGTCCTTTGGCTGGCCAGGCCTCTGCCACATGCCCCAACAAAGCACAGGGTGGGAGGAGGCGGGGTGAATTCCCCTGGAGCAAAATCACAGTGGCTGCCAGGAAGAGGGCAGTGGCCATTGGAGGTATGCACGGCAACCTGCTTCCCAGTCCTCCCCTAGTGTCCTGAACTGCGCTTTCCTCCGTTCCAGAAGCCAAAGCCAGAGGCAAAATAGGGTTCTATGTCCCCCTTCCCTGAGCCACAGACTCTTGCTCCTACCATCCTCAGCTGCAGCTCCTGCAAGACACTGGCCTGTCTCTTTTCTTTCTTTCTTGAGACAGAGTCTAACTCTGTCGCCAGGCTGGAGTGCAGTGGTGCGATCTCAGCTCACTGTAACCTCTACCTCCCAGGTTCAGGCGATTTCCCTGCCTCAGTCTCCCAGGTAGCTGGGACTACAGGCACGCACCACCATGCCCAGCTAGTTTCTTGTATTTTAGTAGATATGGGGTTTCACCATGTTGGACAGGATGGTCTTGATCTCCTGACCTCGTGATCCACCTGCCTTGGCCTCCCAAAGTGCTGGGATTACAGGCGTGAGCCACCGCACCTGGCCGATACTGTCCTGTTTCTAACAGGAACTCACTTCTCTAAGGCGCTCTCCCATGCATGATGGGTAGCTTTTGATTACACATGGGAATGTATCTCTCCGCCTGGCCCTGCCTCTCTGCTCTCAGGTCGTGTTCTGGAAAGTACTGAGTTTGGCTGCAACTGCACGGGCAGCTTGGGTCCCTCAATCATTGTGAGCTCTGGGAGGGCTCTTCAGATGACAGGATTGCACAGACCAACTCTGCCATCTCTACCTCTGGGACTCATCACTGAAGCTCTCAGCTGCCATTTTCTCATCTACAAAATGGGGTTAATAATGCCTCCCTTCGTGCTGCATGAAATAATGTGACAGTTAACAGAGTTCCCAAGGCTTAGACCAGCACTTCTCAAACTATTCATATCTGGGAAGAAGAAACAGTTTTGTTTGTTTTTCTTATCTGTCATAGACCAGTACTTGCATAAAATATCATAAAAATTGAATTACTAGAAAATTTAAATTTAAAAAGATATGCAAAATCCCAGCTCCAATATTTTATCATTATATTCAACTAATATAAAATCATTCTGTCAAGTAGCTATAAAAATTTCTAAATGCTCATTCTCAGTCTCTTTACTTTCTTATGGCCAACTGGTGACAAATAACTTCCTAGACCAGTATGGACCCACATTTTTTTGAGTAGCACTGACTTATAAGGTTCCTCACAAATGGCTGTGGATTTTCTGCTCTTGTTCATGTGATTATTACTTGAAAACTGCCTTTTTCTCTTCCTCCCTTTTCAATTCCAGTTTTCAATGGAGCATAAACTAGGCTTGTTGAGTGGCTGATGGCATAAACAGACTGTGTATGAGGCCAGGGAGCTTCAGTACCATCCTCACCCAGGATACCACCAGCACCTGCAGCAGACACACAGACTCTGATCTCACCAGGTTTATAACCTTGCAGTGGCAGAGCCTACACATTGTTCTCCACTATCCATTTTTCCCTTCTTCCATAATATTAGAGTTTTAGGTGGAAACATGGGTTCCCAGCTAAAACTACATTTCCCAGCCTCCCTTGCAGCTAGGCACAGTCATATGACTATGGGGCCAGTGGGAAGGAAGTAGAAGTGATTCCTGTTCTCTTGATTATGTGACTGCTTCCCTGTCTCCCTTTCCCCCCTTCCCATCATCTGGAAGATCACAAGCACCAACTAAAAAGCTGGCTAGGCACAGTGGCTCACCCCTGTAATATCAACAGTTTGGGGGGCTAAGGCTGGCAGATCACCTGAGGTCAGGAGTTCAAGAAAAGCCTGGCCAACCTGGCAAAACACCATCTCTACTAAAAACACAAAAATTAGCTGGGCATGGTGGCGGGTGTCTGTATTCCCAGCTACTTGGGAGGCCAAGGCAGGGGGAACTGCTTGAACCCGAACCCGAGAAGTGGAGGTTGCAGTGAGCCAAGATCACACCATTGTACTCCAGTATGGGCAACAGAACAAGACTCCATAAAAAAAAAAAAAAAAAGAACTAAAGAGCTATAGAATTTGTGCATGAACAGTAAGATCACCCTAAAAGCTCAGGATCATCAACTTCCAGGCAAATAAACCCATCGTGTTTATTTGTCCAAGCCACTCTATATGGAGGCTGTTCCGCCACAGTAACCTAGCCTGGATCCTAATTCTGAAATGAGCAGTGGTAACAGATACCAGCAGGTCTCTGATTTCACCTGTATTCTGCACCCTTTCTTAGTATCTGAGGAAGGCTTGGACGATCCGGTACTCACAGTGAGTAAGGTCGTGCCTGAGATCGAAGGCCTGAGAAATGTGCAAACACAGTGCCCTAACATCCTTCGAGTACTAATATCCCAGATACAATCCCATCAAATCCTCACAATAGCCCTTTGAGACAGGGAGGTACAGTTGCCTACCCCTTCTCGGAGCTTCTTCCCAAGTCTATGTTCTCTCTGAAAAAGACACAAGTCAAGAGGAACTGAAATTGGGGATACTAGAAAGCACAACAGCTGCAGGAACCCAGAATTAGGATGCAGAGCTGCAGCGAAACAGCACACTCCCACTCTCAGGAGCCAACTAGAGTGAGCGCCTCCTATTTGCCAGGCCCCGGCTAAGCATGAGGTGCAGTGGTGAGCAAGCCCACTTGAAGCTTGCTGCCTAGGCAGGAGGAGACCAAGGCTCAACAGAAAATCAAGCAGATGATCATTAAAGTTGGGAGGAAAGGAAGGAAAACACAACTGGGCCAAAGTCATGAGGAGTTTCAGGTGGGGTATAGGAATGGAGTCAGGTATGGAAGGCACGGTAACTGGGATGGGGGCTGACCTCTGTGGGCTTTCAGATGGAAAAGACATTGGTTCCCCCCAATAGGGGAAACTACTAGTCTTGCCAACACAAAGAGGCTGTCTGCATGTTTTTTATGACACTACGAACATGGCACCTTTGCCCATCATAGTCCCAAAACCTGTCCTGTGCCTTAAGAACTGGAACTAAAGACTCTCACAATCCCTTGGTTTTACCCTAAGATGGTTATTTCCAAAATGTATTTTTAAAAAAAGGAGCTGTGACTTCAGCTACTAACAAAATCAAACTCCATAATGCTTCTATCAAAAACGTAATTTTTGTGATTGAAGAACTCAGAGCCTCCTTGCTAAGAGGTTGAAGAGCCAGAATTGTGAGCTGGGCCTCTTCCTCTTTTGCTGATCCATGCAGCACAAGGGACTGAGAAGTTTCTGGAAACAAGTCTGCTTTATCATTTAGGGATGAGTTTGTCGGGGAGTCTCCTGCCAATAACATAACTCCCAAGGCCTGGCATATCAGTTCCCAGGGATGTTATATGTAGTTTTGCAGTCCTCCAATTTAACTAAGGAGTAACTACAGTGGGAGTATTTTACAGAAGGATTCACAGTTTAAATGTTAAATGAGGAAACCTTTTTTTTTTTTTTGAGACGAAGTCTCGCCCTGTTGTCAATGCTGGAGTGCAATGGCACCATCTTGTCTCACTGCAACCTTCACCTCCTGGATTCAAGTGATTCTCCTGCCTCAGCTTCCTGAGTGGCTGGGATTACAGGCACCTGCCATGATGCCCGGCTAATTCTTGTATTTTTAGTAGAGGCGGGGTTTCACCAGGCTGGCCAGGCTGGTCTCAACTCTCAAACTCGTGATCCACCCGCCTCAGCCTCCCAAAGTGCTGAGATTACAGGTGGGAGCCACCACGCCCAGCCTAAATGATCAAACTTCTGTCTGTCTTGCCAGGCATTCAGGAGGAGCAGCCAGCCTTGGGGGGCATCTTATGCATAATAATTGTCAGCCCAGGTGGAGCGCAGTGGCTCATGCCTGTAATCCTAACACTGGAAGGCTGAGGTGGGAGGGTTGCTTAAGGCCAGGAGTTCAGGACAAGCCTGGGTAACACAGCCAGACCCTGTTTTTACAAAACAAAACAAAACAAAAAAAACTAGTCAAGCATGGTGGTACAAGCCTGTGTTCTTGGCTACTCAAGAGGCTGAGGTGGGAAGATGGCTTGAGCCCAGGAGTTTGAGATGGCAGGAAGCTATGATTGCACCGCTGCACTCCAGCCTGGGTGACAGAGACCACATCTCTAAAACCAAACAGCTGTCAGCCCAGCCCTTGGGTTTGAATCTGCACGGGCATGAGCCTCTACCTGGGCTGGAGGGTCACTGGGAGCTGGGGGACTGTGGATACGGCTCCCTCGTGGCTTCCTGGTGGCCGAACGCTGTGCTTTCCTCTTCCATAGAAATCTGGGCCTGGGGAAAGGTGCCAAGGTGTTCAGGAGCACCCAGGTGTGTCTTTCAGGTGAGGGTGGGAAGGGACAGTGGCTGTGGGAGAGACGTGGGGTGAGGCTTACTTGGGAACACCCCAAGTCACAGTCTATGCTCCAAATGGAGCCACTGGGAAGGGGTCCCAGCCTTTAGCTGGCACCACAGCAGGCTCCCCCGTGGTCAGAGAAGATGAACTCGTGGTTCCTGGTCAGCCCCTGGCCTTTCTGACTTGCTCACTCCAGGAACGGAGGGGCGGAGGCCTAGAGCAGGGATGGTGAGCTGAGTGAGAACTCCGAATCCCCACACCTCTGGCCTTTTGCTGACCAGTCCCTCCTTCCTTCCCTCTCAGGCTGACACCACCCCTAGGCCCAGCAGCCAAGAGGCTCAGCGAGTCTTCAACTCAGCTAGCCCAGGAGCTGCTCAACCCCCAGGAAAGAAAACCATGAGTGTCCTACCAGGCAGCAGCACCGAGAGGGGGAAACTCGAACATACTCACAGGCACACACAGATACACAGAGATTCACATACACACTCACAGGCGCACACAGGAACACAGAGATTCACACACACACACAGGTACACACACAGATATGCAGATTCACACACACAGGTTCACACACACACACGGATTCACATACACACAGGTGCACACACAGATTCACACACACAGGCACACACAGACACACAGATTCACGCACACACAGGCGCACACAGACACCACAGATTCACACACACACACACACAGGCACACACAGACACACAGAGATTCACACACACACACAGGCACACACACGTGTGCACACAGACACCACAGATTCACACACACACAGAGGTACACACAGACACACAGAGATTCACACATACACAGGCACACACACACATTCACACACACACAGGCGCACACAGACACAAAGATTCACACACATACACAGGTGCACACACACAGGCACGCATATATTCACACACACACACAGGTGCACACAGGCACACAGAGATTCACACACACACACACTGTATGCTGCAAATAAGAATTAAGTCTGGGGCTAGATGTGGTGGCTCACACCTATGATCCCAGTGCTTTGGGAGGCCAAGGAGGGAGGATCACTTGACTCCAGGAGTTTAAGATCAGCCTGGGCAACATAGTGAGCCTCCATCTCAAAAAAAAAAAAAAAAAAAGAATTAAGTCTATATCCTTGGTTGCTGATCTGTGGGAGGATTAATGGGACATATCCATATGTGTACATAAAACTTACCTTGAAAGTGATAAAATTTAGTCACATACTTTTAAAATTGAGAGCAGGGACATAATCACTGTTCAATAAATGTCGATTTCTTGATATGAGCAGAATAGTCAATGGCGCTTTCACAAAGAGAAGGGAAAGAGGCAAGAGAGAGAAAAGAAGCAGGGGTGGCAGTGAGATGGGAGGGGAGGGGACATAGCAGTGGAGGGGACACAGGGAGTGAAAGGAGAGGATCTGGGGACAGGTGCTGGGGAGAGCAACTGCATTGCTACTCAGATGGGAAGGAAAGGAAAGAAAAGCAGAGGAGACTGAGCCAGGAGCCTGGTCCTAAGGGAGCTGTGCTTCTGCATCTCCAGGCTGGTGGACAAAACTGGTCCTTTGCAATGCCAGCTCTCATGAAGGCTTCATCAGAGTGGAGCATCGTGAGGAAAAGGGGGACCAGGGGCGGCACAGTCAAGGTAGGGACTAGCTGTGACAGCAGGTGCATGCCACCCTCCAGCCAGTGGTTCTCCTGCTCAGCAGTCACCTCTCTCAGCAATCGCCTGTGAGCTTTGAAAACAACTGTAGCTTGGGCCCTACCCCCAAAGGTTCTGCATTAACTGGTCTGGGAAGAGACTCTGGCAGCAGAATCCATTAAAACTTCCCGATACCTCTAATATGCAGCCCCAGTTAAAACAATCCAACCTCCTGCTGAAGGGGGAAGGAGGAGAAAACGTTCCTCAGGCCCCTACTATGTGCTGCCCACTGCCCCACAGGTAGGTATCCTGGTGCCTGGTCTACAGGCGACAGTGTCTGCAAGACAACAGGACTTGTCTGAGTTGTCACTACTAAGGTGTAGAGCTGCAAGGGAAATTCAGATCTGACTTCAAACTTCCACGTTCCCCACCCAACAAGCAAAGGCACACACATCAGGGATGGGCCCTGACAGGATTGCCCTGGCTTCCTCAGTCGGCTGCTTCCCAATGCCCCCCACCACCCCGCTCCCAAGCCAAGGAGGTCTGCAAGAGAAAGCCTGAGCTATTGCCGACAAAGCTTACATCTGTACGGCTCTCAGCATTTTCAGAGCTTCTCCCACACATGATCTTATTTGATCCTCACACCTACACCGGGAGGTGAGCTCAGCGAGCAGGATCATTCAGTCCACCCTCCAATAAGCCAAGTGATTTGCCCAGGGCCAGAGAGCTCATTAATTGGCCCAGAGAAAAGCAGAATTCAGCTCCTCTGTCTCTAAGACCAGCGCTTTTTCCTACCTCATTCCTGAATCAGGGTGTGGACGATCTGGTATTGCTGGAGGGAACGGCAACTAGCCACAGAGCAGGCAACCAGCTTAGCACAGTCAGGGACAGGGCCACCCTCTAATAACATAAGGCTCTTAGGAAAACACTGGGATGTAAATGCTGTTAGTTATGATGATGATTTTTGGGTTGTGCATTGTGTGCCCTGTGAATCAAACAGAGGAAGACAGTATCTGGCAAGTTCAGGTTTTAGTGGGAAAAAATTTTTTGAAACAAAGATTAAATTAGAAACCTGTCCATATTTATCTTTGTTTGAAGCAACCCTCTCAAGCAGATGTCAGCAGGCCACCAAGGGCAGGGATTTAGCTGTATGGCTCAAGGTGTTCCTACCTGATGGGAACATGCTTCCTGACCTCCGGCTTGTCCCGAGACCTTGGCAAGGCGAGTTCTGTCCTGTTGGAAGAGGAGTGATTGGAAACCAGCTTGGGCTCTGCACAGTAAGAGCTCTGGGTGAGAGGGGGGATGAACGGCATATGACTCAGAGCACGGTTGCTGCTTGCCACAGGTGACTTCTGACTCACCTGTCTTGGCCAAATGGAATTGTTAAGAGGCCGGAGAAACAGTAAAGACAGCAGAGTTGGAAACCCAGGAGACAGATTCCCAGGCTGTCAGAGGCAGCTCCTGAGGCCCCGCCTCCCTGGGAAGGTGCAGGGAGACACTGCAGGCCCCCACATATCCTCAGCTGACCCGGGGAAGCTGATGTCTGAACTCCCAGAGAGGGTCCCATGGCACAGTTGACCTGTAATGCTACTCATGGTGCAGCGGAGGGGCAAGACAAATGTGCAGGGACAGTGGCCAGCGGTGTGCCGCCCAACCACAGCCTCTGGACGGTCCAGCATAGTGAGGAGTAGGTGCACCACAACTGGAGGGATGAGAGAGGGCTCCAGGCTGCCCCTGCCTTGCTGGACTCTGTGGGAGTGTGGACTTGGCCTATCCGCTCAGGGACTTTGGTTCCAAGCTACAAAATACAATCCTAACTTGAGTAAAAAGAGGAATTTACTGGGCACTTATAATCGGTGTGTGAATAATAATGAATCAAGGTTGAATGAATGGAGATAAGTTGACAAATAGCCATACGTAAGTCAGCAAGTGACAAATACTAAAGGTCTGAACAAAGTGCTACAAAGCAGAATGTGGTCACATCTGGCGGGAGATGGAGAACCATCTCCTGAAGGAAGCTCATGAATGGAAGAATGCTGAGTAGGAACGAAGAGGTCTCTCAAAGATGGCCAGAGGATGTCTTCCCTCAGGAGTAAAATTCTCAGCGAACTGATCAGCTTGTCTTTTTAAACTTTAATTTTAAAATAGAGACTGGGTCTCGCTATTTTACCCAGGCTGGCCTCAAACTCATGGCTTCAAGCGATCTTCCTGTGATGGCCTCCAAAAGTGCTGTGATTAGGGCCCTACGGTGATTGACTAATCTTGGGCCGTGGGCCCACCCCTCAGGCGGGACTAGTTCCCCAAAGGGAAAGAACAGCCGATCACTCACTAGCACGGGGTGGAGCAGTGAGGGATCGTGGGAGGCAAGACAGACATCCTTGAAGGTAAGAGAGGAGGGAGAGGGCTGGAAATTAGGGGAACTGCCTAAGGAAAGAGTTGGGATGAGTCATGGATGAGATGGGGTAGGGAAGAGGTGAGCCTGGCCCGAGCCAGGGTGGGTGTCAGACATGGACACAGATTGCGTTGTTTCATCTGCCTGGAAGCCACACCTGCACCCCGCCCCTCCTTCTGGGAAATTCCCCTCCCTCTTTCCCCACCCCTGTCCGTGGCTCTTGGGTCACCTGGAAGATACCCTGACATCCTATTCTAGAGGCTCAATCCAGGGGTGGCACTGGACCCAGCCCAGGCCAACCATGGTACTCAGCCCTTAAGCAAATCCCTTCCCTAGTAGGTCCCTAAAGAGGTTTGAGTTGCATTTCTACCCCTTGCAGTTGTCTACATTCAGGGGTCTCTCTGAAGCACAGTTCTTGCCCTCCTAGAGCTCGAAATAAAGCAAGGGAGACAATGATGACAAACAGCTGGAATACAATGTGAGTGTACTCATCCCACGTTTGTGTTTGTTCCCATAAGTGAATACATGAATATCCGCATAAATACACGCAAGAACAAGCCATGCGCACGCATATGTGTGCAGAGTACTGGAAGCACAGAAGAGAGGAAGAGGGGCTTCCCAGGTGAGAGAACGGCTGGAGGAGAGTGAGCACGACAGAGCGCTTGACGCATCCAGGGAATTCTGCCCAGCGTGACTGGAGCGCAGCACACACCACAAGGAGCGGCTGGGCGTGAGGGAAGAGCCTGTCGGCGCTGAGCCTGGCGGGTGTTGGGAAACAGTTTGGACTTCATTCTCAGGCATGGGAGAAATGCTGTTGAAGGTGTGACAGGCTGGGGGCTGTGTTTTTGAGCAGCACCCAGTGGTGATGTGGTGACCAGGCCCCCCTCCTCTGTCGACTGAGCTTCGGGAAGACCCCAGAGTTAACTGCAATCACAGAGGACAAGGGGTTCTGCGGCCAGAGAGCAGACCGCCACAGGCTGTGTTGAAGATGTGCTGGGGGGCAGGGCCAGCAACTCCCAAACTTAGTCATCAGCCACCGGCTGTTAAAGGAGGTTTTCAAGGAGGGGAGGAGCTTGCAGGAACCCCCACCCCCACCCCACCCCCGTCCACTTAAAGGGGCCCGCGTCCGACAGGAGTGGTTGTGACAGCTACAGCATCACTAGGAGATAGGGATTTTTCAGCTTGATGATAATCTGACTATAATATATGACCACTGCACATTTGCAGTCCACTGTTGACCCAAATGTCGATATGTGGCACAAGACTGTATATACATTTATTGCATCACTTTTTACTAGCTGCATGATATATTCTAATGGATTTTCCCTAACTTATTTTATTTTATTCTTATTATTTTTTGAGTCTCACTCTGTCACCCAGGCTGGTGCAATCTCAGCTCAATGTAACTTCTACCTCCTGGGTTCAAGCAATCTCCCGGTCGCAGTGTGTCACAGTCTCCCGGTGTAGTTGGGATTACGGGCGTGCACCATCACGCCCAGCTAATTTTTGTAATTTTAGTAGAGGTGGAGTTTCACCATATTGGCCAGGCTGGTCTCAAATTTCTGGCCTCAACCAATCTGTCCCCCTCAGTATTCCAAAGTGCTGGGATTACAGGCGTGAGCCACCACGCCCAGCCCCGAATTTATTTATTACTCAATAGAGAAATATGTAGATTATTTATCATTTTTCCTATTACAAATTATGCTTTAACAAGCACTTTGGAACAAAGGTATTTGGATATATGTGCAAAAACATATGCAAGATATATTACTAGTGACAGTCAAAGGGTACACATATTTTTGGTGTAGTAAGCGTTACCCAATTCCTCTCCAAAAAAATATAGCAGTTTACAGTTTCAGCAACAGTGTATAAAGTGCCTATTTTCTTACCATTACTGGATATCAACAATCTTCTAAAACTTTTGTCACTATATTTCATTATTCTTTGGATTTGCATTTCTTTGATTAATGTGAGGTTGGGCATCTTTTCATCTGTTTCTAGACATTTGTGGTTTTTCTTTCCACACAAATGGAATCTACCAATTCTTCTTTTTAGTTGTCTTTTTTCCTATTGAATCTGAAGAGCCCTCACATATTATGGAAATCTGCACTGTTGACTGTCATACATATTGCAAATACTTTTCCCAGCTCTTTGACTTTCTCTCCACACTCATCCCCATCCCCCATCCTGTCTACCCCAGTCTGGGTGTGTCTTTCTGTCTCTTTTTGTTTTCCTTAGGAGTTGTAACTTTTCACGTAATCATATTTATTGACCAATTTCTTTATAAGAGCTGAGTTTCACATGATTTCAAGCTTGGAAAGGCTTTCCAAATTTCAAGATAATATATTTTTTAATGCTTTGATAGATTCATGTTTTACATTTAAACTTTGATCCATCTGCAATGTATTTAGTGATTGGAATGTGGTAGGGATACAGTGTATTTATTCAAATGGCTCTCTAGTTTTCCCAGTATTTCCCAAAACCATCTAATGAACCATCCATTTTTCTCATTTGATTTTAAATGCTGACTTTTTCATACACTCAAATATTATGTATTTTATGTCCATTTTGCAGATAAGAAAACAGAAACTCAAAGAGATTGAGCAACTTGCTTGCGGTTGAACAGGGAGCTAGTGACTGAGCCCAGGCTTGGAAACCATCTACACTGCTTTCAGTACAACCTGCCAGACAGAGAGAATTCAGCCAGAGTCAGTGATTGGCTGGAGAGAAAAAGGGCGGTTGCTTCAACAGTGAACCTGTCAATCATGGCACTGAAAGTCAGGAAACTTGATCTTTTGAGCCAGTTTTAAGATAAAAGATTTTTCATGTGATGATGAGTACAGTTTACGATATGTCAGAGTGGAGGTAGAACCCAGATAGAGGAGTAACCAGGTGGAAATTTCCAGAATCAGAGTTTGGGAGAAGAGACAGTAGCAGGAGTCATGATGGGGGTCATGGGAACTAAGGGAGAGGGAGGTGTCAAGCATGACTACCAGCCTGGGCACAAGACCAGCACGGGGATGAGAGCAATGTGGGGACAGGGGTGCTGCCTTCATCAGGACAGGGCGAGTGCTAGGAGAAAGAAGTTGTCTGGGGGAGGGTTCACTCTGGGGCCAGTTGGATTGCACCTGCCGGCTGAGCCCCCCAATAAGCAGTGAGATGCACAGACCTGGAGGTCGGCCTAAGCTCCTTCCTGAGGGAAGATAGAGTGGAGTGGTGCAGTGAGAGAAGGGCAGGTCAACAGGGACAGGGGAGCCGGAAAGGTAATAGATTTGAAGTAAAGAAAGGACCATTTGTTGTCAAAGGATAGAGGAGGGAGACTGAAAGTCCTCATGAAGCAGCCAAGAATTTTGGTGCCAAAAAATAAGGGCTTTTACACAAAGCAAAGAAATCTATAAGCTGACCCACAATGACAATCCCTAAACAGTAAGTACCCATATGATTGCCTGCCTTTTTTGTAAAGCTTTGTTGTTGCACTGCTGGAGGCTAGGTGAGTTTATGATGCTGTTTGAAGAAGAAGGGTGCCCAGAGAGAAGCGAGAGCCACATTGCCTGCTCACTCCTTATAAGAGGAAATCTCAGACAGGTCACGTGCTAAATTGTGGCAGTAGAGACCCAATTCATAGGAGCCAGAGGAGAAGCCTCTTGCCGAGGCTTGAAGTAACCTTGTGTAGTTTCCTGGAGGCTAAGTCTTGATAGCTGGGTAGAAATGGAAGGGCTTGTGAGCAAGATTAGTTAGGTGGGGAGAAACCAGCCTGTTGCCAAGCTGGAAACTCAGTGGGGAAGGGAAATAGGAATCTGTGAAGGTTTTTGAGCAAAGGACTAACACTGAGAAAGTGGCATTTTAGGAAAAATTGTCTGTCAGGCAATGTTAGACAAGGCAGCAGAGACTAAAAGGTCCAGAGATGGCTTTGGGGGAATGTTCATTTAACAAACATTTTCTGGGAACAAATTACACATCGGGTATTTGGTACAGGCACAGAGGTGAGCAGATAGGCACAGAGAGTAAAGATCTTGGAGCAGGATCAGGAAAAGCTTCCTAGAGGAGCCAGGTTCTAAAAGATAAATAGGAATTTGCCTATTTGCCCCCTCCTGCGTGGTGATGCCTTTCCCTCTAGGAATACATATGAACAAATCCAACAATATAAAAGGTATTCTAACATAATTTGGTTTGCACTGCCTCCACCCCAACGGCAGCCACTGTCAGTAACGTCTAGCATAGAGTAGCGATTAAATTCACAGGCTCTGCTACTAACCTGCCTAGATTGAATCTCAGCTCCACTGCTTGTTAGCTGATGACTTTGGGCAAGTAGCATAGCTTCTCTGTGACTCAGTTTCCTCATTTGGATGAAGAGGTTGATGATGATAGGACCTAGCTGTAGAGTTGTTGAAAAAATGAACTG
Organism: Cebus imitator; assembly: GCF_001604975.1. Lineage (NCBI taxonomy): Eukaryota > Metazoa > Chordata > Mammalia > Primates > Cebidae > Cebus > Cebus imitator. The sequence goes on from NW_016107371.1 coordinate 1,969,875, forward strand.
AGTTAAAATGTGTAAAGGGTCTAGAACAGTGCCTGGAGCACAGTGAAGACACAGTGCATGTCAGTCCTCCGGTGACCCTCCAAGTGCTGAATGTGTGTGTGTATCATCAGTTGGTATGGATGAGGATAAGATAGGACAGTGCATATAAAATGCAAAGAATGATATTCACCAAAACAAAGTGTTAGCCAGGTGCAGTGGCTTACATCTGTCATTCCAGCACTTTGGGAGGATGAGGCAGACGGATCACTTGAGGCCAGGAGTTTGAAACCAGCCTGGCCAACATAGGGAAACCCTGTGTCTACTAAAAAATTAAAAAAAAAAAAAAAAATAGCTGGGCATGCCAGTGCACACCTGTAATCCCAGATACTCAGGAGGCTGAGGCATGAGACTGGCTTGAGCCCAAGAGCTCAAAAAATTACAATTGTTGATGCTCTCATTAGTGCAGCAGTGAGGATGAGATAGGATAGTGCATATAAAATGCAAAGAATGGTATTCACCAAAAAAAAAAAAAAAAAAATTGCTGTTGTCCTCATTAATGCAGCCATGTAGTCAGCTGGCCAGTGGGAATCAAGGCCAAGGCTTCTGCCAAGGACCATCGTCTATAGATCTTTTGAACAAATGAATGAGGGAGTGAATCAATCTATCTTTCTTTCTTTCTTTCTTTCTCTTTCTTTCTTCTTTTCTTTCTTTCTCTCTCTCTCTCTTTCTTTCTTTCTTTTTTTTCTTTTTTTGACAAAGTGCAGCTCTGTCACCCAAGCTGGAGTGCAGTGGTGCAATCTCGGCTCACTGCAACCTCCGCCTCCCAAGTTCAAGTGATCATCAGCTTTCCAAGTAGCTGGGACTACAGGCCTGCACCACCACACCCAGATAATTTTTGTAACAAGATGAGGTTTCACCATATTGCCCAGCTGGTCTTGAACTCCTGACCCCAAGTGATCCACCAGCCTCAATCTCCCAAAGTGCTGGGATTCCAGGCGTGAGATACCATGCCTGGACTGTGATTGAATCTTTCACCATACAATTACAGGCTGACTACATCAGTTCCATGCTTCTTATCCTGATTTTTTTTAAGTGTAAAAGTGAGAAGAAAAGGAGTTTCTCTTTATGCCAGAGAGTCTTCAGTAACTCAGCACCATTCCCTACCTTGCTAGCAGGGATCTAGGTTAAATTCCATCAGTGAGAGGCACTTCTGCAAGATTTGGAAGAAGGAAGAGAAGAGAAGACAGAAGACTGTATAGTGGCTTCCAGGAATTAGCCTGGAAGTCCCCTGGAGTGGGTTGCAGACAGTTGTGATCATCACTCCAGTCTCCTGCAGCTTCTGTAACTTCCTGACTCTCTGGAAGCTAGCAGCCATTCTGAGAGGTAAGACTAGTTTGCCTTTATTTTTGTTCCTCCAACCCTCTCAGTAGTTTTGTAACCACTTAATTCCCTATATTAAACTCCTTTCTGTTTGAAATACCTGGGGTGGTGTCTGTTTTCCCACCTGGACCATAACTAAACACTTTCTTTTTATTAGGAAAGGAAAAATTTCCCAGCATTTTATCACCATCAGCATTTTATCCACATCTAGAGTGAAAAAGCTAAGTAGGTCACATGCTTACTACAAAACCCAGCCAATTGGCCAAGGCAAATGGGATTACCATAGCAGGCTTGGACTAGTCCTGACTCATCCTCATGGTTGGGCATATTACTGCCTCATATCTGAATAAAGAAGAGGAAAATGACAGATATGCAGACACGAATAGTTTCTGTGACCAGTGTTTTGGAGACCCCAGTGCAGTTTCCAGCGTCCTAATAAGAAAAGTTGGCCCGAGAGTGGGGTTTGTCTTTTGGGTCTGGCAGCTGGTAGTAAAGAATGTCTAAGGAAATGGGCTTCATGATCAGGCTGAGAACCCATGAGAAAAGAATCAATGTGTTTGTATTGATTTGAGGTGGGCATTTGTATGTTCTTCCCTGCAAGGCTAGACATTCTTGGGATAAATTAAAAAATAGAAGCGCAGTGAAGTAAAGCAGGACTAAAAATTATGTGTACATTGTCTATTGAATGGACAAATAATAATGTTTCTCACAGGTTATACGTTTTAATAAGGATAATAATAAAAATAATCACTTTAATAGTACTTATAGCATGCCAGGCTTTTTTCCAAATGCTGTCTGCACATTGTCATGTAATCCTCATAATAAGGTAGGTGTTATTATTATTCCTATTCACAGGGTGGGAATGCTGAGGCACCTGAGGTTCTCACTGTCAAGGTGAGAACCTTGAGAGTTGCCCAAGGTCACACATAGCTTTACGTGACAGAGCTGAGCTCTGAACCCAGATGGTCTGGGCCTGAGATCATATTGAGAAGATAAATTTGGCTAGGCACAGTGACTCACGGTGTGTAATCCCAGCACTTTGGGAGGCTAAGGCAGGAAGATCACTTAGCCCAGGAGTTTGAGACTGGCCTGGGCAACAGAATGGGACTCCATCTCTCTTCTTCCCCTTTTTTTGAAATAGGGTCTTACTCCGTTGCTCAGGCTGGAGTTCAGTGACATGATCTCAGTTCACTGCAATCTTCATCTCCTGGGTTCAAGCAATCTTTCAACCTCAGCTTCCCAAATAGCTGAGACTACAAGCAAGGCACCCCCATGCCTGACTAACTTTTGTATTTTTTGTAAAGACATGGTTTCACCATGTTGCCCAGGCTGGTCTTGAACTCCTGAGCTCAAGTGATCTGCCCACCTTGGGCCTCCCAAAGTGCTGGGATTACAGGCATGAGCCACTTCACCTGGCCTTGGAGACCCTATCTTTACAAGAAATAAGTAAGTTAATAATTAGCTGGGTGTGGTGCCCTGCACCCATGGTCCCAGCTACGTGGGAGGCTGAGATAGGAGGATGGTTTGAGCCCAGGAGGTTGAGGCTGCAGTGAGCTGTGATCATGCCATAAATTCAAGGTGGCTTTTTGTCCCTGTATATTCTGTTCATCAGTTGGCATCAAAAAAATCATATGAGGAGCTATGACATTTGTTCATGTTTATATATGTGTCTTGTTGCTGCTGTAACAAATTACCACAAATGTAGTGGCTGGAAACAATATAAATAAACTATTTTCTAGTTCTGGAGGTCAGAAGTCTAAAATCCACAGGGTTGAATTCCTTCTGGAGGCTCTAAGGAGAATCTGTTCCTTGCCTTTTTAAGCATCTAGAGGCGCCCACACTGAACAGGCTCCTGGTCCCTTCCCCCATCTTCAAAGCCAGGAGCATAGCATCTTCTCTCCCCTCTGACCTCCTGCCTCCCCTTCATGAGAAAGAATCTTTAAGGTTACATTGGCCCCACCAGGTAATCTAGGAAAATCTTCCCATCTCAAGATCTTTAGCTCAATTACATCTGCAAAGTCCTTGTTACAATGTAAGCTTCCAGAGAGCAGTACACTGGCTTCTTTGAGAAGCCATTACTCAGACTACCCTGATGTTACAAGAAGAGCCTGTCCCAGAGAGGGTAGGAAAGGGCCCAACTCAACACGATGAGTCCATCAATCACACAGATAGAAGGGGCAGGGGCCACTGCGTGAAGGCCCAGGCCGGCTTGACCTGAGCCCTTGCCTGACTCCATCCCACAATGTGGCTGGTGGGGTGGGTGGGCATCTCACCTCTGAGGACAGAAGGGGAGGGAGCCCTGTGAGGGCAAAGCGGCTGGACTTACAAGAGTGTCCTGCTCTTGGCTGGGCAGGGCTGGCTCTGAGGAGCCTTTCCAGGGGAGCTTTGTTTTCCCAGAAGAAAACTGATGGAAGGACAGCTGCCCCTAAACAAAAAGAACTAAGTGAAAGCTCTGCAGATGTGCAGGTGGGAGCAGTGTCCCTCCCACAGGGGTCCTCCCGGGTCAGCAGGCCATAGGATGCATGGTGCCGTCCAGCGAGTGGCCCACACGGGCCCAGCTTCAGAGTGTCTTCCTCCAGGATTTGCAGCTGGGCTGAGGTGGTCTTGGCTTAAGCAGCCTGCACACAGCGTGCCGTCCTGTGGTGTATGTGCAGTAGAGCCACTGGGGTATGGGGTGGGGTGGTTATGTGCTGGGATAGTCTGATGGCTCCCGCTCCCCTGGAGACTCTCAGCCCTCTACAAAATCTTCCTCTGGCTTCTCCTCTTCCCATTCCCCTTAACAACGAACCTGCAATAGGGGAATTTTATAGGAGGCTCTAGAATTGTGAGTAAGGCAGTGGGCTGGGGGTGGGGAGGGGGTGCCCTGGAGGAAGGGCTTGGGTCCCCTGCCCTCAGTGGCTCATATCTGTCTGGGGAAGCAGGCATGAAGATGGAAGGACCACCATAGGTAGGACGCCTCTCCAAAACGTCAACCTTGCTTTCTGGACTCAGGCTTATGCATGGAAAATATGCAAGAACACTGAAGTTCGTCACTTTATGCAGAGCACTTCCCCGGATCCCGAGTGAGTTTCATACTTCAGGAGCACTCGCAATAAAGCTCATGCAAACAGCGTCCTGCCAAGCCAGCTGAAAGAGGTAGCTCAGCACAATGTGCCTTCTCCTGGAGGCACTACTGAGCTTTTCCTGCCTGCCAGAAAGTTTCCTCTTCACTGCCTTAAGGAACACAAACTCTGTCAAACACGAGTTCAGGTCTGCACGTCGTCTGCGAACACAGCTGGGGCCAGCATCAGGAGCTGCAGCTGCCAGCTACAGAGGGTTTGTTTTCTTAGCAACCCTCTCCTTTCTTGACAACAGCAGCCTGGAGCTGGCTCCAGGGTGACAGGTACGATCAGTGATTTGCCACAGTGGCTTTTGTCCCATCCCCCCCTCAGAAATGCCATCTGGGCATGTTTGAGCCTCAACCTCAGCCTGGCCAGTCCTTACACCCCTGACTCGACTTCCTTCAGACCTGGCCTGGCTTCAGCTCCTGGAACCCTCCCAAGGCTGAGCAGGGGCCTAGGGAATGCAGACTTGTCCTCAGCAACGAAGTCAGGGGAGAGAAGGATTCTGGAAAATGCAGGGGAAAGCGGATGCTGAGGAGGGCTGGTAAACGCCAAGTGGGAGCCCCTCATTCCTTATGCCAAGTGGTCCAAGGCTCCTTCTGACTCAGTTTCCCTCCCTGAAGATCAGAGCTGTGAGGGCACATGCCCAAGCTTACCTACTGAGGCAAAGCTTACACCCATGGCTGTGAGGGCAGCAGGGACCTAAAGATGACCGAAGTCAATCCCGCCATCTATCAGATGTGGAAACTGAGGCCCAGAGAAGTAAATGACATGCTCAAAATCAGAGGATGGGTGAGCGGCAGGACTAAGATTAGAACCCAGGACCCACCTGAGAAAACCAGTAGAACTGGCCTCCAATTCCTACCCCCAACACCACCCTGATATACACACACCAGTTGCAGGTGACACTTCTGTGCCTTTCACACCCTGACAAGACTGCCTGATGACCTGAGCACACACCTGCATACACGAGCGGGCTCAAGGGTTGCCTGGAGCCCACGCAGTGGTCGTTAACACCACCACTGTCTGTGGCTTGGCTGTGGGCTGCGCAGGGCCAAGTGCCTGCCTGCACCAGCTCCTACAATCCTCACATCTCGGTGAACTAATGATGAGCCCCAGTTCACAGAGAGGCAGATTGGACTAGGGGAACTTCCTGCACTTCCCCAAGTTATTCAGCCAGAAAGGCAAAGAGCCAGAATTTCTGCCAAGTCTGCTGACTCCAAACCCACACCATTAGCAATGCTAGGATTCTGCCCCTGTTTAGACGGGACCTGCTTCTATTCTTCCCTCTTCGGATCCTACCCTGGGCCTTCTTTCTAGGTAGGGGGCATGCATTTTGGCAGAAGGAGATCAAGGATTGTAAAGTTTGAAAAGAATTATGAATCTGCATGCAAGTGTGTAGGAGGCCCAGGGACCAACAGGGAAGTCATGCGGATTTCTCCAGGTTACCTGAACTTCCCCAGGGCAGAGGGCTGGGCTGTGGCCAGGGGCAGGGGGAGACCCGCTTTGCAATGTAAACCATTTTCTATCTTTTATTTCGAGTATTGTGTGCATATGTTGTCTTTTCAAAAATAAAACAGATGTCTAAGAAAAAGCTGCCCCAATGTATTCAGAAGGGGTGTTGACCCCAAAGTGACCCCCCATACATGCTTTTTGTAGCACAAGACCTTGTGAGGCCTCGTGGCCTCTGGAACCAGCCCAGGGAATTTATTGTGATAAAAAATAACCTGGCACCTTGGCAGAATGGTCCAAGTGGGTTCTCACCTCTCCTAGCCTGGTTCATGCTTTGACTAGCCTGAAAGCTCCATTCAGCAGAGGCCTGGGTGTTCTGCTTCTTCTTAGGCATCCGGGAAGACAGGCAGAGGTTCAGGAGACACGGTTGTCATCGGCCCCCCTCATTCTTTTACCCCAGCACCTCGTTATGTTACTTCTTCATCACAATTAACACTTCCTTGAATATCCTATTGATGTGTTTGCTCCCTGCCCTCTTTTCTCCCCAGTAAGCAAGCACTACACAAATACGGACTTGCTCCTGACCCTGGCACCTAGAACAGTGCCTGGCACATCGTGGGCACACAAGAAGCCTTGAGGCCAGGTGCGGGGGCTCACTCCTGTCATCCCAACACTTTGGGAGGCTGAGGCAGGTGGATTGCTTGAGCTCAGGAGTTCAAGTACAGCCTGGGCAATATGGTAAAACCATGTCTCTACAAAAAAATGCAAAAACTAGTTGGGTGTGGTGGTGTGCACCTGTAGTCCCAGCTACCTGCAGGGCTGAGGCAGGGGGATCACTTGAGCCCAGGAGATCAATACTGCAGTGAACCAGGATCACACCACTGCCCTCCAGCCTGTGCAACAAAGTGAGACCCTGT
>NW_016107371.1:1976812-1987478 GCF_001604975.1 Cebus imitator
ACTCAAGTTGTCAGAGAAGAACTGAGTACCTTATGAATGGAAGCTTTCTGCCTAGCACAGAGTCTTGCACGCATATGCTTAAGAGATTGAATGGAGGCTCAGAGAGGCTAACTCTATCAAGGTCACATTGCTAGTGTGTTCCAGAAGAGAATTTGGCGCTGATGTGTTCAGCTGGTACTCCAGAGCCCAGAGAAAGGGGGCTTTCACCTTCTCCCTTAGTCATTGATATGGTTGGGATTTGTGTCCCCACCCAAATCTCATGTTAAATTGCAATCCCCAGTGTTGGAAGTGGGGCCTGGTGGGAGGTGATTGGATCTTGGGGGTGCATTACCCCCTTGGAACTGTCACCACAATAGCGAGTTCTTGTGAGAGCTGGTCTTTTGAAAGTGTGTGGCACCTCCGCCCTCTCTCTCCTGCTCCTCCTCTGGCCATGTAACACAGGCCTGCTTCTCCTTCGCCCTCTGCCATGATTGAAAGTTTCCTGAGGCCTCCTCAGAAGCCAAGCAAATGCCAGCATAATGCTTCCTGGACAGGCTGTGGAATAGTGAACCAAGTAAACTGTTTTTCTTTATAAATTAAAAGAGAGAAAGAGAGAGAGAGAGATTGAATGAACGAACAAACGAATGATGATGATGAGTCATGAATCATGATGAATGAATGCATGAAGAGGAAAGAAGTCTTCAGGACCAACCAGCATGACTCAAATACTTGAAAACAAGAGAAATTAAGTGGCTTTCACTCATCTCAGTGTTTCTGGGAAATAAAGAATACTATATCTGCTGGGCATAGTGGCTCACACCTATAATCCCAGCACTTTGGGAGGCTGAGGTGGGTGGATCACCTGAGGTCAGGAGTTTGAAACCAGCCTAGCCAACATGGAGAAACTCCACCTCTACCAAAAATACAAAAATTAGCTGGGCATGGTGGTGGGCACCTGTAATTCCAGCTACTTGGTAGGCTGAGGCAGGAGAATTGGTTGAACCTGGGAGGCGGAGGTTGTGGTGAGCTGAGATCACACCATTGCACTCCAGCCTCGGCAACAAGAGCAAAATTCCATCTCAAAGAAAAAAAAAAAAAAAAAAAAGAATGCTATACCCTCCCTCCATATGGTTACAAGCCAAACACCAAGCCCTGCCCCAGCGCAGTGGCCCACCAGAGCATTCAGACCCTTGTAGGTTACCCTGCCCTGCCTGGACATCATGAAAACAGCAAAGCAGAACATGAGTCACTTCCTCCCACTGGCCAGCAGGGTTTGGAAAGATTGACTTTTGACACTCTAGGCCCAAGGGCTATCGTGCCTAGAAATCACGAGCTCTGTATTCTAGGCATCCCAGCATCTCAAGGAGCAGTCAAGCTGTCTGCAAAGCAATTTCTGCTGAGCTCTCTGGGGCTCCTACTTCCCCAGTCTGGCTCCTAAATGAGCCTGCTGGCCTCCACTCCACACATGGGAAGCTCAGATCCCATCCTGCTCCTTCAAGTCAGATCCACACCTGGACCTGGCCTGGAGCTCCCAGGCCACCATTTGCATTGCAGTGGCCTTGTCCAGGCCTCCTGCTGGGACTGCCACGTCAAGCCACAGCATTGCCTCCTCATTTTTGCTCACTCCCCTGGCCTCTGCCTCCCTTCCTGCCAGCATGCCCCAACCCCTGAAGAGTCCCCCAACCCCCACTAGGAAGGCAGAAGTGGCAGCAGAGTTGAGGATGGGAGTGAAGGAGGTCATGCTGTGAGGGGGCCGTTGATTAGTCTTTGCCCTGCATCAGTGTCACTGCCCATTCCTGTTTCTTCCACATGATGTGCACATAGTAGGTTCCCCAACAAATCTCACTGAACTGAGTTTCCTTTCACTTGCTCTCTTCCCAGAAGTTCTTTATTTCCTCTAACTCAGTTGCCTGACTGTTGGTGAGCACAGCTATTTAATAGAGGCCAAGTAGGCTGGGTGCGGTGGCTCACACCTGTAATACCAATACTTTGGGAGGCTGAGGTGGGTGGATCACTCAGAAGTTCAAGACCAGCCTGACCAACATGATGAAACCCCATCTCTACTAAAAATACAAAAACTTAGCCAGGCATGGTGGTGCATACCTGTGGTCCCAGCTATTCGGGAGGGTGAGGCAGGAGAATCCCTTGAGCCTGGGAGGCATAGGTTCCAGTGAGCCAAGATCACACCACTGCACTCTAGCCTGGGTGACAAAGCAAAATCCTGTCTAAAAAAAAAAAAAAAAAGAAAGAAGGAAAAAAAAAATAGAGTCCAAGTAATAGAGGCCAAGTAACCAGATATGCTGACAGGGTTAGAAAGAAACTAGAACAAACATCCTGAGGGATTGTATTTTCTGCTCACTCCTCCATAAACCAGCCTCACATCTGGTTTCCTGTAAGTATAGAGACCAAGGCAGGGCCAGGTGCTGCCCAGGAAGGAGAGGGTCTGGTTTCCACATCAGAGGACTGGAGCGTGAGAACAGCCTGAGTGGGCCAAAGGGCAGGGAGAGCAGCCATGGAGACTGTACCCTTCCCGCGTGGAAACAGGACAGCCAAGCAGTGGGTGGCAGATGCCAGGGCCTGGCATGGGGAAAGCGCTTCTGATTGGCACTTCCCAGCATACCTGAGTGGCTGGGTAATTTCCTGCTTCTGGGACATGTGGGTGCTTAGGAACATTTTAACCCAGAGGCAACCAGGGAAGGCTTTGTCTTGATCTTCCAGCTGAAGTAACCGAAAATCCAACTCAAGTAAAAGTAGTAATAGGTAATATTACACAGCATTGACTGGGCATCAGGCCTCTCCTAACGCTCCCTACATTAATTGCTCACACCTGTCAACAATCCTATGAGAAAGGAACTCTTATTATTCCCATTTTACAGACAAAGTCACTGAGTAACCTGCCCAAGGTCATGTGACTTGGCCAGCCGGGATTAAAACCCCGCAGTGTAGCTCCCGCTAACTCTCCCACCCTCTGGCCTTTTGAGATCAGACAGGCAGAAATAGAGTGTGCTGGGCTTGTGTAACCAAGTCACAGAAAGGAGGTGCAGGTGGGTCTTGGAAGAGAGGGATCAGGAATTTTCTTTCTTTCTTTGTTTTTTATTTTTTGTTTTTGAGACAGGGTCTTGGTCTGTTGCCCAGGCCAGAGTACAGTGGGGTCATCACAGCTCGCTGCAGTCCCAGCCTCCCAGGCTCAAGTGATTCTCCCACCTCAGCCTTCTGAGTCGCTGAAATACAGGTGCACATCACCACAGTTGGCCAATTTTTTTATATATAAATTGGGGGTCTCGCTATGTTGCCCAGGCTGGTCTTAAACTCCTGGGCTCAAGCAATCCTCCTGCCTTGGCCTCCCAAAGTGATGGGATTACAGATGTGACCCACTGCACCCGGCCTCTTTCTCTTTTTAATTTTTCTGTTTTCTGAACTCTACTCCCATGGCAGATCCCGGTCTCCAGAATGAGTGTTCCCCTAGCCTCCACTTTTGGATCTTTAGTCCCTGTTTTCCTGCAGGCTGGATTTATTCTCATCTACTGTAGACTGATTTCTGCAGTGGATGAGAATAAATCCACTGCAAAGCTACTGTTAGTTCTCACAGAGAAAGAAATTGCCCTCCTCCCTGTGCTCCCAAGGTTGAAATTTCCAGAAGAGGGCTCTGACCGGCCTGTTGGGTCAGTGCTGGCTCCTGGCCAGTCTACAGTGGGCAAGGGGGAGAGATCCATAAGAAGACAGTAAGTCATTCAAAGTCTTGATAGGAGGTAGCAGTTCCAAGGAGAAGTGGGTGGAGCATCCTCTCTGGACAGACAGTGCCCAACATCCATGGCACAACTGCTGGGAGTGAGAAGGATTTCCAGATCCATGCCCCCAAACACACAGTAGGCCAGGAGCCTCTGGGGCCTCACCAGGCAGCAGATGGGGGCAAAAGGAAAATAAGAGGATTTAGAGGGTTACTTAGAAAGGAAATGAGAGGCCAGGCATGGTGACTCACACCTGTAATCCCAGCACTTTGGGAGGCTGAGGCAGGCAGATCACTTGAGGTCAGGAGTTTGAGACCAGCCTGGCCAATATGGTGAAACCCCATCTCTACTAAAAATATAAAACATTAGCCAGGCTCAGTGATGCACGCCTGTAGTCCCAGTTACTTGGGAGGCTAAGGCAAGATAATCACTTGAACCTGGAAGGTGGAGGTTGCAGTGAGCCAAGATCACACCACTGTACTCCAGTCTGGGCAACAGAGCAGGACTCTATTTTTTTTTTTTTTAAGAGCCCAGGAGTGGTGGCTCATGCCTATAATCCCAGCACTTTGGGATGCCAAGGTGGGTGGATCACCTGAGGTCAGGAGTTCAAGACCAGCCTGGCCAAGATGATGAAACCTCATCTCTACTAAAAAAATATATATACAAAAATCAGCCAGGTGTGGCAGCACGTGTCTGTAATCCCAACTACACGGGAGACTGATGCAGGAGAATCGCTTGAACCCAGGAAGCACAGGTTACAGTGAGCCGAGATTGTATCACTGTGCTCTAGCCTGGGAGACAGAGTGAGACTCAGAAAGAAAAAAAGGAAGAAAGAGAAAGAGAGAAAGGAAGGAGGGAAGGGAAGAAGGGAGAGAGGGATGGAAGGAGGGGCAGAGAGAGGGAGGGAGAGAGGGAAGGAAATAAATGAGAAGGGCAGGAAATCAAGAATGGACCCGGGCTCAATATGAGTCCCTGTGACAGGCTGGGGAGGACATGTGACGACGAAGAATAAAGTGCACCTGGATTCACGGGTCAAGGGCAAGGAACCGAACGGGATTGCTGCCCCTACTCTTCTAAATCAGTCTCCATGGAACTTCAGGAAGCATGCTGGGAATTAGTTCTCATGCTTCCTCCCAGCTTGTACCGGACCTATTCCTGGGTGACAGATCACCCCAAAACGTAGCTACTAAAACAACAGTTGTCATTTATTATCTCTCACAGCTTCTAAGAGTCAGGGTTTGGGGGCTGCTTGACTGGGTGATTCTGACTGGGGATCTGTGTTAGTCCCTTTTCTCTTGCTTGTAACAGAACACTCGAAACAGTAATTTATGAAAAAAGAAATTTTTTTAATTTTTTTTTTTTTTGAAATGGAGTCTAGCTCTGTCGCCCAGGCTGGAGTGCAGTGATGTGATCTCAGCTCACTGCAACCTCTGCCTCTTGCGTTCAAGCAATTCTCCTGCCCCAGCCTCCCGAGTAGCTGTGATTACAGGTACCTGCCACCATGCCCAGCTCATTTTTTGTATTTTTAGTAGAGATAGGGGTTTCACCATGTTGCCCAGGCCAGTCTCAAACCCCTAGCCTTAAGTGATCTGCCCACCTCGGCCTCCCAAAGTGCTGGGATTACAGGCTTGAGCCACTGTGCCCAGCCAAAAAGATTTTATTTCCTACAGTTCCGGAGGTTGAGAAGTCCAAGGTTGAGGTGACACACCTGGTGTAAGCTTTCTTGTTGGTGGAGACTGGCACATGAGGTGGAGTGTGCTGAAGTGTTAGCTTGGGTCTCTCTTCCTCTCCTTAATAAGCTACCAGTTCCACTTCCATGATAACCCATTAACCTATTAATCCATGAATAAATTAATCCATTCATAAGAACAGAGCTCTCATGAGCCAATCACCTCTTAAAGTCCCCACCTCTCAAAACTGCCACATTGGGAATTAAGTTTCAGCATGAGTTTTGTAGACACATTCAAACTATAGCAGGGTCTTCCATGGATTGCAGTCCCATCATGGCTAGGACTGGGTCAACTGGAAGACCTCCACACTCACAGGTCTGCTGCCTGGGCTGGGGGCTGCCTAGCAGGGCCTCCACAGGCATCTCTCTGCATTGCTACAGGGCCCTTCCACGTGGTCTCCGCAGCAATGGTAGCTTCAGGGTACCCAGAATGTTTCCATGTTGGCTTAGGGGCCTGAAGACATATATTCCAAGGGGCAGGCAGAAGCCATATTACCTTTTATGAGCTAGTCTTGAAAGTCCCACAGCATTATCTCCATAGCACTAGACCAACAGAGGCAATTTCACCAAGGTTCAAGGGCATGGAGCATTCCCCACCTCTCCAAGGAGGGACATCACCATCACACTGCAAGAATAATGTACAACATGGGATGCAGGCTTGTGTGGCCATCTTTGGCAGTCTGACACCATTGCTTTATCCCAAGCTATGCCTCTTTTTTGTTGTAATTCAAACAACATAGAACATAAAGTAAAAAGTGAAAGTACCTGGCTGGGCATGGTGGCTCATGCCTGTAATCCCAGCACTTTGGGAAGCCAAGGCAGGTGGATCACCCGAGGTCAGGAGTTCAAGACCAGCCTGGCCAACATGGTGAAACCCTGTCTCTACTAAAAATACAAACATTAGCTGGGAGTGGTGGTGGGCACTTGTAGTCCCAGCTACTCAGGAGGCTGACGCTGGAGAATTGCTTGAAACCAGGAGGTAGAGGTTGCAGTGAGCCAAGATCGTGCCATTGCACTCCAGCCTAGGTGACAGAGCAAGATTCTGTCTCAAAACAAAACAAAAAATGAAAGTTTCTGTCTTATCCTGCTACCCAGAGGACCTCTCTTATCAGTCGGTATTCAGATTCCTTTTCTAAGAACTTACAAATATGTGTTCAAGTATAAATGTGCTGAAAATTTTCCAGGGGCCCCCCAGGGCTACTTTCCATACTTCCCCACCCTGCCCTGTGCCCCGGGAGGCTGACCTGCTGCAATGGGCTCCCTCACCTTCAGGCTTCCAGGTGATTTTGACAACTTGGGACAACTCCCTCACCTTCTGGCACCAGGTGGATATGGGAGGAAGGGATGTAAGAGTATTGATTTCCCCATCTTCCTCCCTGGCTGTCTCAGTGAGGTGGCTGCATCCATTACATAGTCTCAACTCCTGTTCATGGATCCTCTGCATCCTTCTCTCTGCCTCTGGGTTACCCTGTGAGCTTCACAGCAGTTATGTTTTATGTTGATGACGCAGCAAGTGATAATGGAGTCCCCAGTGCTATGTGCCCCAGGAGACCGCAGTGTGCCTGGTGGTTTCTATATATCCTGCCCACAACTCTATAAATATTCCTCTTAATAAACTCTCTGCACATTACCAAATATTCAATATAAGTATGTTCTAATTAATGCAATGTAACCTACCCCCATAGTTTTAAGTGGTATGATGCTATGCTATCACATAGCAACTAGTTTTTTCACTTTCTGTATCACCTGTATCTTTCCACATCAGCACAAACAGGATCCATCTGCCCCCTATTAATATTTGCATGTGGCATCTAGAATGCGAATATCCTAACTAGTGTGCTCTTCCCCACTGACAGACATTTAGGTTGTTGTTTTTTCCCCTTCACAAGCATTGACATAGTGAACATACTCTCGTATGTCTGTCTGTCTAAGCTGTGTTTTCTTGGGTTAAACATGCCTGATATAACTTGAAGATCGGCCAGGCACAGTGGCTAACACCTGTAATTCCAGCACTTTGCAAGGCTAAGGCAGGTGGATCGCTTGAACCTGGGATGCAGAGGTTGCAGTTAGCCGAAATTGCACCATTGCACTCTAGCCTGGGTGACAAATGAGATCCTGTCTCAAAACAAAAACAAAAACAAAAAAACACACAAAAATTAGCCAGGCCTGGTGGCATGCGCCTGTAGTCCCAGCTGCTTGAGAGGCTAAAGAGGGAGGATCACTTGAACCTTGGAGGTGGAGGTTGCAGTGAGCTGAGATCATGCCACTGCACTCAAGCCAGGGTGACAGAGTGAGACCCTGTCTCAAACAAATAAAATACCCTTAAAGGTCAAGGAGTAGGTTTGGGAGCCATATCTCCTTGGGTTCAAATCCCACCTCCTCTATCTAATGGGAAATCCCATCTCTTCTACTAATGACTGTGCAATTGTGGGTCTATTTAACCACTCCCCCACTTCAGTTCCCTTAACCATAAAAAGGTGATAATACCTTCCCGTAGTGGCATTGAGAGGGCCAATCTCCCAGGGTCAGCCTAAGGATCCAGTGATATAACCATGCAAAACATCATTGCACATTCAGCCTCTCTAAGATTCCATTTCCCCATCTGTAAGATGGTAATGTTACTTCACTGGTTGATTGGTTTTGGGGATTAAATCTCATAGGGTTGTAAAGATTAAGTGAAATAATCCACGTAAACCACTTAGCACCATACCTGGCCCCAGAGTAAGTGATCCATAAACATGAGCCCTTGTTGTTATTGCCTATAGTCTCTACTAAGTTTAATATTTTATTACGGACATTACGACTACTATAAGCTTTACAGCAGTTATATTTTACATTGATGATGGTTCTTAACGACTAAAAATATTTGCTCAGAGTAATCTAGGCAGAAGACTTCACTTAAATAGACCCTTTAGACATAGAAATGTACATAGAAACATAGGTTATTAATTTGTTTCTTGTTATTTTCTATTGGAAAAATCAACCAAAGCTCTTTCCAGAGTAACATGTGAGTGTCTGGGGGCTGGTGGGTGAATAGGATGGATTGCTTTGATGATTATCCCCATGAAGGTGAACCCCAGATTTGTTTTTCTCCAGGTTGAGAAAACAGATCCAAAAATGTTGATACATTTTTGTCAACACGCATATTTGCACCTCACCACTACAAGAGCGGACAGAGGACACGGAGGGGAAGGAGCCCGTCCTAAGTCCTTGAACTATGGGAACCTGTAAATATTGGGTGGGAGTACTAATCCCACAGAGCATTCCGGGAGGTCAGGTGACCCAGGTGAAGTGTCCTGGTCGCTTCAGAATAAACATCTACAAAGGCTGAGGTGATCACAGCTGTTAAAGAGGAGCCTCTCCTTTTTGGAACCAACACCCCGGCCAGAGAACTACCAGTTTTAACTGCAGTTGTGACAATTAAGCAAGAGACCTACAAACATATTGCTTAACATCTGTCTGTCAACATTCACGCTGTCCACAGCCCTGTGGCTGCCTTCTCATGAAACTTGGCATCCCTATTTGGACAGTCTCCCCAGCAAAGGGTTTCCATCCAGAGAATGTTCACCAGGGACACAAAAGGCATTAGGGTTTGCGGTCCCACTGCCCATTAGGGCAAAAGCCACTAGGACGGGCATCTAACCACGTGGGGCTTTGGAAAGTAGAAGCCAGCCTGGGGTGGGGGTGGGGTGCTCCTCCTGCAGTGCTCCTCCCCACCTCCCCTGTTCCTGGCACACAGGTATATGTTCTCTGCAAGGTTGTTTCCCTGAGAAGCTGGAACCGGGCCATGGGATGCTCAGGCTGACACAGGGAACATGATCCTGCCCACTCGGCCCTCCACTGGCTGGAAGCTGTTGTACTTACAACTCTGATTTGTTGTTCTCAAACTTCAGTGTGCATCACACCACCTGGGGGGTAGGAGAGGAAGCTTGTTAAGAAGGCAGCTTCCCAGGCCCACCCCCATAAATTCTTACCTGATGGATGAGACTCTGCATCTGAGAAATATCATCCTTGTCAGAATCACAAGCTAAACTGTCCCTCAAGCAATGTTTTTGTTTGTTTGTTTGTTTCTTAAGAAAGAAAGAAAAAGAAAGAATAATAAAAAAAAAAAGAATGAAGGAGAGGAAGAAAGAGGAAGAGGAAGAGGGAGAGAGAACAGGGGTGTTGCTTTATTGCCCAGGCTAGAATGCAGTCTAAAAATGGGTATGCCTATAATTGTGTTTAATAATAGAGACATGAAAAAAAAAAATGAAAATTTAAAAAAATGAGGGAAGAAAATAACCAAGAAGCAGCCAACCAATATTTCATTTAAACCTGTAAATAGGTGTGATATAGTACTGATAAGAGTGTATATTTTGTGTATTTAAAGTGGAGAGTTCTATAAATGTTAATTAAGTCTACTTGTTCTGGATCTGAGTTCAAGTTCCAGATATCGTTGTTAACTTTCTGTCTCATTGATCTGTCTAATATTGATGTTGAAGTCTCCTACTATTATTGTGTGGGAGTCTAAGTCTCTTTATAAGTCTTATATATCTGGGCATTCCTGTATTGGGTGCGTATATATTTAGGATCTTTAGCTCTTCTTGTTACATTGATCCTTGTATCATTATGTAATATCCTTCTTTGCTTCTTTTGATCTTTGTGGCTTTAAAGTCTATTTTATCAGCAAAAATTGCAACTCCTGCTTTCTATTTATTTATTTATTTTTGCTCTCCATTTGGTTGATAAATCTTTCTCCATCCCTTTGTTTTGAGTCTTTGTGTATCCTTGCATGTGAGATGGGTCTGGATGTAGCATACCAATGGGTCTTAGCTTTTTTTGCCTGTCTGTGTCTTTGGATTGGGGGATTTAGTCGATTTAAATTTAGAATTAATAATAATATATGTGAGTTTGATACTGTCATTTAATGTTAGCTGGCTGTTTTGCCCATTAGTTGATGTAAGTTCTTAATTATGTCGATGCTCTTTATTTTTTGATATTTTTTAGGAAGTCTGATACTGGTTGTTCCTTTCTATGTGTAGTGGTTCTTTCAGAAGCTCTTGTAAAGCAGGCCTGGTGGTAATGAAATCTCTGAGTGCTTGCTTGTTCACAAAAGATTTTATTTTTCCTTCGCTTATGAAACTTAGTTTGGCTGGATGTAAAATTCTGGGTTGAAAGTTCTCTTCTTTAAGGGTGTTGAATATTGGCCCCCACTCTCTTCTGGCTTGTAGGGTTTCTGCTGAGAGATCTG
>NW_016107371.1:1987788-2008756 GCF_001604975.1 Cebus imitator
ATTTCATTAAGTTGGTCTTCGACTTATGATATCTTTTCTTCTGCTTGATCAATTCGGCTGTTAAAACTTGTGCATACTTTGCGAAGTTCTTGTGTTTTTTAGCTCCATTAATTCACTTATATTCCTCTCTAAATTGTGTATTCTTGTTAACATTTCGTCAAACCTTTTTTCAAAGTTCTTAGTTTCTTTGCATTGGGTTACAACAAGTTCTTTTAATTCCCAGAAGTTTCTTATCATCCACTTTTTAAAGCCTGCTTCTGCTAATGGAACAGTCTTTCTCCATCAGGCCTTGTTCTGTTGCTGATGAGGAACTGTGATCCCCTGTAGAGGGAGAGGCGTTCTGATTTTGGGTATTCTTAGCCCTTTTAGGCTGGTTTCTTCCCTTTGTTATAGATTTATCCATCTGTGGTCTTTATAATTACCATCTTTATAGTTGGGTTTCTGAATGGACGTCCAACTTGTTGATTCCCGGCGCTAGAATCTGAGCAACCCACTGCGCCGGCCAAAACAGCGGCTTTAAGATTGATGGTGCTTTTCTGACTCTGCACCAAGAACCGCCGCACCAAGGCAGCGGCAAAACTGCCTCACCGGCCTCAAGAGTCGCACTGGCGACCCGTGGGGCTCCTCCGCTGGGAATCTCCTGGTGCGTGAGCAACAAAAATTCATCTGAAAGTGTGGCGTCTTCTCATTCTCTGCACTTTCACTGGGAGCTACAGTCCCGAGCTGCCAGTAATCAGCCATCTTGGATCTCTCCCGCAATGTTTTAAAAATGTCTGTGCCATCATTGAAAAGTTGGCAGATTTAGTGTCAAAATTTTGGCTGGGCACTGTGGCTCACACCTGTAATCCCGGCACTCTGGGAGGCCAAGGTGGGTGGATCACCTGGGTCAGGAGTTCGAGATCAGTCTGGTCAACATGGCAAAACCCTGTCTTTACTAAAAGTAGACAAATTAGCCAGGCATGGTGGCACATACCTGTAATCCCAGCTACTCAGGAGGCTGAGACAGAAGAATCATTTGAACCCAGGAGGCAGAGGTTGCAGTGAGCCAAGATCATGCCACTGCTTTCTGGCCTGGGTAATAGAGCGAGACTCTGCCACCAAAAAAATAAAAATAAATTAAAATAAAAATTTTATTTCCATCCAGAGCACAGGCAAGCCCAGGTCTACTTTACTAATCGGTAGTAAGAAGGCGGTTCTAAGGAGCATCTGCCCTTGAGGCAACGCTGGCGCCCTCCAATCCACCCTCACCCACATGCTGCCTGCGCACTTGCCACTCTGGCTGCGTCCTATGCATCAGCTTTGAGTTTGTAAACTCTCCTCCAACCTGCCAGGATGAAGAGAAGTAGCAGAGCCTGAAGAGCACGCCTTTCGGCTTTCCCAGCTGCAACGAGTTGTATTCATGTCCCTGCTGCCCGGCCTCTTAACCCCACTCTACTAGAGCATTTCTTGCTAGAATAGAACTTCCACAATGGAAGGGCTTTATCTGTTTTGTTCTCTGCCATCTTCCTAGTGACTACCTTGGTGCCTGGAACAGTAGGAGATCAAAAGTACGTATCAAACAACTACAATGATAACACTTCACATGACTAGTATGGCTATCATCAAAAGGACACAAAGTAGCCAGGTGTGGTGGTGCAGGCCTGTGGTCCCAGCTACTTGGGAGGCTGAGGCAGGAGGACTGCTTGAACCCAGGAGTTCAAGACTTCAGCACACCATAATTGCACCTATGAATAACCACTGCACTCCAGCCTGGGCAACATAACCAAAAACAAAAAGAAAGAAAAGAAAAAATAACAAGTGTTGGTGAGGATGTAGAAAAATTAGAGCCCTCATTGCTGGTGGGAATGTAAAATGGCACAGCTGCTTTGGAAAACAGTGTGGCAGTTCCTCAAATGTTAAATGTAGAGTTCACACAAGAGCCAGAGTTGCCACCCCTAGATATAGACCCAGGAGAAATGAAAATGTTCAAACAAAAGCTTGTACCTGAAAGCTCGTAGCAGCATTATTCATAACAGCCAAAAGGTGGAAACGACCCAAAATGTCCATCAAATGATGAATGGACAAAATGTGGTACATCCATACAATGAAATATTATTCAGTCATGAAAAGGAATGAAATAGTGATACATGCTATGATGAGAATTACGCTGTAAAAGAAGCCAGACACAGAAGGCCACACATTGTATGATTCCACTTATGTAAAATACCTAGGACAGGCAAGTCCATAGGGACAAAAAGTAAAGTAATGGCTGCCAGACCCTGGGAGGAGAGGGGGCTGGGGAGTGACTACTTTACAGATACAGGGTTTTCTTTGGGGATGAAAATATTCTGGAACTAGACAATGGTGATGGCTGCACCACATTGTAAATGTACTAAATGCCACTGAATCGCACACCTCAAAATGGTTAAGACAGTGAATTTTATGTTACATGTAATTTACCACAATAAAAAAAAGTTTTGGATGAATGAATAAGTGCATCTTGCACCACCCTGGGTGCCCTAAAGACCAGGTGTGGACAAAGAAATTCTAGGTTGTCCCTGGAGGGCGGTCCCCACCCCACCTTCATCCTTGCGGTACACCATCTGTCCTGGGAGGGCAGGCGGGGCCCAGCTCCAAGCTGGAAATGGGGCAGAACAAAACTCCTTGGCTCTCCATCTGCTTCCAAATCTGGAAGACAGAGTGGGCAGTCACACCCACCACTCAAGACTGCTGGGAAGACTAAGAGAAAGTTCTCGGCACACCGTAGACTCGCATGAGTACTGCTTCCCTTCCAGTCCTCCACAGGGGAGCTATCGCTGGAGGGATTCCTCAACCCACACAGCACCTGGCTCGGGGTGGGCTGGCTGTATGTTGTGGGATCCTGTGGGGGCCTGGACATTTGCTGTGCAGGCAAAGTGCTGAGAACACCACCCCTCAAAGTTCCACCTGGCAGCTGTCCATGCCTGTTAGTAGAGCCCACAGTTCCTGACATTGTACTGCGCACAGCATGGCACTCCATTACTACCTAATTTCTTGAGGATCAGTGAAAACACACCTGCGTTCAAGCAGTGGAAACTTCATCCCCAAAAGATGGTCCCTGCCACAGGCTGTGGCGCTCTTGAGTGATGGGCTGGAGCAGTGGGGTGCAGTGGACAGCAGAGTACTGGAACCTGGTTGTACAGGAGAATGGCAGAAGCCACTGGATCTGGAGTCCTGGCTCTGTCTTTAAGGAGTGGCTTTAAACCTGTATGCTCCTGGGCTCTAGTGAGAATTTAAAAAGAAAAGAGTAATGCAGGGCCAGGCACAGTGGCTCATACCTGTAATGCCAGCACTTTGGGAGGCCACGGTGGGTGGATCATGTGAGGTCAGGAGTTCAAGACCAGCCTGCCCAACATGGCGAAACCCCATCTCTACTAAAAATATAAAAAATTAGCTGGGCATGGTGGTGTGCACCTGTAGTCCCAGCTACTTAGGAGGCTGAGGCAGGAGAATCGCTTGAACCCGGGAGGCAGACATTGTGGTGAGCTGAAATCGTGCCACTGTACTGCAGCCTGGGCAATAGAGTGAAACTCCATCTCAAAAAATAAATAAATAAATAAAAGACTAATGCACCTAAAATGGTGTTTTGTGCAGCCCTATACATTTTACCACCATCATACACCTAATGTCAGTGATCACTACGTGTCAGCATGAGCATCATCTAACATCCCACTCTCTTTGCATCAAAGCTGAATATAAATAAAAATTCCACTGTGTCCACATTAACAACCCACCAGGGAATCTTGGTCTCAATGGGTGCAAACCAGATTACATTATAGTGATTCCACCATGACTGGGGCATCTACTCCCTAACAGCCATGGTGCTGGGCCCTGGGGGAGCAGATGACCAGAGCTGGCCCAGCCTGGGCCTCAATGAATGTGCCGGCTAGAAGGGAGCAAGTAGACAGATGATCTCAATGATGAGGGGATGCGAGTGACCCTGTGAGGAGAGAGGAGGGCTCTTCAGGAATAGTGAGCACTTGTGTCAGCAGAGGTGGGAGACAGCCTCAGAGTGGATGGGAGAATGGAAAACTGCAGAGAGTTTTAATTACCTGGAGAGCAAGGGAGAAGAGAGAGTACCCACAGCGGTGGCCAGGCCAGATAACAGAAAAGCACGCAGGTCATGATGAAGAGCTCAGAAGCCATCACCTGGGCAGCCAGGAGTCACTGATGAATTTTAAGCAGGGGAGTGATAGGATCAGATTTGCAGTTTCCATGTCCTTTGAGCCTACAAATGTTCCATGAGACCCACAAAGCCGCTGTAATGCAATCCCCCTACATACCTTCCTGACCTGTTCATTTTTCACCCACATGCATTTATTAAGGGCCTTGCTCATAGGTAAGGAAACAGGCTCTGAGGCAGACTTACATGGGGCTTATTGGGGAGGCGGCTAGAGCTACACCTGTAGAGAAGAAAAAGAAGCAGAATCAGGTAGGGCAGAGCCTGAACTGAGATGTATTTGCATCAGAGACCTCAGTGATCCTATGGGGAGCTCAAAAGCTGAGGTGTCCCAAAATAAGGCAAGGGGCCAGGCCTGCGTACCCCGCATCACCAGTTATTGTATGCAGGTGCATGGCTTTGGACCAGGCAGCTCCTTTTGGCTGAGGGCAGCATCTGGGGAGGGACTCAGCTACGAGCAGTTAGCAAGCCACACTTCCTGCTGCTGGGGAGGGAGTGTCTGGGTCCTGCAGAGGGTCTGGGTGGGCACTAGCATCCACTGCAGGCTGCTTGGCTCAGATCTGTGCAAACGAGTCTTGATGTGTGCTGTTTCCCAGCTCTTGCCCCTGTCTGCTTCTACAGGAGCCAGTCCTCTGCAGAGTTCCTCTTGAATATTCAGGACAGCAGCCAAGACACGACTCCTATCTTTTTCCCCTCCTCCTCTGCCAGCGACCAGCTCACATACTTCAGCAGCACCCGTCGAACTCTTCCACCACCCTACCTAGCTGCCCATACATGGACAGAGCTATGCAGTCTTCTGTGGCAAAGCGGGGTGCACAGTGCCCCCCTTTGTGGCACTCTCCCCTAATAAAGCTCTAAAGAACTTCTGTGTCTAGCTATTCAGGAGGCTGAGATGAGAGGATCCCTTGAAGCCAGTTCAAGACCAGCCTGTGCAACATAGCGAGACCCAGTCTGAAAAACAAACAAAAAAAACCTCGTAGGCTTCAGTTTCCAGGGTTAGCTCCTTGACTTACTCCCTGCTGGGCTGGGGAGTTAAAATACCTAAAGCTGTGTTTCTCAATCCTGGCAGCCCAGGAAAATCCCTTGGGAAACTTTTTAAAAATATCAACGCCTGGACCCCACCCCCAGCCCAATGGCATCAGAAACTCTGAGGGTGGGGCCCAGTGCTGTGTTTTTTAAAAATTCCCCTGGTGATTCTAATATGCAGTCAGGGCTGAGAACCAGTGACCTTGATTTTGATTTACAAGGATCATTCTGGGTGTATGGAGCGGCAGAGGTGATTTGGAGGAGAGCTGTGAGGATCCAGAGATGATGGGAGTGGAAAAGAGGAGGTAGAGATTCAGAAGCAGAATAAACAAGGGAGCCAGGTAAAGGCAGAACAAGAAAAGTTGCAGGAATCACCTGGGGAGCTACCAGAATGCTGGGACCTGGCCCCACCACCAGGGATCTGGATTTGATGGGTACAGGGAGCTGAGCGCTAGGGGAAGGCAGTCAAAACAGCCAGGTGATTTCAATGGGCAGCAAAGCTGAAAGCCAGAGCTCCAGGCCATGCCACGGCCTCTTGTATGAAAGCCTCACCACGCAAGTATCCAGATGGCCTCCACCCAGTGTAGACAAGCCAGCCATGCTTCTTGCCACCTGGACCCTGGGGTGAGGTCTTGAGCAACGTCAATTTCCATCCAATCTAAAATTAAACATGGGCACGCCCAGCCTCCCTCCTGGGAAAGTGTCTAGTGGAGCTGTTCTGCAGGACCGAGGGCTGAGTGGCCTTTTGTGACGTGTTCTCAGGGGACTCTATGTTGGGCTGTCTGCTCCTCCTGCCTACCTACATTGGCATATGGTTTATCATTTCAGCATTTTCTTGTATAAGTAATCTTTTTCTAAAAAGGAAATCGCTTGTTTTCTAAAGGTAAATGTAATATATTATTTTCCCCAAAAAACATGAAGTAGAAAGTGAAAATCACCCTTAATCCCAATACCCAAAGGTGACCCCCAATTGAGAACTGGAGAACCACGAGCTGGCCTGGTTCTCACAGCTGGGCCTTGGTGTCCCAGCACAATCAGTGTCTCAGAGCACCAGCACCAGCCAAGGCCACTGTGACTATGAAGACTGAGACAAAAACAAGAGCATGGTCCAAACCACAAAATAACCCACCATCCCCCATCCTGGCTAATGGGCGATTATTTTCTTTGTTTTTATGTGTTGTTGTTGTTTTTACCAATTATAGACTCAGTCCATTCATCTCCATAAGAATTATTAGACATTCAGCTACTCACGCCTGTAATCCCAGCACTTTGGGAGGTCTAGGTGGGGGGATCATGAGGTCAGGGGTTCAAAACCAGCCTGGCCAACATGGTAAAACCCTGTCTCTACTAAAGATACAGAAAATTAGCCAGGCGTGGTGGCGCACACCTGTAATCTCAGCTACTTGGGAGGCCAAGGCAGGAGAATTGATTGAATCTGGGAGGTGGAGGTTGCAGTGAGCCAAAATTATGCCACTGCACTCCAGCATGGGTGACAGGGTGAGACTCTGTCTCAAAAAAAAAAAAAAGAAAAAAAAAGAATTAGACACTCACCTCGTCTAATCCAGAGCAAAGACCTGTTTCCTTGCACTATCCCCAAGCTTCCAAGCACCTACCCCAAGCCCACATCTTATTATGAGTCCTTTCCAGCCTTCTCTTACTGAGACACCCACGATTCCCATGGTATGCCTGCTTCCACACTGCAATGAGCCAGGAAACCCAGCTCCGTGTCTGTTCCTGATGGTCTCTGGCTGGGGCACATTAACACCACAGATTCTGGAAAATCTCCTTCTAGACATCATTTTTTCTATGAATATAGATATATTTTTATTTTAAAAATGATAGAAGACTATAAGTTAAGTCTTTTTTTTTTCCTTTTTTGAGCCAGGATCTCACTCCGTCACCCAGGCTGGAGTGCAGCGGTGCGATTACAGCTTACTGCAGCCTCTAACTCCTAGGCTCAAGTGATCCTCCTGCCTCAGCCTCCCAAGTACCTGGTGTGTGCACCACCACACACAGCTACAGGTGTGCACCACCACGCACAGCTAATTTTTAAAGTTTTTATAGAGATGGGATCTCCCATGTTGCCCAGGCTCAAACTCCTGCCCTCAAGCGATCCTTCCGCTTCAGCCTCTCAAAGTACTGGGATTACAGGAGTGAGTCACCATGCCCAGCCAAGAGAGGACTGTGTTTTGCACTTTAAAAAAAAATTAGCAATCTCTTAGGAATATTATCATTTTAAAGAGTTGTTGTTGTGCAGATGTTGTAGGCTCACTAATCCACTTTCTAATTATGCAATGATGTTTCTTTAAGCCCTTTGAAAGCAGGATCTAATGCTTTTTTTTTTTTAAACAGAGTCTCACTCTGTCACCCAGGCTGGAGTGCAGTGGTGCGATCTCAGCTCACTACAACCTCTGCCTCCTGAGTTCAGGTGATTCTCCTGCCTCAGCTTCCCCAGTAGCTGGGACTACAGGCACAGGCCACCAGGCCCAGCTAATTTTTGTATTTTTGGTAGAGACAAAGTGTCACCATGTTTACCAGGCTGGTCTCGAACTCCTGACCTCAAGTGATCCACCTGTCTTGGCCTCCCAAAGTGCTGGGATTACAGGCGTGAGCCACCGCACCCGGCCCTAATGCTTTTGTAATATTGGCCATTGGCAAATTCTGAGAATGATCACTTCTTTACCAGGCTTTGGGTGTAGAGCAGCCACAGGTGAGGGCGGAGATACTGCAACCTTTTTCCATGGGGCAGGGCACAAGGCCTCTCAGGTATGGCAGGATAAGTGGCCACAGATGCAGAGCCAAGCTTCAGAGCTGGCTTTGAAAGGAGATTCTCACTCTCCAACCCCAAAGGTGACTATCTCAAAGATCAGGCATGTGGAATGCATTTGACTCTCAGCTTTCAGAATACCCACCGCATTAGACGGGATTCATCCAGGCTAACAGGGCTTGGAAGCCATTTAGCAGATTTATGTTTCAGAGAAAGGTTCTCCAGGGCCGTGGAGCCAACAAAATTCCTAAACAGCAAGGTCGGTTCAGCTCTGTTAACTAATTCAACACAGGTCTGTTAAATCAACGCCAGGCAATGGGCTTTGCCTGAGTGCTCCTCAGTCTCTGCCGTGCGCCCAAATCACCTGCAACGTGCTTACAGTGGAGAGATTCCCTAAGTCTGGGTCAGGTCTAAGATTCTGCATTTCCAGCAAGCCCCCGAGTGCTGCTGATGCTGCCAGGGAGTCACCAGGCCCTCGCTGTGCCGCCAGCATTCACTACCGCCTAAGTCTCCTGCAAATCCCTCCTCACTGTCTGCCAGTAGCAGCGGGGAGTGTATTGATGACCAAATGACATATTGAGACCTCTCTTCCCACATTAGAAAAGTCTTCCAGTCCCATGCATGGATGATGCCACAGCTGACTAAATGTCCTCTTCTCCAGCAGTTAAAACAGTAGCTTTGGTTGGGCACAGTGGCTCACGCCTGTAAGGCCAGCACTTTGGGAGGCCAAGACAGGAGGATTGCTTGAGCCCAGGAGTTTGAGACTAGCCTGGGCAACATGGCAAAACCTTGTCTCTACAAAGAATACAAAAGTTAGCTGGGCGTGGTGGCCCATGTCTGTAGTCCCAGCTACTTGGGAGGCTGAGGTGGAAGGATCAACTGAGCCCAGGAGGTGGAGGTTGCAATGAACTGAGATCTTGCCACTGCACTCCAGCCTGAGTGGCAGAACACCCTGTCTGAAAACAAAATGAAACCCAGCAGCTTCAACATTGCACCCTCCTGTGCTGCTGTACCTGGGTGACGTGAGGTGGCACCGACAGGGAGGGATCGCACCTTCCTGCTGCAGAGTTGCGTGAGAGTGTAAGCAGACCTGCTCCTGAAGAGCCCCTCTCAAGGAGCAAAGGACCTAGAGGCCCAGGAGCTCCAGACTGGTACCCTCTCCCCATCTCTAAAATTATCTCCTTATAAAAGCTCATTATTCCAAATTGAGAGATGAAAACACAAGCAGGTTCAAAACAGTTTAGCTAATTTCATGATGGGCAGATTCAGAAAGGCCACTAAAAAGGGAAACCCAGGCTGGGAATGGTGGCTCACGCCTGTAATCCCTACACTTTGGGAGGCCAAGGCGGGTGGATCACGAGGTCAGGAGTTCAAGACCAGCCTGGTCAAGATGGTCTCTACTAAAAATACAAAATGAGCCAGGTGTGGTGGTGCATGCCTGTAATCCCAGCTATTTGGGAGGCTGAGGCAGGAGAATCACTTGAACGCGGGAGGCGAAGTTTGCAGTGAACCAAGATGGCGCTATTGCACTCCGGCCTGGGCAACAAGTGCAAAACTCTGTCAAAAAAATAAAAATAAAAATAAAATAAATTTTAAAATTCAGCTTCTTGGTAACACAAGCCACATTCTAAGTGCACAAAGGCCACCAGTGACTAGTGGCTACAGTATTGGGTGGTGTCGATATATGTTTCCATCCTTGCAGAAAATTCTATGTGGGCAGTGCAATCTAGATGTTTCTCCCCAAAACCCACTAAGGTCATAGAATGTCTTTGGGTGTTTTAGAAAAAGGCACCTCTTCCTCAAGACACCTTACTGACCCCTAACATAGAAATAAATATACAAATCTACAACCACTGATAAATGGCACCCCAGCGCTGTGTAGCATACCACCTGCACCTTCCCCTGTAACAGCCCTGATGAAAGTCCTTCACTGGTCCTTTGAGTTTCACTTCTCTTCCCCGTTTTCAAAGACCCCTGCTATGAACTGCATGTTTGTGTTTCTCCAAAATCCTTGTGCTGAAGCCCTTCCCTCAATGTGATGTATTTGGAGGTTGGGCCTTCGGGAGATCCATTAGGTTTAGATGAGGTCAATACGGTAGAGCCCCCATGGTGGGATTAGTGCCCTGATCAGAAGACAAGGAGACCAGCGATTTCTCACCACGTGCATGCACCAAGGAGAGGCACGTAAGGACATGATCTGGAAGAGGCCCTTGCCAAGAACCCAACCATGCTGGCACCGTTACCTCAGACTTCCAGCCTCCAGAACTGTGAGGAATAAGTGTCTGTCTGGTTTTTTGTTTCTTTGTTTGTTTTGATGAAATCTTGCTCTATCACCCAGGCTGGAGTGCAGTGGCATGATCCAGGTTCAAGCGATTCTCCTGCCTCAGCCTCCCTGGGATTACAGGCACCCCACCCCGCTCCAACACCACACCATGCCCAACTAATATTTATGGTTTTTTTTTTTTCTTTTTTTTGGATGGAGTTTCACTCTTGTTGCCCCAGGTTGGAGTGCAATGGCACAATCTCAGCTCACTGCAACCTCTGCCTCCCAGGTTCAAGCAATTCTCCTGCCTCAGCCTCCCGAGTAGCTGGGACTACAGGTATGTGCCACCATGCCTGGATAATTTTTTGTATTCTTAGTAGATACAGGGTTTCTCCATGTTGGCCAGGCTGGTTTCGAACTCCTGACCTCAGGTGATCCACCCACCTTGGCCTCCCAAAGTTCTGGGATTACAGGCATGAGCTACTGCACCCAGCTGTCTGTGGTATTTTTGTGAGAGCAGTCTGAACTCAGTCTGAACTGAGTGAGACAGCCTCTTACCTTCTTTTTTCTGGGGGTATCTTGGAGTTGTTCCTTGTATTAGTTTCCTTTAGTCTTTGAAACAAATGACCACAAACTGGGTGGCTTAAAACAACAGAAGTGTATAGTCTCACAATTTTGGAGGCAGGAGTCTAAAGCAAAGGTGGCAGCAGGCCTGCAATCTCTCCAAAGCCTCCCTTCCTTGCCTCTTTCAACTCCTGGTGGTTCTAGGCCTTCCTTGGCTTGAGGCTGCATAATTCCAATCTCTGGCTCTGTCTTCAGTGGGCCTTCTCCTCCCATATCACCCCATCCAGCCAATACATGTGCATTATCAAGTAAATGAAGACATGATTGAAGTTCATGATTAGAAAACACAGAGCTGTCTCTCTTCCCTCCCAGCTCTCTTTCCTCAAGCCTTCCCAAACCCTACCCCCCACCCACCAATTCTCTCCCCATCCCACACAGAATTGAAAGTTTCTTGTCATTTTACTGCTGTAAGGCGATGATGAGAGAGGAACACAGTGACCCAACATGGTGAGAGCATCAGAGAGTATGAGAAATGGCCGAGGCCAAAAGGGGAAGATAAGGAAGGCTTGACCCCTCTGTGTGGAGAGATCTGAGGAGGACTAAAGGGCAGGACCAAAACCTGGAATCCCTTGTAGGGTGGGAGGTTCTTCATGAGAGCCAATATCCCGAAGTTTCACCAAACTCAACTAAACACAGTCAGATTTATGAGGTTGGTCACCAGGGAGTGTGGTTTTCAGACCGTCAGAATTACCAAATGAGACATCCAAGGACAGGAACTGGCAACAGCTCCCAACATGCTCAGGCCCCTGTGGCCTGGCCCACACCTCGTGCACTCAGCTCTGTGGGAGGAAGCTTGAGGGCCTGGGAGATGGAGTTCCTGGCACAGACACAGAGAAGTACAGCTGTTTCCTTTCAGCTTTATTTTCTAGTGGAAATTTCACATCCACAAGCCAAGTTTTGGAGGTGGGGAGAGGCAGGGAGAGGTGGGAACCTGACAACGTAGAATAAGAGTTGACAGTAGTTTTTTCCTCCTGAGATAAACCAGAATTTTCCTGAGCAGCAAAGAATAACAGCATGGGCCCACCTTTTAGAGTCCAGGTGGTCTGGGTGGGATCTTTGACCCCATCACTTGCTAACTCTGTGCCCCGAGAATAGTTCCATAATCTCTCTGAGCTTCAATTTTGTCTTCTGTACAAAATAGGACTGGAGCACCTTACAAGATTATCACAGAGATGCTCTGCTACTGGGCCGTCTTCCTTCCCTTCTCAGCACTCCAGTGACCACTCTGGCCCACATTTCAGGTTGAGGCCTCCCAGGCAGCCCCACTCCCTTTACCCCCATCCTCTCCCCTCTCTCTTCACCTAGAAAGGACCCAGGAGCAGCCCAGGAAGACCTGCCCCATCAGAGCCAGCTAGCAAGGGATCTGCAGGGATGCTGGGAAGACACCACTGCGCTCTCACCCAGTGACCTTTCCCCAGGGCTCCTAAGGAGCAGTTGCTCACATCTCCCCTTCCCAGGGTACCTTTGGGTGGTACACAAATAACCCAGTTTATGTCCCTGAATTGGCACAGCGGC
This sequence comes from Cebus imitator, assembly GCF_001604975.1. Classification (NCBI taxonomy): domain Eukaryota; kingdom Metazoa; phylum Chordata; class Mammalia; order Primates; family Cebidae; genus Cebus; species Cebus imitator. The sequence goes on from NW_016107371.1 coordinate 2,000,182, forward strand.
TTTGCAGGCCCGAGGACATTCAGTGACCTCAGTCCCAGAGAATGTGGGGGAATTCGGTGAGAGGCAGGACAGCACAGCCCAGCCTGAATGGAAGGTCAGCACTGGCTGGGGAGTTGACAGAGCCTGCTGAGCCCCACAAGCCCAGGGAAGACAGGCAGCCGCATGGTCCGTGGGCCAGGAGCACTTACGGATGTTGCCACACTGAGCCTGCCTCTCCTGCCCTGGGGACTGCCCCAGAATCCTGAATTGTTTTCAGGTTGTTTTCAAGGCTTCCTACTGAAGCTGCTGGGTCCTGCCTGTTTCCTCCTCCAGGGAGACTTTGCTCAAACAGAGGCCCATGGGCTTTTCCCAGTCCCGGGGGACTGCCCTGGAGCCAGGCCTCAGAGGTCTCAGCTCTGGAGTCCCTGCCGGCTGCTTCTCCAGAATTTGCTTCTCTGCCCTCCCCTACTGGGATGGAGGTGAGAAGTCCCTAGGGTGACCAGTTGGAGCAAATAAAAATACAGGATGGCCAGTTAAATGTGAACTTCAGGCAAACAGTAAATAATTCCTTATGATCAGTATGTCCCATGCAATATTCAAGACATAGTTATACTAAAACATATTTGTTGTTTATCCGGAATTCAAATTTAATAGGCCACCTGGCAATCCTGGCCCCACCTCATTTTTTAAATTCTAAGAATAACCCTCTTTTCAGCTTCTTATCTGTGGGAGACACCTAGAAATAAGGGCAGCCGGGAGAAGTGGCTCATGCCTGTAAGCCCAACACTTTGGGAGGCCAACATGGGAAGATCGCCTGAGCCCAGGACCTTGCGACCAGCCTGAGCAACGTGGCAAGACCCTGTCTCTACTTAAAACAAATTTTATTTTAATTAAAATTATAAAAGAAATAATAGCACCCATAAGGCATTAGTGTTTTCCATGTGATTGCAAATATTAATCTGGTTTTAAAACTCTGGGACACTACTGATGTTTGCAAACATTTCTTTTTCTTTCTTTTTTTTTAAGACAGAATCTCGCTCTGTTGCCCAGGCTGGAGTGCAGTGACACAGTCTCAGCTTATTACAACCTCCACCTCCCTGGTTCAAGAGATTCTCTTACCTCAGCCTCCTGAGTAGCCGGAATTATAGTCACCTGCCACCACACCCAGCTAATTTTTGTATTTTTAGTAGAGACAGCGTTTCACCACGTTGCCCAAGCTGGTCTCAAACTCCTGGCCTCAAGTGATCCACCTGCCTAAGCCTCCCAAATTGTTGGGATTACATGCATGAACCACCATGCTCAGCCACAAATATTTCTTAAATTGAATTTTGTATTAACTACATATTACATAGTCACATATTGTAATAACATCTCCAGTGGATAATTTGTTTTCTGTGCTTTTCTTTGTGTTTTGTTACCCATGTGTGTTCTGAAAATGTCCTGCTAGTATATAGGCGACTACTCTATTCTTATCTAATTATCAATGATGTTGAAGGAAAATATCCTTTTACCTTTGTCTTCTGTTCCTTTTAAGAAAAGCCCCGGCAGAAACCTGCACTCTGTTTCCCCTGGAAAGGGAAGCTGCTAGGCGGGTCCCAGTGTTTTTGAGAGGGCGGCTCCTGGTGAGCGGCAGACACCCCTGGTGTATGCAGAGTATTAAATGTCTGCTCTGGACTTTAAGAATGTGAGGCCAGACGCCCAATTCTACAGGCTGGGTCAGAGGAGGACCTTCAGTTGGGTGTTTTTAGGGCTGTGAGAATGTGTTCCCTTTATTGGTTCCTCCTTCTGCTTCTTTTCCGACCTTTTCTCCAAAGGAATAGAAATATCAATGTTCTGAAGTCCGGAGTCACTGGATGAGGGTGTAGGGGGCAGAGCTCCTCCAGGGCCTGCACAAAGGTCCCAGGTCTTTGCCTCTGAGCACGTGGCAGGGACCTGAGCCACCTTGCAAATGCACCCAGCTTGGGGAGTCAGCCCTGGCAGCTGCCCGACCCCTCCCAGGCCCAGCTGCTCCTCTAGGTCACCGGGGAAGAAGCCTTGAGAACATCCTGGCCCTGCCTGTGGCAGCACCCTGGCAAAAGACCAGCTTGGGGCCCTCCCTGCCCTTGTAGGAGCCAGCCTTGGAACCACCCGCTGAGTCTGGAAATCCTCAGTCTTCTGACGTAGTTCCTCCTCAGCCACCAATGCAGGCAGAGCCTCCCTGGGCGGGTCCTGCAGCTCACCAGCTGCCGATCCCTTCCCCTAGCTCCCCACGCCTCTTCCCACACCTGCCTCCCAGTATTCTCCAGCACTTTGTCAGGATGCCTTAATGAGGTCAGGCGGCCACAGGCCAGCAGCATACCCACCTGGCTCAGGGAGTGTGGCACAGCATACGTGCCACCCAGACCAGCCCCACTGAGCTCCTGTGTTGACAGAGGGCCCTCCCTTCCCCAAACATGGGCTGGCAAGATTCCTCCATCTCTTGCCTTTTTCTCAATCTACAAGGACGCTCTGGGTAAAGCTGTCAGTCTCATGCTGAGATTGCTGGGTTCAAATCCTGCCTCTCCCACTTACTAGGTGAAGTGCCCTAACCTCTCTGGGACTCAGTGTTCCCATCTGTGAAAGGGGGATAATAACCGTCCTGTATCACAGGCTGTTATTGAGGATTAAATGAGAAAACACATTGAAAGAACTTAGAAAAATGCCTGGCACATAAGTGCTTATTAGCTGTTAGCTATCATCCAGATTTGCCAGGGGTCCTCCACGGTCCTCAACATTTAGGCCCAACAGTGAGCAGCACCCAGTACAAGGCACTAAATTGCAGACATAAGAAATGGAAGCTGTCGTCCCCAGCCTCTGCTTTTAGGTCCTCTTGGAGAAAACCCTAAAGCATCTGCATAGTAGATTTCTTTTTTATCTTTTTTTCTTCTTTTTTGAGACAGAGTTTACCTCTTGTTGCCCAAGCTGGAATGCAGTAGTGCCAGCTTGGCTCACTGCAACCTCCCCCTCCTGGGTTCAAGCGATTCTCCTGCCTCAGCCTCCCAAGTTGCTGGGATTACAGGTGCGCACCACCACGCTCAGCTAATTTTGTACTTTTAGTAGAGATGAGGTTTCTCCATGTTGGTCAGACAGGTTTCAAACTCCCAACCTCAAGTGATCCACCCGCCTCGGCCTCCCAAATGCTGGAATTACAGGTGTGAGCTGCTGCCCCTGGTCAGTAGACTTCTTTTCTTCTCTCTCTCTCTCTCTCTTTCTCTTTCTCTCCCTCCCTCTCTCTCTCTTTCTTTCTTTCCTTTTCTTTCTTTCTCTCTTTCTGTTTCTGCTTCTCTTTCTTTCTTTTCTCTCTCTCTTTCTTTTTGGACAGGCTTCTGTTGCCCAGGCTGGAGTGAAGTGGTGCAATCTTGGCTCACTGCAGCCTCGATCTCCAGGGCTCAAGCCATCCTCCCACCTCAGCCTCCCGAGTAACTGGGACCATAGGCATGCACTACCATGCCCAGGTAAAGCATAGTGGATTTCTGTTGTGCTTTGTGGCCACATTTGCATGAACCCTTCAATGTTCCTCCTGCACTTGGAGAAAATCTCACATTAAATGTCCCTGGTTCCCCAGGGTAGAAGCCAGAAACTCAAATTGCCAGCATCCCTTGTGGTAGGGAACAGGCCATGGCCAGGCTCCATGTCAGAGGGACTTGGTGAGTGCCTGTGGAAGCAGGAGACCTTGGGCACCTCAAGGCTGAGTGCTCCCCTCTGTGCTTTCCTATGCTTTTCTGTAGAAGGCATTGCAGGTTGAATTGTGTTCACTCCAAAAAAAAGATATGTTGGAGTCCTAACCCTCAGGAACTCAGAACATGACATTTTTTGGAAATAGAGTCTCTGCAGATGATCAAGTTAAGATGAGGTCATTCGGTGGACCTTGATCCAATGAGTCCTTATAAAAAGGGGAAATTGAACACAGAGACAAACCTGTACACAGGGAGAACCCCGTGTAAAGATGAAGTCAGCATCAGCATGATGCTTCTACAACCCACAACACCAAAGATGCCAGCAAACCACCAGAAGAAAGAAGCAGGGAGCATGTCCTCTATCACAGCCCTCAAGAGGAACCAGCCCTGCTGACACCTTGACCTTGGACTTCCAGCCTCCAGAACTGTGAGAGGATACATTGCTGTTGTTCAAGCCACCCAGATCGTGGTATTTTGTTACGGCCACCTTAGCAAACTATATGGAGGGGAAACTCCTATGCATTGTGTCAAATGGAAGCTCCTGAGAGCAGGAAATTGTGTCTGTTTTATTTATTGGTGCATGGATGGTGCCCAAGAAATGTGTGTTTGATCAATGAATGTCTTCTCCGTAGTTCCCAATGCAGAACATAGAGGATAGGAAAAGGCCTGTCTTTGAAAATCCCACACCTCTTATCCGTTACTCTCAGACCTCAGCTGTGGACTAGGGAGGGACTGTGCCTGCCAATGCCACTGCAAACATCCACAGAGACCTCTGAGGTGGCAGAGCCTCAGGAGCTGGGTGGGCAGCGAGTCTGGCAGGTGGACATCGAGCCTTGTGGCTTTCAGGCCTGGACCATGAGCTGAAGAGGCCTTAGAGATCTTACTCCAACTCTTCCACTGAAAAACACAAAGCCCACAAGGCCCAGTGAGGATTTAAGTGTCTCTCTGACCTACCCCTTTCCACAGGGCACAGCCACCCAAATAAGCCTCGGGCTTGGCTGAAAGACCTATCAGCATGGACCACTTCAAATTTATTTTATGCCATTTTCCTAACCAAAGGGCTGGCACTCTCTCTGCTCTCTCTCTCTAGATAAATATATGTATGTAGATGTAGATGTGTGTGTATGTAAATATGTATATATGTGTACATATAGATATGTATGTGTGTGTGTAAATATATGCATATGTGTATATATGGGTGTGTGTATACATATATGCATATGTGTATATATAGCTGTGTGTGTGTGCATGTACATATATGCATGTGTATATATAGGTGTGTGTACATATATGCATATGTGTATATATAGGTGTACATATATGCATATGTGTATATATAGGTGTGTGTGTAATATATGCATGTGTATATACAGATGTGTGTGTACATATATGCATATGTGTACATATATATAGATGTCTCTACACATATGCATATGTGTACATATAGATGTGTATGTGCATGTACATATATGCATATCTATTTTATGCTTGGCAGGGTCACACTGAGGAGGTGCTTTGTGGCAGGGAGCACTTCTAAGTTCTGAAGAGAAGGAATCCTGTTGCCTCTGGTCACACAGTGGCTCTCGTGACATGCTTCCCAGCCAGAAAAAGAGTCTGCACAATGTACTTGGCTAATCTAAGTGTGGTTGGGTCGGGAATCTTCTCTCCTTTGAACTCTGAGTGTGCAAGTGTGTGTGTGCATGTGTGTGTGCAAGGGAGAATGTGGTAGGGGGAGTAGGGGGAGACCTAAGAAGGCCTTTCCCAGAGGAAGAGGTGAGGTCGCCTACCCAGGCCTCTCTCCATCTGCCTGCACAGACCAGATCAGAATGAGGACTGAAGCCACCCACATGGGTCCCTGGGAGTCCAAGGGCATTGCCCAGCAGGGTTCAGCCTCCAGGCCACACCCAGGCCAGCCTGGGAATGGCTGTTCTTTGTGTTAAGAAACATAAGCTTCCTGGATTCCACTTGGGGCCCCTCGTGTCCCTCACAGAGAGCCCTTTGTGCCTGGGAGAGGGTTGGCCCCTGTTCTGGCAGCCATCCAGACACTGCCTGCCTCCAGCCACCCCGCCCTGGGGCTCCCCACCTTTCTTCTCCAGCTACACCTCCCTTCCTCCCAGGGTTCAGTCACCTGCCAAGGGCAGGGCACCTGGAGGAGCCTGAGCTGTGCCAGAAGCATGACCCTGAGAGCCCCGGGCCAGAGGCTGGGATGACACTAAGGACTGCTGTCATGGAGAGGAGAGGGCTCGGGGGACAGCCCACACGTGGGGACAGCCCAAAAGAGCCAGGGCTGCGTGGTGGGGCCACTTCAGGGCATCACGGATGAGAAACATCCATCAGGGCCAGGCCAGGGCTCCATGACTGCTGCTCTACAGCAGCAAAGCCCCCCACTCCACGCTCATCTTGCTGAGGCAGAAGGTGGGCTATGGAGGGATCTGGCTTGTTGCTGGGAGACACCATCACTGAAGGTCCGCAATGATCCTTGCAACTGCTCATGTTCCTTTAAAAATTTAAATTTAAAAAAACCACCATGAGAAATCTCATGCTTGTCAGAGTCTTCCTCCCCCGCCGTAGGCTCCCATTTTGAATCCATGGCATCTTCTGCTGAGAGTTAATTACATGTTGTGTGAAAGATACTGGGCTTGCTTTTAAAATTTTTTCTCCTGGATGGGTTTTGACCCCGTCAGCTGCCTCCCTCTACTTCCTCCCTGTGCAGCAGGAAAGAAGGGCATGTTTGGGGGAGGCACAGGCCTGATGACCCGGCCCTCTGCTCCTCAGAGACTGCGTCCCTCCCAATGATTATTCAAGCCCTCCCTGAACCCAGGCGGCGACAGCCCTGCCAATCCGGGCATTGTCACCCAGCATCCGGAGAGCCCACTCCTGCTAGAGCGCGGAGATCGTGACAAAGCACGAATGGAGGTGTCATTTCAGTGCCAGGCACTTAGCCCTCCACAGGCTGTTTCCTCTCACCCTCCTCCCTCACAAAAAGTGGGGTCAGGTGGAGGGAGGGGTGCAGATGGCTTCCCAAAGCCATCCCGGTGAAGGCTCAAAAGGGAATGTGGCCCCTCCAGGAGGCGAAAGGCAGAGCCACCCAGTTGCTGCTGCTTTTTTTCTGCTTGCTCCCACACATAGAAATTCTCATTCTTGAGATGGCTCATCTTTTCTCCTAAGAGGTGATGACCCACTCCGGAAGCAACAAGTGTGGACTAATACCTTGAGTTATTGCCTCTTTGCAGTGTTGAATTTCACCTCTTTATGAGATGGCCAGTGGCACAGCTGTTGGGACCTCTCAGAGCATGTTACAACACCCCTTACTCTGACAAGTCACAGCGTCTCCAAGCTGGAAGGGCATTCTGGGCCAACTCCTGCCCTGAACCCAGGCACATCTTAAAGTGGAGAATTTTCAGTCGGGTGCGGTGGCTTACACCTGTAATCCCAGCACTTTGGGAAGCTGAGGCGGGTGGATCACCTGAGGTCAGGAGTTCGAGACCAGCCTGTCCAACATGGTGAAACCCCATCTCTACTAAAAATACAAAAATTAGCCGGGTGTGATGGTGCATGAACCGCCGCCTCCTGGGGGGTTGCAGTGAGCCGAGATCAAGCCACTGTACTGCAGCCTGGGCGATGGAGAGAGACTCTGTCTCAAAAAAATAAATAAATAAAAAATAATCACAGTGAAAGGACTGAGGGGGCACACTAGGTTAGTGTGACGAACCACTGGATTACTGATGAGTGGGTCATCCACAGCCTCTAAATCCCAGGAGTTTCGAATGCAGTGCGCAAAACCTGTTAAATTCCAGTTCCTGTGCCCTGTGCCCAGAGATTCTGATTTGGCAGTTCTAGGGTGGGACCTTACATTCTGCATTTTTTAGCAAGCATCATGGCTAATTCTGATGCAAGTAGCCACCCTTCCACGTTGAGAGACTCCACAGAGGGTAATGGCTGTGGCTTATAGGCATGGGAATCAGCTGGACCCCAGCAGCTGCTGCTCTCTTCCCAGCCAGAACTTTCCTGGAATGTGCATTCCAGGAAATTACTTGTATATGTATTTTTAAAAATTTGTTTTTCCTTCTTGGTTATAAAGTGAATGCAGAGAACTTACATAATGCATAATAAAAAATAATAAAATCACTCATGATCCCTCCACAAAGGTTGTGGAGGGGCTGCTAACATGCTGTTTTCTTCCTTACATTTTTTATGATATTGACAACCTACTGAATATAAAATTTTATTTCATTTTCCCCATGTTATTAATTTTCTTCTGGAAATATCATTTCTAAAGGCTGTATATCTCCATCATGTAGACATGCCTTATTTTAATAACTGTCCCCTAACTGTTGGACATTGAAGCTGTTCCTAATAATTAATTATACAAACGCTTTTGGATGAATGTTTGTGTGCATAGAGTTTCATCAACATTTTGAAGGCTTCCTTGAGCTGGAATTGAGTCACTGGGGTAAAGAATATGGCTGTTTTAGAGGCTCCTGGTAGATGTGCTGCCAACCTGCTGTCCTGTTTTCTCCCCTGCCAGCAGAGTGAAATCCTGCACATTCAGCCTCTGACTTTTTTAAGGATTATCAAGGGTATCATTCTTACCATACGTCATGGGCTGAACAGTCTTCCACAGAAAGAGATTTTGTGAAGTCCTAACCTAAAGTACCTATGAGTGTGACCTTACTAGGAAACAGGGCCTTTGAAGGTGTCATCAAGTTTTAAGAAGAGATCATGAGGGGCCCTTATCCAATATGACTGGTGTCATAGGAAGAGGAGAATGCTGGCTGGGCGTGGTGGCTCATGCCTGGGGCACTTTGGGAGGCTGAGGCAGGTGGATCATCTGAGGTCAGGAGTTTGAGATCAGCCTGGCCAACATGGCAAAACCTTGTCTCTAATTAAAAAAAAAAAAA
>NW_016107371.1:2009231-2052787 GCF_001604975.1 Cebus imitator
AGGAAGGAAGGAAGGAAGGAAGGGAGAGAGAAAGGAGTACACCAAGTGAAGACACAGCCACATGGAGAGAATGCCATGTGCTGACCAAGGCAGAGGTTGCTATGATGCAGCTGGAAGCCAAGGGACACCAAGGACTGCCAGGTCCCACCAGGAACAGGTGAGGAAGGCAGAAGGAGCACAGTCCTGCTGCCACCTGGACTTCAGACCTGTAGCCTCCAGAACGGTGAGAGAACAAATTGCCGTTATTTTGTCTGGGGCTTTGCTGTGCAGTCCTAGGAAACAAATCTACTATATGTTCCCTGGTGTGGTGTCAGCTGGGCCCAAAGGTCTAAGGTGTGAAGACAGATCTTGATCCCTCTCAGAAGGGCATCCAGTCCAGCCTGCCAATCTGTCTTCCCTGGGAACATTTCTTGCTTCTGGTCACAGGAGCAAGAGCCCAGTAACGGCCTGTTGGGGGCCTGTCATCCATTAGAGCAGGGTCTGCTTTAGTGCTTTATTCAAGGCTGCATCTCACATGATAGAGGGACCCACAAAGAATCAACTTAGCATTTTTCTTCAAACTCTTGGATTTTGGTCAACCACAGTGGTTCATACCTGCAATCCCAGCATTTGGAGAGGGTGAGGTAGGCGGGGATCACTTGAGGCCAGGAGTCTGAGACTAGCCTGGTCAACATGTTGAAATCTGTCTCTACTAAAAATACAAAAATTAGCTGAGTGTGGTGGCGCATGCCTGTGATCCCACCTACTCATAAGGCTGAGGCACAAGCATCACTTGAACCTGGGTGGGGGAAGTTGCAGTTGCAGTGAGCCAAGCGCATGCCGCTGCACTCCAACCTGGGCAACAGAGCGAGACTCTGTCTCCAAACAAACAAACAAACAAATCTCTTGAATTTCTACAAAATGGAATACGTGTTTATTAGGCTCTTTCAACACCTCCTGGATTAAAGGCTCATTCAGGAGCTCACAGGTGCCTAGTGTCAGGGCAAAGGTCATCTTTGTCACTGATCAGGCTCAGACAGATTTACCATCAGGGACTGTCAGGGCCTAAGCCCCTGTCAGGCTGGGAGGTTGAGCTGCTGTTACATCCCTGACTTCTCGATCAGTCTTTTCTCCTGTGGCTTCTGAAAAATTCCCCTCTCAGGTTGATCTTAATCCTGGACAGAACTGGGACCTAAAGAACCCCATGTGCATATTAGACACTTGAGGAAGTTTTTACTTCAAGAGTTACAAAGTCTGAAATATTTTCAGCCATCCTTTACCAAGTGCCCACTGGGTATCACTTACTTCCTCATGTCCTCCCGAGAGCCCTACAAGATAGGCTGTGATATGGTGATATAAGAAGAAACATATATTTGGTCTCTGTCCCTGATTCCTGGCCCAGAGCTCCTAAAACCCTTGTAATTTACTGAACAATAGACGTTCTAGGCGCATCTTTCATTCTAATATTTGGTCTTTGGCACTGGTTTCTGATACAGAGCTCCCAATCCCTTGGCATTTCCCCAGTGACAGGAGTATCTTTTGTTCTAAGGAGGCGACTCTCAGTGGACTCCTGGATGGGGGCTGGTCACCAGAAAGACCAAGCCACGGTTAGAATCCTGGATCTTTCTGCCCCACCCCTCTTTCCCTGAAGATGGGAGAAGGGCTAGAAATCGAGTTAATAATCGATCATGTCAAAAAACAATAATAATAATAATAATCGATTGTGTCTATGTGATGAAGCTTCCATCAAAATCCCTGAACCATGGGGTGTGAAGAGCGTGTGCACTGCTGAGCACATACAGGGTGGTGCCCCCGAGTGGGCATGGTCGCTGTGTCCTTTCCCCGATTCCTTGCCATCTGCATCTCTCCCATCTGGCGGTTCCTCTGTGTCATCTGTAATATTGTTATAATAAACTGATAAATGTATGTAAAGTGCTTTCTTGAACTCTGTGAGCCATTCTAGCAAATGATCAAACCTGAAAAAGGGGTTATGAGAACCTCTGATTTATAGCAAACAGGTTAGAAGATCCAGAAGCCCAGACTTCTGACTGGCATGTGAAGTGGGGAGCAGTCTTGTGGGACTGAGCCTGAACCCCATGGGATCTGACTCTAACTCCAGATAAATGGTGTCAGAATTGAATTAAACTCTATACTCCCAGCTGGTGCTGGAGAATTAGTTGTTGGGGGAAAAACTCTACCCCCTACATTTGATCACAGAAGCATTCTGTCGGGTGTAAACACAGAAAATAAGTCTGTTTATTCCTTTATGTAAGTACAATAATCTCTATTTTACAATTCAACTAAGGACCAGAAATTCCAGCAGGTAGCCCAAGGTTGCAGAGCTTGTATATGGCAGAGCCAGACGCAGAGCCAAGTCTTTCTAGCACCAAGTATCTGGCTGTCTGCTCCGTTAGGTAGTAAAGAATGGCTTAGAGGATCAGTGGAAGGGAGCTTGTCAGTAGAGTGATAAATGCTAACAAGGGATGCCAGATGTTTGGAGAATTTATTCCAAACCTTTTGAGGCAGATGTTCCTAGTTCCATTCAGTTTCATGTCTACCTTTTCTGGCATCTGGAGTAATATGGAATTTTGTCATCACATGGCCCCTGAAAATAAGCTAATCTCTGCTAACTCACCTCCTGATTTTTATATCTCAATTTCAATATATCTGTTCCCAAAAAGTTGCAAGAAAAGTGAGCTCTCTAACTGTAGATGAAGAATCTTATATTTAATGGTGTCTTTGTGTTTTATGCTGCTATAACAGAATATCTCAGACTGGGTAATTTATAAAGAACAGAGATTTATTTCTGGAGGCTGGGAAGTCCAAGTCAAGGGTCCCACTTCTGGTGAGGGCCTTCTTGTAGTGTCTGCTATGGCAGAAAATCTAAAAGCAAGAGAGTAAGGTAAGGAGGGAAATGGGGAGGGGAAAGAGAGAAGGAGACAGGAAGAAGGAGAGGGGGCTGGACTCATCCGTTCATCAGGAACCTGCTTCCACAATAACAAACCCACTCCCTCAATAACGGAATTAATCCATTCATGAGATTTCTGCCTAATCATCTCAAAGTTTCCACGTTTCAACAGTGTTCCACTGGACATTAGATTAAACTTCTAACACATGAACTTTGGGGGACACATTCAAACCACAGCAAATCACTCTTTGGAAAAAGGTTTGTGATGAGAATCAGCCTCTAATTTATTCTTATATATGACATGCTAGTTTTAGTGAGATTCACCTGTGTTCCTGAGCGTGGGTTTACACACAACAGGTTAACTTTGGTGAGGTACACTTACATCCCCTTGACCCTCAGCCCTGGTTCCAATTGCTACGTTAGGAGCTAACAGTTGCTACTGAACAGTTGCTGTGGGTCAATCAGGATGATGTTCTCAGGCCAGAAACCCTGGGCTGAGCTCTTAGGCAAAGAGCAGGCAGGCAGAAATCCTCAACAAAATATCAGCAAACTGAAGTCAACAACACATCAAAAAGTACATTTATGATGACCAAGTGGAATTTATCCCAGGGATGCAAGGATGATTCAACATATGCAAAATCAGTGTGATGCATCATATTAACAGAATGAAGGACAAAAACGATATGACCATTTCAATTGATACAGAAAAAAGCATTTGCTCAAATTCAACATCCTTTCATGATAAAAAAAAAAATCCTCATAAAACTGGGCATAGAAGAAACATACGTCAACACAATAAAAGCCATATATGACAGACCCATAGCTAGTATCATACTGATCGAGGAAAATCTGAAAGCCTTTCCTCTAAGATCTGGAACACAGCAAGAATGCCCACTTTCACCACTATGATTCAACATAGTACTAGAAGTCCTAGCTAGTGCAATCAGAAAAGAGAAAAAAATAAAAGCCAAAAAAGTGGAAAGGAAGAAGTCAAATTACCCTTGTTTGCAAAAGAAATGATCTTATGTTTGGAAAAAAAAAATGAATCCAGCAAAAAAAATTTGAACTGATAAATAAATTCAGTAAAGTTTTAGAATACAAAAATCAACATACAAAGATCAGTAACATTTATATATACCAGCAGTGAACAATCTGAAAAAGAAATCAAGAGAGTGATCCCGTTTACAATAGCTGCAAATAAAATAATATACCCAGGATTAAACTTAACCAAAGAAGTAAAAGATCTCTACAATGAAAGCTATAAAACATTTATGCAAGAAATTGAAGACAACACCAAAAAATGGAAAGACATTCCATGTTCATGGATTGGAAGATCAATATTGTCAAAATGTCCATACTATTCAAAGCAATCTACAGATCAATGCAATCCCTATCAAAATATCCATTATGGCTGGGTGTGGTGGCTCATGCCTGTAATCCCAGCACTTCGGAAACCCAAGGTGGGCGGATCACTCGAGCCAAGGAATTTGAGACCAGCCTGGGCAACATGATGCCACTCCATCTCTACAAGAAATACCCAAATTACTCAGGCATGTAGCACACGCCTGTAGTCCCAGCTGTTTGGGAGGCTGATGGGAAGATCACATGAGCCTGGGAGGTAGAGGCTGTATTGAGCCAAGATCATGCCACTGCACTGCAACTTGAGTGACACAGCAAGACCCTTGTCTCAAAACAACAAGAAAAAAACCAGTGACATTCTTTGAATAGAAAAAATAATCCTAACATTTATATGGAGCCACAAAAGACCCAGAAGAGTTAAAGCCATCCCAAGCAAAAAGAATAAAACTGGAGGAATCACATTACTTGACTTCAAATTATACTACAGAGCTATAGTAACCAAAATAGGCACAGTACTGGCATAAAAATAAACACATAGACCAATGGAACAGAATAGAGAATCCAGAAACAAATCCATACACCTACAGTGAACTCATTTTTCATAAAAGTGCCAAGAACATACATTGGGTGAGTCTCTTCAATAAATGGTGCTGGGAAAACAATATCCACATGCAGAAGAATGAAACTGACCCCTCCCTTGCCATATGTAAAAATCAAATCAAAATGGATTAAATACTTAACATCTAAGACCTCACACTATGAAACTATTAGAGGAAAACACTGGGGCAACTCTCGAGGACACTGGTCTAGGCAAAGCCTTCCTGAGCAAATACCCCAAAAGCACAGAGGTAAACAAAGGAAAAATGGATAAACGGTATCACATCAAGTTAAAAAGCTTCTGCATAGTAAACAAAATAATCAACAAAGTGAAGAAACAACCCACAGAATGGAAGAAAATATTTGCCAACTACCCATCTGACAAGGAATTAATAATCAAAATATATAAGTAGCTCAAACAACTCAATAGGAAAAAAATCTAATAATCCAACTTTTAAAATGGGAAAAAGACCTGAATAGAAGTTTCTGAAGAACGTACAAATGACAAACAGATATATGAAAAGGTGCTCAACATCACTGATCATCAGAGAAATGCAAATTAAAACTACAATGAGTATAGTCGGGCATGGTAGTGAACGCCTGTAATATCAGCTACTCAGGAGGCTGAGGCAGGAGAATCACTTGAACACAGGAGGCAGAGGTTGCAGTGAGCTGAGATGGCGCCATTGCACTCAAGCCTGGGCAACAAGAATAAAACTCTCCCAAAAAAAAAAAAAAAAAACCTACAATGAGTTGTCATCTCACCCTAGTTAAAATTTTTTTTTTTTTTTCAAAAGATGGGTAATATTAATGCTGTCAAGGATGTGGAGAAAAGGGAACCCTCATACACTTTTGGCAGGAGTGTAAATTAATAATGGCCACTATGGAGAATGGTATGGAAGTTCCTCAAAAAACTAAAAATAGAACTAACAAATGATCCAGCAATCCCACTACTAGGTATGTCAAAGAGATATCTGAACTTTTATGTTTATTACTGTCCTAGTCATAACGGCCAAGATTTGGAAGCTGTCCATCTCAATATAGACATGTCCATGTCCATAATCTCCATCAATAGACATATGGATAAAGAAAATGTGGTACTTATATACAATGGAGCACTATTCAGCCATAAAAAAGAATTTGCAATGACATGGATGGAACTGGAGAACATCTTTTAAGTAAAATAAGCCACGCACAGAAAGACAAATTTCACATATTCTCACAATTTGTGGGAGCGGAAAATTAAATTACCAGCGTGGTGGCTCATGCTTATAATCCTAGCACTTTGGGAGACCAAGGCAGGCGGATCACCTGAGGTCAAGAGTTCGAGACCAGTTAGGCCAACATGGTGAATTCTGTCTCTACTAAAAATACAAAAATTAGCTGGACGTGGTGGCACATGCCTATAATCCCAGCTACTTAGGAAGCTGAGGCCAGAGAATCATTTGAACCCAGTAGGCAAAGGTTGCAGTGAGCCAAGATTGTGTCACTGAACTCCAACCTGGGCAACAGAGTGAGACTTTGTCTCAAAAAACAAAAAAAAAGAGAAATAGATTAAAACAATTGAACTCATGGGGATAGAGAGTAGGATGGTTACCAGCAGGGTAGGTGAGCCGGGGCTGCGGGAGTGGGGATGGTAAACAGATACGAAACTGTAGCTACACAGGAGGAATAAAAGCTAGCATTTGACAGCACAACTGGATGACTGCAGTCAATAATTTATCGTACATTTTAAAATAACTAAAAGAAGGCTGGATGTAGTGGCTCACGCCTGTAAACCTAGCACTTTGGGAGGCGGGGTCAGGCAGATCACTTGAGGTCAGGAATTTGACATCAGCCTAACCCAATATGGGGAAACCCGTCTCTACTAAAAATACAAAACATTAGCTGGGCATGGTGGTGGGTGCCTGCAGTTCCAGCTACTCAGGAGGCTGAGGCAGGAGAATCACCTGAACCCCTTGGGTGGAGGCTGCAGTGAGACAAGATCGCACCACTGCACTGCAGCCTGGGCAACAAAGTGAGACTGTTTCAAAACACACACACACACACACACACACACACACACGACTAAAAGAGTATGATTGGAATATTTGTAACACAGAACAGATAAATGCTTGAGATGATGAATACTCCACTTACCCTGATGTGATCATTATGCATTGTATGTTTATACCAAAATAGCTCATGTACCCCATAAATATACACACCTACTACAGACCCATAAATTCGTAAAAATCTAGATGATCAAATCTAAATTCTCAGTTAATTTCTATTTGAATTAAGAAAAAATCTTTTTTTTTTTTAAAAAAAAAAAGAGCAAATAGGGTCAAAACCCAAGATGAGACGTTCTTGGAAGAAGAGACAGCACACAGGAAGCCCTATCAGACACAAAGGAAGCCTGTGAGGCCAAACGTGGGGGCAGCAGAGAGCAGAGCCGACAGCTCATTCACTTCCCTGGGAGTTCCACTGAGGAGTGCAACCATGACGCTCTTGCCTCCCAGTGCGCGGTGGGATGGAGTGGAAAGCTGAATACAGCAAAGCCTCTCAAAGCAAGCAGAGAGTGGTAAAGGCTGCAGTAGAAGTGCCAAGGGTCAAGTGAACTCAGAGAGAAAAGCTTCATGAAGGTGGCCATTGAGCTGGGCCCAAGCCAAAAGTGTAAGAGATCAGAATTAGAATCAGTGGAGAAGTCAGCCCCTACTAAGACAGTTCAGGTGCTCAGCCTGAAGGAAAAATGGGAAGTTGGAGGTTGTGGTGTTTGTGGTTTATGCCACAGCCCCTTCCTGCACCTGGCCTCAGCTCCCAGGATACCCACCCCCCACTGGGCCAGGCCGCCGGACTTCCCGAAGGCCAACGCATAAAGTCCAGGACCTTCCACCACTAACACTTTCCAAACCTATCCTTAGCCACTATTTCTTCTCTCTGATGTCACAGGACTCTGCATCTTGTCCCATCTCAGCAAAATTAGACCGCTTGGTTTCCCAAGAGCTGTCATTCTGAACTCTTTTCCACAGGCGCCTGGAGCACAGGGCTTCCCAGAAGTCTAATTCAATGCTATTTTGAGCTGGGTTAGATTGGCAGAAATGAACCGCCCACCCTTGGAAAAGTCACACTTGGGAAAAGGCTGCCGCACCAGAGGTGGACCAGGAGCTCTTTCTCAGCATGAGTTTGAATGGGGGGTCATAGGGAGCAAGGAGACACTCTCATGGTCCCTGCAAAGCTGTGCTGACAGACAGCTCGGGACAGATCCAGACCCGTTCTCTTCACCCAGCTGTTATGCCTCTTCTGCCTGCAAGATGAGACAGACACCTCCCCCCCCCCACCCCAGGCTGGCATCATTTGTTGAGGCATGGCTTGTAAAGAACAAGTTCAAATCCCGGAAAAAGGCTGAATTCCAGCTGGAGGCCCACCAATGACAGCCCTGTCTTG
The DNA here is from genome assembly GCF_001604975.1 of Cebus imitator. Taxonomy (NCBI): domain Eukaryota; kingdom Metazoa; phylum Chordata; class Mammalia; order Primates; family Cebidae; genus Cebus; species Cebus imitator. Next base: position 2,017,501 of record NW_016107371.1, read on the forward strand.
CTATCCTGGGGGGCATGACATGGGTGGGCAGGGTGTGATGGGGTAGGGAGAAGGAAACTCAACCACCAGTGGGTGCTCGCTGCCTCACTCTGTCCTCCTGGCTCCACCTCACCCTTCCTTCCTGCCTGCCGGCTTGGTGTGGTCAGGGAAATCTACGGGGTTTAAAGAAGCTTCCAGAAGTCACTTAGTCCCCTGCAGGTACATGCTTTTTTTAGGGTCTCTTGCTCCTTTCAGCATTCTAGAACCACAGATGCAGCCTCTCGGAGTGGTTACTGAGCACCAACTCAGTGGCAGATCATAGGGCCCAGCCTTGTTACAGCGAGGAAGGTGACTCTCAGTGGACTGCGGCTCTTGAATTCCTTTACCCTGGGACATACATCCTTCCAGTCCCATCCCATGATGGTGACAGGGTCTGTGATCATCGGTGGGGGTCAGGTTAGGCCAGTGCAGTTCTTCAAGTCTGACCCCAAGCAGACAACACCAGTCCCCAAGAGTAGGGCTCAGCCACAGCTCCTCCCACCAAAGGGAACTGGGTGGGCCCTGTTATCCAGACACAAATGTCTGCTGGGGCCCTAGGGCCCAGGGTGTCCAAAGGTGGTTCTTTTCCTCCCCCAGAAACTTGGCCCGAGGCCTTTCCCAGCAAGTGCCTCCCCCTTCTCCCGCCCTCGGGTTCCCTTCCCAGGCCACCCTGGGGTGGGCCCAGCCACCCACTCAGTGTGGGCTTCAGCACGTGGCTGTGGAGCAGCGGGTTTCCTCCCCGCCCTGGCAGCTCTGCAGAGGGTGGCTTTCGCCCTCTCTTCTCCCCCTTCCCCGTGACTTCTTGTAAAAGGCTCCGGCGCCCCCACCCACCTCCGCCCTCCCGCGGCTGCCAGACCGGTGCCTGCCCCCGCCTCCCCCGGCGGCCGCGCTCTCTCCCCGCCCCTGGCAGCGGGCTCCGCTTCGGAAACTGTTGACTCAGAGGGTGGCCGGGCGGCCAGCGTCTGATGTCAGCCTGGAGCTGGGCCAGGTAGTGCAGGTGGGCGGCGCTGGGAGCTAGGGAGGAAGGGTGCGGGGCGCGGGGCCGCGCCGGGTGGGCGCCCGCGGCGGGCGTGGGGGCTGCGCTCGAGGCTCCCGGCTGCGCGCTGCGCGCTGGGCCTTGGCGGCGGCCCGGGCGCCCGTGACTCAGGGTGCGTCACCGGAGCAGATGCCCGGGGCGGCTGGAGGCTCCCCGGCTCCCGCTGACTCATCAGAAAGCCCTGCTGCGCGGCCCGGGGGCGGGGGGACGTGGGGGACCGCCGGGAGCGGCCGGGCAGGCGGCAGCCGAGGTCGTTTGAGGCGCGCGGAGCCGGAAAACCCCAAGGAGGCGGCTGGGCAGGGGCGGGGCGACCGGCACTGACCGGGTCACCTGCAGCGCGGGCTGACGGCTGGCGACCGAAGGAGGGAGCCAGTCCCCCACCCCAGCAGCCGCTTCCGAAGCCTGCCCCCTTCCACTGCCAAGCGGCACCCCACGGGCCCCAGCCAAGGCGCCCCCGCCCCGTGTCGCACGCGCGGCGTTATCGGGAGAAGGCGGTTTCTGGGCACCAGCGCGGGCCTCGGTGGCACCCGAGGTCTCTGGGGTCTTCCCCCTCCCGTTAAGATTCTGGGTCCTCTGTGGGAAGAGCTTTCATTCCCCGCCCCACTCACCCCGACCCTCTCCGGGGGAGACTTCACTGGCACTGTAGACACCACGTGCTGGGTAAAAAGGCCTGGTCCCAGCGCTTTCCTGTCACTTACTGCTAACCACAAGGCCCCGTGGCACTCAGGAAATGCGGCAGGGGGGGCCGGAGAACTCTCAGGAACGGGTGTGGACAGAAAGGAGGCTTCCACCCTGTCCTGGAACAGGGACACAGTCCATGGCATTCAAAAGAGGGGGGAGACTCCTCTGCACGGCGCCTCCCGCCCCCGGGACAGGTGGAGAAGGGGGTCTGACCGGTCCTCACCCTCACTGCATTTATAGTCCTGGCATACCTGAGCAGTGCGGCAGGAGGGCGCTGTGGAGTGCAGGCCCACGCAGACGCCGCGGTGGGGGCTTCCTGGTGGAGGGGGCAGTAGGGCAGGGGCTTTGAAGAGGAGGGACTTGAACGGATCAGAAAGGACATTCCAGACAGAAACAAATGCCTGAAACCCAAACCAAGAAGCAAGAAAGAGAAGATTTCGTTCTGGGAATGGCAGGGAGTCCAGTTTAACTGGAAGACCTGAGGCTCAGAGATGCATCACAGCCTAGCGGCCCAAATGTGGACCTCAGACGCAGGCACAGTGGCCCAGGAGTCACGGGGTTCTGCCCAAAGCCCTGGGGGGAACCCAGTCATGCCAGTTCCCAGACAGATGGATTCCTTCCAAGAATTCCACAGTACTGCTCAGTCCCAGCCACCAAGACTCCTGGCCTTGGATGGCTGCTGTCTAATGCAGATCCTCTTTTGTCCAGATTTCAAATATTTTTCCTATTCTGTCCTTTGATCACCAACATTTGTGTTGATCTACATCAGCATCTCTCAATCCTGACAGCACTCTGAAATTACCTAGGGGTGCTTTAAAAAAAACAAAAATGGGCCAGGAGCAGTGGCTCACCTCTGTAATCCCAGGACTTTGGGAGGCAGAGGTGGGCGGATCACCTTAGGTCAGGAGTTCGAGACCAGCCTGACCAACTTGGAGAAACCCCGTCTCTATTAAAAATACAAAATTAGCCAGGTGTGGTGGCACATGCCTGTAATCCCAGCTACTCGGGAGGCTGAGGCAGGAGAATTGCTTGAACCCGGGAGGCAGAGGCTACAGCGACCCAGACCATGCCACTGCATTCCAGCCTGGGCAACGAGAGCGAAACCCTGTCTCAAAAAACAAACAAATAAAAAAACAAAAACGTTGATGCATAGGCCCCTCCAGGAAATCTGATTTCATTGGTCTAGGGTGGGGCCCAGCCATCAGTAGACTTTTAAAGAGCAGTTAGAGAGGAGAACCACTAATGGAGGTGCTCACCAGGGAGTGTCCAGGTCAGACCCCTACAAAAGAGCGCAGCCTCCTGGCCTTCAGACCCAACTGGGACAAACCCAGAGAACAGCCTTGGCAGACCTCCAGGGGCAGCTGTACTCCCTGAGCTGGGAGTTGCAGTCTCTTCCAGGCATCCACTCTGCAGCGGAGGCCAACGTTTCCAACAGGAAGGGAGGGTGAGGCTGCTATTTGTTTCACAAGAGCCAGCTGACCTTTGAAGCTAGTGATAACCCCCACGAACCTTACTGGTGGGAGAACGAGGCACTGCAGCCAGTTCCCATCAACCTCACATATCTGCAAGGGGCCCCAAGGCGGATGTGGCACCCTCCCCTGTAACGCTATGCCTCAGAGGAGGACGCCCAGCCATGGCCAGATGGGGGATCATGGGAACAGGTCCTCTGCTTTCTGGGAGAATGGAGGTGAAAATTCCTGCCCCGAGAGGTTCTTGTTGGGAGTGTTGAGATAAATCTCCTAGCAGTGCTCAGGATGGGGAGAATTTTCAGTGACCGTTCCCTTCCTCCGGTTTTGCTAGTAACTCTTTTCGAAGATTTAGGGAGAGTTTCCAAGTCTGGGCCTCACCACTCTTCACTCAGCATCTGACCATCCCCACCTCCCGGATCTACACGGTTCAGAGGAGGACCCGGAAGGGGGAAGGTCAGGCTGAGGAACTTGACACTTGGCCTCCCTGCTGCAAGGGAAATGACATCCGTTACCAAGCAGGTGACCAGCTGTCCTTTCCCAAGACTGAAAAGCAGAAATACCGCCCTGGGCCCAGAGGGGCTGAGAGAACTATAGGAAGAATTTCCTGACAAAGGACAGTGTTGCCTCAAGGACTCATGAGGTTCTATGAAAATAAGAAACTCCTGAGCACCAGAACCTTCATCACCAAGGATTGTTGTTCCCATCTGACAGCTGAGAAAACTGAGGCTGAGAAACCTGTAATAACTTGCTGAAGCAGCAACCAGTGCGCCATGTAGCTGAAATCTGAAGATCAGCAGTTAAAAGTGGTGGGGCAAGCCCTACCTGACTTAGCTCTAAGAGCCTAGGCTTGTGTGTTTTTCTGCCCAAGCCTCGGAATCAGAGTCCTGCAGAAGTCACGCCTAATCCTAGGGGTGCGGGCTTTAAACCCAGGGAGAAAGCATGTTATTGGAATACTCCCGCACTTTTCTCCCTTTGAATCCCACCACGGAAAGAAAATGCTATGAAGTATACCCAGTATTTGCTGGAGGTATTTCCTAGCAAGAAAATGAAGGCGATTGTCAACGGCCTCTGGAAATATACAGCAGGGTGCAGAAGAGGGCTCCTTCTTAGAGGGCGGGCTGGACAGTGCTGCTTCCCCTTAGGCACTGGCGGCAGAAAGACAAAGCCTGGTAATTCTGCTCTTGGGATTCTCCCTGGCACCTCTCCTTGTAGGTCACAAGCTTCCTGACGCGATAGCCCGTGGCCCTACTAGAAGCAAAGATACTCCTTTTCCCATTTTACAGATCAGGAAACTGAGGCTGGACAGAAACTGGGAGTGGATCTGACTCCGATCCATAAATTCTTTACCTGGTCCCGAAAAGAGGCCCTGGCAACCGACTGTGGACAGGAGGGGAACCCGCCCGCTGTCCCAGGCAGGGCTCTCCCGGCTGCGGGACGGCCGAGGCGCGGCGGGGCGTGGAGCGGAAGGAGCGGGCTTGGCGCGCACTCGCGGAGACCCAGGCGGGGTTCGAGCGCCGAGGAGGCGCCCATTTCCCTTCCTCCTCCCCTGGGAACGCAGCGCTGAGGATGGGGCCCGGCCGCGGCCCCCTCCATCCGCCTCGGCCGCCAGGTGCCCCGAAGCCCGGCCTCCCCTCCCGCCCCCGCGCCTGTTCCCGGCGTAGCCCGAGCCGCTGCGGTCACGTCTTCCCATCCTGCCCCAAAGTACTAGCCAGCCGCGGCCGCGCCGACCCAGCGCGGGGTGGGAGGGCGGGTTGCTCAGGGGCCCCGCCCCGCCCGCTGCGCCCAGGGGAGAGGTGCGGGTGAGGCGCAGCGCTGCAGCCACCGCCCCTGCCGGGCGCTCGGCGAGCGGGGGCGGGGCGGGGAGAGGCCCAGCCGGGGAAGCCGCGAGGCCGTGCCTCCAGGGCGGCGCGCGGGCGGGTGTTGCTGGGGAGAAAAGCGCGGCACGGCCCCGCCCGAGCCCCGCGGGTACAGCGCCCTCTGCTGGTATGAGTCGAGAACTGCACGGAGACCGCGCCCGGACCTACGACCACCAGAGGACTGGAGAGACTGGAGAGAAGGGAGGGGCGGGAGAGGCTGGGCGCCGGCCCGCCGGAGGCTGAAGACCATCATCCACTTAAAAAAAAAGCAACCTAATTCTTATTGGAACATCTCTGTATACCCCATGAATATTTATAATTAATATCCATCAATTAAAAAAATACACTGAAATAAACTAAGAAAAACCTAATTTAATAATGAGTCATAGGCGTTGCAGGACATTTGGAAATGTGGAGAAGAAAAAAAGAAAAAGAATCATTCATCATACCTTTATCTAGAAAGAAGCACTTAGAATATCCGTGTCTGTCTTTCCAGGGCTTCCTATCTTCAAATCTGTGCTTGTATGCATTCTTTAGAGAACAAAAAGGCTGGTGGTGACTCATACCAGTAATTCCAACTACTCAGGAGGCCGAGGCTCGAGGATCGAGAGCATGGTGAGTATCTCTTGAGCCCAGGAGTTCAAGGTTGCAGTGAGCTATGAAGACACCACTGCACTCCAACCTGGGTGACAGAGTAGGGAGGGCCTTATCTCCAAATTAATAAATAATACAATATTGTCAGCTTTGTGAAGGCAGAGGACTTATTTTGTTCACTGCTCTATCCAGTGCCTGGAACACTGGTAGTTGTCTGTCTGGGTGCTCAAAAACTATTTATTGTTTCTACCAAAATGTGATTATGCCTTATATAGAAGGGCCCATTATTTTTAGCATACTTAAATTTCCTAGTATGAGGCCCTGACCCCCCAATGAGAGTATGTGAGAGATGGACAGTCCATTGGCCTCTTTAACAAGAATCTGGAGACCAGATGTGTTTGGAATTTCAAATTATTCATAGTGTACATGTAAGGTGACTCTACCGTGCTCAGTCCCACCACAAGTTTGCTCCTTCAAAGCCGTGACTCCTGTAGTCTCACAAGTTTATGATAATCCTATCCATGCCTGTCTCCCTCAGGAAACTGCACTGTCTGGTTTGCTCATCGTGGTATTCCCAGCATGGAGTAGGTGCTCCATAAATATATGTTGGATGCATGTGTGAATGAATGAATGATGAATATTCTGTCCTGTTTGCCTTCCCTGGAGTCATGTGTGGAGTTCTGGTCACGCCATCTCAGGACAAGCCCAGGAGAACCAGAATCATAGAAAGGGGGAGGTATGTGTTTGCTTATCCATCTAACAGAGAGCATCTGTTATGTGCCAGGTTCTGTGCTAGGCTCTGGGGATCTAAAAATGATGCCGGCTGGGTGTAGTGGCTCATACCTGTAATCACAGCACTTTGGGAGGCTGAGGCAAGTGAATCACTTCAGGTCAGGAGTTCAAGACCAGCCTGAACAACATGGCAAAACTCCGTCTCTACTATTAAAAAAAAAAAAAATTAGCTAGGCGTGGTGGTGGGTGCCTGTGATCCCAGCTACTTGGGAAGCTAAGGCAGGTGAATCACTTGAACCTGGGAGGCGGAGGTTGCAGTGAGCTGAGATCTTGCCACTGCACTCCAGCCTGGGAGACAGAGTGAGACTCTATCTCAAAAATAAATAAATAAATAAATATTTTAAAATAAAAAGCAATGGCACAATGAGAAAAAAAAAGAAAAAAGATGCAGCATGTGTCTTCAGGAGCTATCAAAATATACAAACTGAAAGGACCCATCAGCAGGGGTGAAGCAGGGAGCAGGTGGCATACTCAAGGGTGTGGATAGGGGGTAGGATGGCCAGGGAAAGGTCCAGTTCCCTGAGAACCAAAGGGGACAGGGCAAGAGGAGGGAGCAATTAACCAGACCTAGAGAGAGGCAGAGGGCAAGCTAAGTGCAGGGCCCCTTCGGGGGCTCCAGCCTCTGCTGGGAGATTCAGCTCGCCAGAGGCAACTAGACAGGAAGTGAGCCCAGGAATGACTGCCCTGACCTCACTGTCCTCCCCCAGGCTTCTCCACTCCGCTTTGCTTGACCACAAAGCAAAGAGGAAGGGGAAACATTGAGGCAGTCCACAAACATCAGCCTGCAGGTGCAGAGCAGGCTGGATGGTGGGCGGCAGGGCAGCCAGAAGCTATCCGGCCCAAGAATGCAGCTTCGATAGGCAACAGGAACAGGGAAGATGTGATCACAGTCACAGATACCATGACCACGGGGTTGGCCTGGGCTGGGCTTGGGCGGGCAGAGAGAAGCCAGAAGCATATGACCCCTGCAAGAGGGGGTGTCATCAAATTAAAGTTGAGGCCAAAGCACAAAAAAAGGAAGTGTCACCTCACCCACAGTCTCCAAATGGAGGACCATGCCAAGGGTGATACCTCATGGGAAGATTCACCTGCAAATGTGGAGGATAAATGCATCACACACACACACACACACACACACACACACACACACACACACACACACAGGCCGGGTATCTTAGGAAGGTGGAGGACAGAGAGGCAAGTGTCATGCTGGTGATTCAATGTGTCTCAGGTGTAGATCAGAAAGCTTAGTGGAGAAAAAAAACACATTCAAAACCTGCTTACAGCTGAGTATGTACCTATAGTCCCAGCTACTCGGAAGGCTTAGGTGGGAAGACAGCTCAAGCCCAGGTGTTCAAGACTAGCCTGGGAACATAGTGAAACCCCATCGCTAAAAAAAACTACACAAACAAAAACTTGCTTACAAAACACCCAGCTGGACTCATTGTGGCTTACAAAGACATTTAAGACTTGGTCTCTGAGAAACCAGTTGAGTGCTACCTTCAAGATCTTAACTTCTAAAACACAAAAATAGACCCACAAAGTCACAAGGCAATGTTTCTCAAAGCCACAGGGGAACTGTCTCCTACAGATAAAAAGATCCCTGCTTTGAGCCTGAATGAATCAGCCGAAGCCCGCTTTCTCCCAGGTACCTCCTTAACCACCTAACCCTACAAAAAACCCTTCCTAACCCTCTCATTGAGTGGCTCCAAAGGCTCGCCCAACATGTGGGTTCCTTTGATGCATCAAAGTAAGCAAACTTGGCTTTCTGTGGCAATAGGCACATCCTTGGGGGGCCTGACGTCTCAACAGCCATGACTTGAACTGAACATTTAACAATCCCGTCTCTTGAGGCTGGGGTCTTCTGGAACATCCTCCCAAATCCCCACTGCCAGTTCCCATTCTGCTCAGAGCTCCGGCAGTTGTCTTGGTAGTCAGAAACCTATACTGTACTTTGCTGGGGACTCGAAGTAGCAAAGGCTTTTGCTACTGGGGATGGGGGCGGGGCCGGTGGGGGGGTTGCTGTTGGGGAAGAAGGGCTTTAGAAAGGGGAGGAAAGTGAGGCAGGAATCCCCTCTTCCTCCCAGCTCCTCCACAAAGGACAGGAGCAGGGATGTAGAGATGCAAAGGTCAGGGAACCGGAGACACTTGTAACACTCAGAAGTGTGACAGAACGTAAGAGCTTAATACTATTTGAAATCAGCTCTGAACACTGAGAAACTCAGCAATTGTTTGCTGCAACTTCCAAGGCACTATAGCAAATGTAATCCACGAGCGCCATTTAGTGGTAGGATCTGTCACTGCCAGCCAAGCCCTGAGCTCTGAGCGGTAGCCCCGCCGGGTGAGGAGTCTGTACTCAGTGCCCCTGAGGACTAGGATGAGATGGGCAGCCATCCACATCCCCCAGGGACAGCATTTAGCCTAATTGCTTCGGGCATTCTGCTCTGCAGTGTAGAAAACAAGCCTCGAAGGGAACTCTCCGAGCTGGGACTTGAAAGGCATGTGTCACCATGCCTGGTTAAATATATATATATATATATATATATATATATATATATATATTTTTTTTTTTTTTTTTTTTTTTTTTTTTTTTTTTTTTTTAGAGATGTCTTGCTGTGTTGTCCAGGCTGGTCTCAAACCCCTGGACCCAAGCAATCACTCCACCTCCCTCTCCCAAAGTGCTGGAATTACAGGCCTGAGCTACTGGTGCCCTACCAGAGCTGGGAATTCACGGGGCACAGAACAAGCTGTGGCTGCTTGTACGTGACTGGGGTTGCATGGGCATTACAGTTGTTGACACCTGCCCAGCATGGCATCCCAGATATAAGATATGTAAGAGGGCAGTCTCAACTAACAAGTCGGATCGCCTGCGGTGCCAGGCACTGTGATTGAGAGGGGCAGGCCTGTCTCTTCGGTGGAACCAAGAACTCAGCTGGAAGGCTCTCAAAGTCCACTGGGATAGAAGTGCCATGTGGCAGGGAACTAGGGCTATTTTGTTTGCTGCTGTCTCGGTACAAGAATCTTGGATAGTGCCTGCCACTTAAATTAAAAAAGAAAGAAAAAAAACTTGTTGGCTGGATAAATAAATGAATGGATGGATGATGAAGCCTCCATCAGGCTGGGCTGTCAGGAGTCAAGGAGTGTGAGAGGGGCTGAGGAGTCTTGCGGGGTCCTTCAGAGCCTGGAAAGCTCAACCCCAGTCACAGTCCAGACAAGACTGTGAAGGGAGAGCTTACCACAGGTTAGAGAATTAATCCAGCCAGTTTCAGAAGCTCACCCTACAGCCACAAGGATGGTGGCCCGAGAAGAGATCCTAGTGGCAGAGACAGCAGTTGAAACCACCGAAATAGCCCAGCCAGGATGTGGGAGGGTGGAGCTGACCAGGTTCTAGAAGCAGGCATGGGTTCTGACCACTCTGGGTACAGACCAGGGCCAGGCCGTTTGTGCCTTGTCATCAGGCTGAGGCTGCAAGAGGGGAAGGAGAGAACTGGGTGATGGGCCTCTGAGTTGTTGGTTTTGGGGCTGAGTTATGGGAGAAAGAAATGACGGTGTTGAGGAAAAAAGGGGTCATTCGGGTTAAAGAAATCTCATGCCCTCAGGCCCTGGCTTGGCCGAGAGCCTGGACCCTGGGCTCACCCTCTGCTAGAGGAGAGGCCGCTGGAGGGTTGCCAAACAGCCACATCCCTCTGGAAGGGCCAGGCTCCTAAACCATGGTGCAGGTGTCCCCAAGGGCTTACTTGATTGAGGGCAAAGTGACCTCAGAGGCCAGGAAGTCACCTGCCTCCCACAATACCTGAAGGCTATTAGCTGTTGTATTAGAAAGTAAAGGCATAAAAGAATTGGAAGTGGCAGAGGTAAAATGCTGGCAGTCAGCGTTAATAAAATCAGGCTTTGTGGCCAGGCATAGTGGCTCACACCTGTAACCCCAGCACTTTGGGAGGCTGAGGTGGGTGGATCACTCAAGGTCAGCAGTTTGAGACCAGTCTGGCCAACATGGCAAAACCCCATCTCTACTAAAAATACAAAAACTAGCTGGACATGGTGGTGGGTGACTGTAATCCCAGCTATCTGGAGGCTGAGGCAGGAGAATCACTTGAACCTGGCAGGTGGAGTTTGCAGTGAGCCGAGATCGTGCCACTGCACTCCAGCCTGGGCAACAGAGTGAGACTCTGTCTCAAAAAAATAATAAACTCAGACTTTTCTTGGTTTGGGGAAAGGAGAAAAGGGGGCTGGAATGACAAAATGAAAACAGGGAGGTGTCTAGAAGGCAGTGACACACAATATTAAGGCAGGAGTCTCTGTTAGAAAGCTGTCAGGTGATTTTTAAAAATAGCTTTTTTAGGCCAGGCGCAGTAGTTCACGCCTGTAATCCCAGCACTTTCTAAGGCCGAGGTGAGCAGATCATCTGAGGTCAGGAGTTCAAGACCATCCTGACCAACATGGAGAAACCCCGTCTCTACTAAATACACACAAAAAAAATTAGGCCGGGCGCGGTGGCTCAAGCCTGTAATCCCAGCACTTTGGGAGGCCAAGGCGGGTGGATCACGAGGTCAAGAGATCGAGACCATCCTGGTCAACATGGTGAAACCCCGTCTCTACTAAAAATACAAAACATTAGCTGGGCATGGTGGCACGTGCCTGTAATCCCAGCTACTGAGGAGGTTGAGGCAGGAGAATTGCCTGAACCCAGGAGGCGGAGGTTGCGGTGAGCCGAGATTGCGCCATTGCACTCCAGCCTGGGTAACAAGAGTGAAATTCCGTCTCAAAAAACAAACAAACAAACAAAACAACAACAACAACAACAACAACAAAATTAGCTGGGCGTGGTGGCACATGCCTGTAATCCCAGCTACTTGGGAAGCTGAGACATGAGAATCGCTTGAACACAGAAGGCAGAGGTTGCAGTGAGCCAAAATCATGCCATTGAACTCTAGTCTAGGTGAAAGAGCGAAACTCTCTCAAAAAAAAAAAAAAAAAAAAAAAGCTTTTTTATACTTTTCTGTGTTACTGGAATTTTGGTAACCTAAAAAGATTTTATAATGGGAAAAAAAACAAAGATCTAACTTTATAGGGGGGAAAAAGACAAAAGAAAGCAGGAATGCAATGGGAGCTTGAAAATGAGATGAGAGTTAGAGATCAGCCTGGGCAACATAGCAAGACCCCATCTCTAAAGAAAAAAATTTTTAAAGAAATAATTAGCCAGGTTTGCTTCTGCACACATCTGTTTGCATCTACTCAGGAGGCTGAGGTGAGAAGATCACTTGAACATGGGAGGTTGAGGCTGCAGTGAGCTGTGATTATGCCACTGCCCTCCAGCTTAGGTGACAGAGCAAGACTCCATCTCAAAAAGAAAGAGAGTGAGTGAGGAAGGAAGGGAGGGAGGGAGGGAGGAAAGAAAGGAACAGTGACTGAGAAGGACTGGGAGTGGAAGTGCAAGAGCCAGTCCGGGGTCAAGGATCAATACAGTGCTCCTGTTACAAATGGCCACAAACATACTTGTTATGGACTGCATCCCCATCAAAATTTATATGCTGAAATCTCAACCACCAGCATTAGAATGTTACCTTATTTGGAAATAGAGTTATTGCAGATGTAATTAGTCCAATTAATATGAGGTCATTAAGGTGAGACCAATATAACCAGTGTCATAAAAGGGGGAAATTTGGAGAGACTCATATACAGTGTGCGGAGAGAAAAGCATGTGAACATGAAGACGGCCACCTACAAGCCACGGAGAGAGGCCAGGAACAGAGCCTTCCCTCAAAGCCCCAGAGGGAACCAACACTGCCGACCATCTGGATCTCCAGAACTATGAGACAATACATTTCTGATGTTTAAGCCACCCAGTTTATAGTTTGTGTATTGTTTGGGCAGCCCTAACAAGCTAGTACACACATCAGCAGAAAATGTGGTTGAATCTTTCATTTTTTTTTTCTCTTGTTGCCCAGTCTGGAGTGCAATGGCATGATCTTGGCTCACTGCAACCTCTGCCTCCTGGGTTCAAGCAATTCTCTTGCCTCAGCCTCCTGAGTAGCTGGGATTACAGATGTGGGCCACCTCATCAGACTAATTTTTGTGTTTTTAGTATTTTTACCATGTTGGCCAGGCTGGTCTCAAACTCCTGACCTTGTGATCCACTCACCTCGGCCTCTCAAGGTGCTGGGATTACAGGTGTGAGCCACCATGCCCAGCCTTGACCTTCTTAAATAGACAACAAGACATAGACTTTTTCTCATTTTTATTTTTTTTTCAGAGACACAGTCTCCCTCTGTAGCCCAGGGTGTGGTGCAGTGGCTGTAGTGTAAGGCTGCCTAGCTCACTGCAGCCTTGAACTCCTGGGCTCAGGTGTTCCTCCCACCTCAGCCTCTCAAAGTGCTGGGATTATAGGCACCCTGTCCCCTAGCTGTTTTCTTTCAATGACTGGAAAATGGCACCATGGTTGCCTGTGCACCCATTCCCCTGCTACCGGCACTGTCAGCTGCTGTGGACTCGCAGTTGTAGCTCAGGGCTGCAGTCTTCACTGGGAATCAGCACATTACTGTGTCCATCACTGGGAACTAGCCTCTGCCACAGGGACTGCTTATCCAAGGTTATGCCTCCTTGAAAGGAGTGGCCTGTAGCCAATGACTGGCTAATGCTGGCATAAAGCCCCAGCTGTCCTGTCTCAATTTGGTTCTGCTCTGGAGGGCCATCCCAGCTCCAGAACTCCCATATAAACCTTAAAACTCCCATATAAACTTGGTGCCAATAGTTCTTGAGGAAGTGATAAAAATGACAGCTTCAGTAGTTATACCCATAGTACTATGATTGATGACAACCGTGGAGTTGATCACTCTTTTCAGGTTTGTAGGGTTTTTAAATTTGAAAATAACAGTTAACAAGAATTTTAAAAATACTAAAGATACACAGCTTCACAGAATGTTTTATGTCTGGGTTTTCTACCTGAATGGAACTTCCTATAGGCAATTCAAAATGTGGGTGAAGTCTGAGTGGCACGCTGTAGGGTGATGGGGAGGAGACCAGATCCAGAGCCAGCCTGCCAGGCTGCAATCCTAACTCTACCGCTTACTCCTATCTATATGACCTTCTTTAAACAAATTGTTTTTAATTTTATATTTTACGGCTGGGCATGGTGGCTCACACCTGTAATCCCAGCAGGAAGGCCAAGGTGGTTGGATCACCTGAGGTCAAGAATTCAAGACCAGCCTGACCAACATGATGAAATCCTGTCTCTATTTAAATTACAAAAATTAGTCAGACGAGGTGGCCCACATCTGTAATCCCAGTTACTTGGGAGGCTGAGGCAGGAGAATCACTTGAACCTGCAGGGCAGAGGTTGCAGTGAGCCGAGGTTGCGCCGCTGCACTCTAGCCTGGGCAACAAGATCGAAACTCCATCTCAAAAAAATATGTAAAAAAAATTAAATATTTTTATTTAATATAGAAATGGGTTTCACCATGTTGCCCAGGCCGTCTCAAATTCCTGGGCTCAAGTGACCTACCCACCACGGGCTCCCAAAATGCTGGGATTATAAGGTGTGAGCCACCCCACCTGGTCTGTATGAACTTAAGTTCTGAAAAATGGGGCCATGAGTCTCTGTCTCTCATAGGATGGCTCTGAAGATTAAGTTCATTTAGAAAACTAAACGGGAGAAGCAGTGTTGCAATGGCTGCGTGATCCTGCAGTCCCCTAGCTGGGCAATGGAACTTCCGTGCTGCTATTATGTACAACTACAGTAATGTTGGTCTTCTCATTGGTGCCACTGTATAGCACAGGGCTTACAGTCAAGGAAACAGGCATCCTCAGCTTTTTAAAGAGGTCAACATCAGTTCAGTTTTCTTATCACCCATTATCCATCCTGGCCCTATGGCCTAAGTGTAAGAACAAGGATTTAAGATCAAACCTTGAAATATCGAAAGATTTGGGTCATACAGATGAGACGCTTGCTATTTTACCCCCTGAAAGACTTGACATGAGTAACCTTGCCACACCTACTATCTCACTCCTGTAATACTTTACCTTCAAGAAAGGCCCATGATGCTTTTTCTAAAAGATTGTAATATTTGTGTATTTCTTTCCCATTTAACAAGTACTAACTGCACTACATTTTTAATTAGTTTCTGAGTTTTGTAATGTTGCACAAAGTTTGAGTGCTATGCCTGAACTCCATTTTTTCTATTGTACAATTTCACGATTTTTAGGAAAGCATATGTCAAGTTATAGCAATGCATAAATGGGAGGGAGTGGTAGCATCATACCAACTGGAAAAGAGAGCACCATTTTCCTCCTCAGTGTGAACTTCTCATAAGCTCTGCACTATTATTCCCTTTCCTGACCTCCTATACATTGGTCCCAAATCCTCAGTCATATGGGGTAATAAGCAGCTAATGTTACCTAAACTTTTTTGAGACAGAGTCTCGCTCTGTCACCAAGGCTGGGGTGCAGTGGTATGATCTTGGCTCACTGCAACTTTCACCCCCCTGGGGTTCAAGCAATTCTACTGCCTCAGCCTGCTGAGTAGCTGGGACTACAGGTGCCTGCCATGGTGCATGGCTAATTTTTGTATTTTTAGTAGAGATGGGGTTTCACCATCTTTGCCAGGCTGGTCTTGAACTCCTGACCTTGTGATCCACCTGCCCCAGTCTCCCCGTGTTAGGATTACAGGCGTGAGCCATGGTGCCTGGCCTACCTAAACCCGTTCTTATTTTAAAATGTCTTTCTTTGGGGACCACTGAAGTTCTCTTCCCTCCTCTAGCAAGCTTTTAAAGTGTTGTTTACATTCTTGCCTCCAGCAGAACCACAGAATGAGAAAATGCTCTCACTTCATTTTTGTTGAGAATCTAACAATATGGAAGATTAGGTTCCAATCATGAATTAAATCTGAAGGGTATCACTCAGCACTAAAACATATAGAGAAAATGCCTTGAGTGTACTGAGACAGGTTGATTGTGACATAAAAACACCAGAGTAGGCTGGGTGCGGTGGCTCATGCCTGTTATCACTTCAGGCCAGAAGCTCAAAACCCCCCATGGAAAGTAAAGCAATTTGAGAAACAGAAAATAGATTGGAAAATAACAATGAACTCACAGAGCTAAAATTCTTAAACTTCAGCCAAGTGTCCCCTCCTCTGCATATTGTAAAAATTGAATAGGGACAAAGTTGTAGGCACAGGTGCACACCAGATGAAGTCAGGGGACTCTGGGGTTAAAAATAATCTTAAAAAGATATTGCATTATCTTTCCTACACAACCCCTCTTGCTCTATTGCCAATGCGGGATCTTCATCTGCCACTCAACAGCAGATACTTAACTCTTTAATTGCCCATAACTGATCCAGTGCTTATCTTCCCATTAGGCCATCAGCACTAATCAACTGTGAAGCATTTTTGACAGACATAAGCAGTATGATGGTAGAATCAGGGTTTGAAAGACCACTTAACAGTGGAATTGCTTTAAAGCTGATGCCAGTTATATATATAGGTCAAGGAACTCAGAAGTGTAAAGATGGTCTTCTTCTATATACTACTCCAAGACCACAAAAAAGGAGCATGTTGTATAGCTTAAGCTTTCTACAAATTACCGTTATAAAACTTTTTAGTCCGTTTCCAATAAACAAAACAAAATCCTCAACTGTGTGACATTAAAGTCACATTGCTTTTTGAGCCTAGGTGGTTTGTGTTCTTCTATCTACACTCCTTTCTGGGTGAGGACACGGTGTGATTTAGAAGATACGTGTAGTATAGGCCATCTGTATGCAAAGAAAAAACAATTCCTCGGTATGTCTGAGTAGGAACTGAGACTTTTCAGGTTAGCTTTAACAATGCAAATGCCAGTCAAGACCAGAACTAGTTCATTTCTTGTTCCTAGGCCAGGTTTATCCCCATTATGAAAGCCTGCTTCTGTAATTACTTGCACCACATCTTTTTCCTCTCAGGATGGATGTGATTCATAGAATTTATTCACAATTAAAATGTGGAAGACTAAATTTTTGTTTTATATTTTGACTGACTCCTGCCAATTTAAGTTTCTACTACTACTGTGCTTTTTTTCTTTTTGATGGAGCCTTCCTGTCACCCAGACTGGCATGCAGTGGCGTAATCTCTGCCAGGTTCAAGCAATTCTCCTGTCTCAGCCTTAAGTAGCTAGGATTACAGGTGTGTGCCGCCATATCTAGCTAATTTTTGTATTTTTATTAGAGATGGGTTTTCACCATGTTGGCCAGGCTGGTCTCAAACTCCTGACCACAGGTGATCTGCCTGCCTCGGCCTCCCAAAGTGCTGGGATTATAGGTGTGAGCCACTGTGCCCAGCCTGTACTTGTAGATAAGTACTGTAAGGTTATAGTTAAATCAACTAAGTAACAAACAGCAATACAAAACCTTCTTCTGATGCCCAACTAAAAATCCAACTTATGACAAAGCAGAGAATGGTCAAGTACAAGAGATCTTAACACCAAGCATCAACCACAGGCACTATCTGCCATTTGCTTCCATGTGCCAGGCATTTTCAAGGCCTGGTAAAGTTCTAGTGTCTTCATCCTACAGCAGAAAACCAAGGCCCAGAGCAACTTGTCTAAATCAACATAATGTAACAGGTAATGAGTTGTTTTTCCCAGGCATCAAAGAGGGAAAAAAGGAACAAAAAAAAAAATTGTTTATAGCAGCACCTTACAGCTGTTACATCCTTACCACCTTATTATGAAGCTGCTACTTTACTACCATTGTTTTCTTTCTTATTAGAGATAGGGTCTTACTTCGTCACCCAGGTTGGAGTGGAGCCTCCACCTCCTGGGCCCAAGTGATCCTTCCACCTCAGCCTTTTGAGTATTGCGACTATAGGTAAGGATCACGCCCGGCTAATTTTACATTTTTTTTGTGTGGAGACAGGGGTGCTCCCTGTTGCCCAGGCTGGCCAAACTCCTGAGCTCACGCAATCCTTTCACCTAAACCTTCCAAAGTGCCGGGACTTACAGGCATAAGCCACTGTGCCTTGCCTTACCACCATTTTTCAGCTGGGAAAACTGAAGCACAAAAGGGTTAGGTGACTAGCCTATGTTCAGACAGTAAATGGAAGAGGCAAGATTTGAGTCAAGCAGACTGGAAGCAAGGTCTACATCTTTACCACTCTATACTACTGTACTGCCTGAATAATGAAGTAAATCTTTAAGTCACTCTGAAAAATAGTCACCCAGTTAACTAAAGTGTTCAAAAGAGCAGAGATGTTGCTTTTCATTTCAGCGGAGTTCAGAAGACTTCTTAAGGCGAAGACAGGTTAGCAAACTAAAACTATAAAAAACAAGGAAGAACTGGTAATGCAGTGTTTTACTTAAACCTGACGAATGTAAAAATAAAAAAAAATAATAAAATAAAATAAAAAAACAAGGAAGAAAAAAGGAATTGAGCAATGTGTGGCTTTTCTAACCCAGTATTTACATTTAATGGTATTAATGTCCATGTTTACTTGGAATAAATCTAGCTTGATTTGTATCAGTCTATTCATTTAGTCCAAGTTTAAAATTGTTAGGAGGCTAGTGAACTGAACTGTTTAGAAAATGCTGTCCTGGAAACAGTGCTCACATACATACTGGACTTTATCAAAATTTCATTGTTCTATATGTAACTCCCAGTATTTTTTTTTAAAAGCAGAATCAACCTACTTTCCAATAAAGCAAGTCTGTTAATATACATAAAGCTGATATGTAAAATTTTACCTCTATTTTGGATAGAAGCCAAAGCAAAACATGAGGAATAAAAACATTTATCTATGCATTCAGAATCACACACAAGTTACCTTTACAGTTCAATTTACTATATAGAAATCACTTGGGTTTTATATTTTCAGTTAACTTTTGAACCAAGATTACAATATTATAACAAAAACTTTACATTAATTCAGAACTTTTTAGCATACCAAATTGAAATACACAGGTTCAAATTTCAGATTTATGGCAAACAGTCTTCAAATACAATACAGACATTTCTTAAAATTACCCTATCATTCACAAGTGGTATTTGCAACTCTGAGCTGTTTCACACAAACAGCTCTCCTACAGATATGGCAAAGTTGATATGCCATGAAGTTCAAAGCCAGTACAGCCAAGCCAAGGACTCAAAGTTGCACCATCTTTAAAAAGGTTTGACATTTCTGGACCACGACAATGCACAACATGTGAAGAAGGTAGGAAACAGTTCCCCCTCCTTGTTATGGTTAAAAAAATCTACAAGGTAGCTTGGAATTTTGCATAAAACTCCATATTATACCTTGGAAAAGTCCAAGGGTAATTTGATGGCAATAAATTGGGGTCCTACTTTTTTTAATTAATAGAACCCAAGAAATTCAAATGGGCATTAATCAAATCAAAAAATATTAAGCACCTACTGGTTTAAGAGAATTTATTAGAGATTCATGATCAATTTCTTTCCACCTCAAAATCAAGGTGTAAAACCAGCTATTAAGTGCATTCCAAACTTCTCCTATGTAGTACAGGTAGAATTTTCTGTCCATTGGCACCAAAGTGAAGTCACATTTCCTCTTGGGAGACAGAAATTCTGCACCTGAACATAGAGTAAGTTAGGAAAAAATGACCCCTGTTGTTTATTACTATTGTTATTCTCAGATCTAGGATTACTAATATACTAGCAGTAAACAAAGCAAAATCCTGGCAACAACTGTCAGGTTAGTGATGCTAACTCCCTTTCCCAATCACCACAAAATTTTAGTAAGAAAAGAATTAAAAGTAATGACTAAGCAGAACAAACGGGAATAACAGGAAGCTAAGGGAACAGCTCAAACCAAAATTAAAAATTCCTAAATTTGAAATCACTGCAATTGAAGAAAATAAGTGTGCTTTACCCCAACCCCATCCCAACTCTGAATTTAAACATTCCGTGCAAAAGAGCAACAGGTATCTGGATAAAGATGTAGCCCTTCTTTAAGTTTTAGTGCTCTGCAGTTTTCTGCAATTTTATTTCCCTCCCCCTAAGTTTATTCAAAGTATTTAACAGAATCTTCCATTTCAGCCAGAAGATTGTGATTCAAAGATTTACTAAGGTACTCTATGCAGTCTATCTATACAGAAACACCTATTTATTATTACAATTCATTTATGCAGGATTGACATTTTGGGTGTTAAAATTGTTAAACATCATGCTTACTGCACATCAACTCTCCATAATGAATCTGAACTTCACAATGATTTACCAAACACTTTACTTAAATTACTAATTAAATAACTGAAAAATGCACTGAGCCAAACAAAACTTAACTGGGATATTAAAAAAAACAAAACCCTTCAAAACAGTCCGTATACACATCTATTTCAAAACTACCTTTGCTAGCTAGCCCCTTTCCCAAAGTTTTAGCCTGAAAAGACAGTAAAATCTACACAAAATTTTATTGCAATCATACAAGGGTTACATTAGGTCAAATACAACAAATCCTATGATGCAATTTTACATTTATTAAACTACAGTTCAAAGCACAAATTTACACATTCTAAATACACTAAACGTTATCTAATGAAGTCACACTGGTCTTTTGCTAACATGTGATATATCTGGGTGAAAGACATGAACTTTACAAGACTTTTAAACACAAATCCTTAGTATAAAAACTGTGTTCTTGTATGTAAACGGTTTAATGGGGAACCCAATTAATGGGCTTCCATCTCCACTAAGTCATCCATTTTGTTGCATATTTTATTTTAAACGCTTAAGGGGTAGGACAAACTGGTAGGTTTAAATCTGGATACATTATCCCCATTGAAATCTCCCATTATCCCCAATGAATTATAGATGAAAGCTGATTTTGTCTGGTCCCAAATAGCTATTACTAATAGTTTTTGTTGCCAAATAATTAAGAGAATAAGATCATTTAAATTATTTTTCCACACTGGAATGTTGACCAGACAAGCTTAACCTGCAACTTCAGATCTAAAGAAGCGTTAATGCCTGTTTAAGCTTCAGTGGAAAAGCTGTCTTCTTGGGTCAGCTGAATGCAAGAAGGCACAAAGAAGAAGTTCTTCATCATTGCATCGGAAGTAATTCCAGCATCTTGCATCTCATACCTACAAAGAAAAAAAAATAAGCTAAATTCTGAATTTAAGCCCAAGACCACACAATCACATAACAAATGGATAATGAAATAGGCCCAAAACTAGTCTTCCAAAAAAACCTGTCATTTTTCTATTATAGTCATGCATTGCAGAGTGATGTTTTGGTCAAAGACTAATATATGAAGGGGTGTACCTTAAGATTACCCGTGGAGTTAAATTCCTATCACCTTGTTACATGGCAGCAATCATAATGTCATAGCACAATGTATTATCCTTTCTATGTTTAAGTATCTTTAGATACACAAATCTCACTGTGTTATAACTGCCAACAATACTAAACAGAGTAACATGCTGTACAGGTTTGTAGACTAGGGGCCTAGGAATGTAGTAGGCTATGCCATCATAAAGTTACCTAATGTGCACTTGTCAGAAAAAATTCCCATCATTAAGCAACTATACTTTATAAGCAATACATAACTGTATTTCTAAGTTCAGCATTCATTACAGAATTAAAGCTTATTAGCAAGTCTTTAACAACAGTCAAATATCCCATCTGCTTTAAAATCACCTTACCAATCACTGAATGACATCATGTAATAAATGGCTGGCCTCTGAAAATCATTAAAAGCAGATGGTTCATGGAAAGAATCTGCTCCCATGTTATCAAAGATAAGCCAATCTCCCACATTCAGCTCAGGAAGAAGACAGCTTTCCACAATTTGATCAAGCTCATCACAGGATGGACCCCAAAGGCTGCTTGTAAACAGAGGCTCATCTTCCTTGTATTTCTGTAGGAACGGAATAGTTTTATCAATTCAATCTTTACTCATACCTACGCAGGTATTGAATTTGTGAGTAGATTAAGTATTTTTCACTGTCTCAGATCCAATGTGCTCACGGAAAAAAGGCCTAGAGCCAAGGGCACAGTGCTCCTTAAGCCTCAATGGTACCATTAACTTCATGCAAAGGCAACAAACTAAAAAGGAGACACCACCAGAAGAACACAAATCCTCAAAAAGGGCATTTTCCCCCATTCTAAAATGTTTTTCAAAATATTGGGAAGCATCTTAAAAGTAACAGCTCAGTTTATAAACTGCCAAACAGGTTTTTCTGATAAAACTTGCCTTGTGAACCTCTGGAATGGTATTTAAGTCCTCAGAAAGTTTACTTGCAAAAGAACCATAAACACCATCATTCATATAATACATGAAGGCTGGTTCATCACTTCCGGTTTTTTCTACTGGAATAAAACAGAAAAGGAGAAAATGAATTTTTAGTTAGATGGCTAATATAAAACAAATTTTTAATTTTCACAGTTCTCAAAATATTTAAACTTAAAAAAAAAAAAAAAAAGACACATAGAGCACGCATTTCACAAAAGAAGATAACGAACGAGCCCAATAAAAAAGTGATCTAGGGCTGGACACAGTGGCTCACGCCTATAATCGCAGCACTTTGTGAGGCTGAGGTGGGGGATCACTTGAGGCCAGGAGTTCAAGACCAGCATGAACAACACATGGCAAAACCTGTCTTTACTAAAAATACAAAATTATCCAAGTGTGGTGGTACACGTCTGTAATCACAGCTACTTGCGAAGCTAGAGCACCAGAATCCCTTGAATCCAGAGGCAGAAGTTACAGTGAGCCAAGATCGAACCACTGCACTCCAGCCTGGGTGACAGGGTAAGACCCTGTCTCAAAAAGAGAGAGAGGAGAGGGGAGGAGAGGGGAGGAAGGGGGGAGAGGAGAGGAGAGAGGAGAGAGGAGAGAGGAGAGAGGAGAGAGGGGAGGGGAGAGAGGAGAGGAGAGGGAGGGAGAGAGAGAGAGAGAGAGAGAGAGAGAGAGAATGTATTAAGACTCTAGAAGCCTTTCTGGTAGTTGCTGTTTCAAAAAAGAGAAAGAAGATCAAGCAGCAAAGAAAAACAATTTTTAGTTTCTTTCCACATCAGGAAGAGGAAGGCAATATATAATATATGCTCAAGGAATTAAATATGTGTTTCAATGTGGAATTAAAAATAAAAGTTGAGATTGTGCCACTGCACTCCAGCCTGGGTGACAGAGTAAAACTCTGTCTTAGAGAAAAAACAAAAGTCACACAAACTCCACAAGGCCAGGTGTATTGGCTTAAGCCTGTAATCCTTAGCACTTTGGGAGGCTGAGGCAGATGGATCACTTGAGCTCAGTTTAGACCAGCCTTGGAAACGTGGAGAAATCCTCTACAACAAAATAAGAATAGGAAACCCTAGCCAGGTGTTGTCCCAGCTATGGAAGAGGCTGAAGGTGGGAGGACTGCTTGAGCCAGGAGGTTGAGGCTGCAGTGAGCCCTGATGGAGCCACTGTACTCCAAACTGGGCAACAAAACAAGAAAAAAACAACTAGCATCGTCAATATTAGAACTGACCACTATCACGTGCCTCCTAATGTGAGGCAGTGAGGAGAACAGACTGACAACTTTAGTGAACTTCATGCCCTAAATGCATAGCCTAAAAAATGTAATCATGAGGAAGCATCAAACAAACCCAAATTAATAATCAGGTATGAAACTTCCACTCTTTGAAAATGTCAAAGTGAAGAAATACAAAGTAATGAGCTGAGAAACTTTATCTAGATTAAAGAAGAAATGACAAATTCAATGTGGTCCTGGAATGGATTCTAAACAAAGAAAAACGAAGCTGTAAAAGACAATACTGGGAAAATGGACCACTGTCTTAAGGACTAATCCACAGCGCCCCTCCCTGCCCCGGCCCACCCAAAAAAAAGTCTTGTTAATGTAAAACAGTATTTCCTACAGTAATACTAGCCAACAAGACAGACTGTCTAGGGGCTTTTTGTTGGTTTGACTTGAGTTAGATCACAAGAACTCTTTACCGCCTTTATGTAACAAAGTATGAAAATAGAGCCTCCTTGTGACCCATGTGAGGTATGGTGAACAGAAGAGATCACAATAAAAGTAGTTCTGAACAATGGATGAGAATTAGTCATCTGTTAGACATTTATCTAAAATAGCCACACCTAAACATCGGTACCAAAGAAAAGTTAGATTCAGAAGTCTTATGGAATGGGACCTTGGCTTTAAGATTTTTAAAAGCTGAAAACCACCTACAACTTCATGACCATCTGTTCAATTTCCAGACTAACTGCACTTATCAACCAACAAAAATAAAAATATAAACTTCATAACTTACCTCCAGAGGAAAATTTATCATTTTCAACAACTTTCTTTGCTATGATATTAACTGCAAGTGTAAATGCAGAAGACACATAGTAGCTTCCGGGTTCTGAAATTATCTTAACACCAGATCCTTCAGGAAAGTAGATATCCAACAGAGGACTGATAACATGATTAACCTATGGATTTTAAATGCCACATTATGGTTTCAATATTGAATTAGATAATTCACAATATTCAGAGATTGATATTAATTTTCTAGGAAAATGGAGCAGTTCCAATTACAGACCATGAACCTTAGCTACTTTGTGCAATTATTTCCAAGCAATTAATTAGGCATACTTTCAAGTCAGTTTATTTTCTAACTATCAGAATGCACTAATGTAAAAAATATATAACTCTAATAATAACAAATACCTACTGGTATTTGTTTTTTTTAAAGTCATTTTTCTATACTTGATCACTAATAACAGAGGCAAAATTTTCAAATCATAGTTTCTAGATACTACAAAAGGAAGGTAAGAGCGGGAAGCAGAGCAGGAAGGTGAGAAACAGGTGTGACATGCCTCTGGCCTAAGTGCTAAAATTGGCTGGGAGTGGTGGCTCACGCATGTAACCCCAAAACTTTGGGAGGCTGAGGCAGGAGGATCACTTGAGGCCAGGATTTCTGAGACCAGCCTGAGCAATATAGAAAAACTCTTATTTTTCTAAATAAGAATTCCATATTATTTAAAAAAAAAAAAATAAGTCTTTCTACTTGGGAGGCTGAGGTGAGAGGGCCGTTTGAGCCCAGGAGTTGGAGGCTGTAGTGAGCTATGATTGCACCACTCCACTCCAGCCTGGGCAAGACTTTATTTTTAAAAAGGTAGTAGTAAGGCCGGATATGGTGGCTCATGCCTGTAATCTTAGCACTTTGGGAGGCCAAGCTGGGTGGATTACCTGAGGTCAGGAGTTCGAAACCACCCTGACCAAGGTGAAATGTCATCTCTTAAAAACAACATCTCTTAAAAACAACAACAACAACAACAAAACTGAGTGATTACATCAAGGTTAATGCCCCCAAAAAAGAATAATAAAATAGTCGGCTGGGCGCGGTGGCTCAAGCCTGTAATCCCAGCACTTTGGGAGGCCGAGGCGGGTGGATCACGAGGTCAAGAGATTGAGACCATCCTGGTCAACATGGTGAAACCCCATCTCTACTAAAACTACAAAAAATTAGCTGGGCATGGTGACGCGTGCCTATAATCCCAGCTACTCAGGAGGCTGAGGCAGGAGAATTGCCTGAACCCAGGAGGCGGAGGTTGCGGTGAGCCAAGATCGCGCCATTGCACTCCAGCCTGGGTAACAAGAGCGAAACTCCGTCTCAAAAAAAAAAATAAATAAATAAAATAAATAAATAAATAATAATAAAATAAAACATAGTAAAGTTTTTTAAGTCATTAAATCATTTGTGCCATTAAGTACAGAAACACAGCTGAACTAAAAAATGTTTTATGATAATTCAAAGTTAGCTAGGTCTACTGCCTACCTGTTGTTAATTTTCTAAGAATAAAATTTTAAAGAGATATTACAGGGTTCAGTTTCTGCCATCATTAAAATCCTACTGTACACCACTTAAGTAGCAAAGAAAGCAATTATTCTGATATGTCATCTACTGAAAAGTTTACCTCTTCCAATTGAAATTCAGTTCCCGTGAATCCTCCACCAATGTCTAACATGTTCATGGTAAAGCCAATTTCTCCCTGAAGATGGAAAAAATATATATTTAAATGCTTTTCCAAATTGTAATGGATATAAGAACATTTTAAAATCTCCTCCTAGGGAGGTAAATTATCTGTTCTGATCTTTAGTACAACAAGTTCTTGTTTTTTTTTTTTTGTTTGTTTTGTTTTGTTTTACTAATAGAAACAGATTGATTCAATGTTAGGTATGCAGTCTCTTTGATTTTATTTGATTCTTCTAGACTTACACAAGTCAATTACAATTTCACTCTTTCACCCATTTTAAAGTTGTGACTGTGTAGAGCTCTGAAAGCTTATGTAATAATAAAAATGAAGTGTGTGTCATTTGGATGTAGCCAGAGTAATTCACACAAGCAGAAAAAGATACTTAAAGTTTTTAACTTAATATCCTGGCCTAAACAAAATACCAAATCATTTAAAAAAGAACTTACAGCCATGTCAAACACACATCGAGCATCAGATAGAGCATGTACATATACTTGAGATTCTTTGCAAGCACTCGAAACATGAAATCTGAAACACATAGAATAATAAATTTAAAAGAGCAGGAAATTTTAGAGGCATTTCCTGTAATTTTTTTCAATTGTCATTCATCATACTGACACCATTAAGTATCCACATTAACCTTACCAAATATTTAAAGTTTACCAAATAAAGCATTAGCCTCTAATTACCCAAAAGTTACAGTACCAGCTTTTAAGAAAAGGCAATGCTAACATACAAGTGTAATTCTATAAACAAATTCTTAACAATCAGTCAATCATTAGTACTGTTCCACCCTACAATAGAGTGTACTTTTATGTATATGTGGCTTTTATGTTTATATAGTGAAGTAACAAGCAGTACCAATCAAACTGTATCACATTCAGTTGAGCATAAAATTGAACATTCAATTTTACTCAACCAAATACAAAATGTGTCTCTTGTGAAATAAATACAAATGAATATTAATCAAGCTAACAGTATCACTATTGTTCACTAGTATTACTAGTGATAAAATTTCAGAATAGAGTACCTCCTGATTGTGGCAGTGGTTGCACAAATGTTAAAATCCATAGAATTGAACACTGTAAAGTTTCAGAAAAATGAAAAAGTCAAACTTTCTTTTTTCCCTTTATTCACGATAGTACTTCATTAATTTTTATGTTAACTTAAAAAATTAAACTTAGTTGAAATATGAACAAAACTCTCGAATGTGTCAATACTGTCACTTAAGGTAGATTAAAACTAGACTGACATGGAATTTTATCTATTGTGTAGGGCACAGCATGCTCCAATTCTTTGTTTTGAAGTGCCCCAGAGGAATTAAAGGAGGAGAAAGTCTTCAGATAGAAAACAAAATAGAATGATACCCACAAATTAGAAGTTAAATGATACTATTTTCCTAAGAATTCTAGCAAACTCCTTCCCATCCAATTTAAAAGGTGGCAATTTAAGTTACTCTGCACTAACCTAATCAAATTATTTACTATTCTTTTTAATGGGGAGAGGGACATATAGTTGCAAAACATGTGTGTTAAAAAAGAAAAATTAAATCTTAGATTTCAGACAAATA
Source organism: Cebus imitator (assembly GCF_001604975.1). NCBI lineage: Eukaryota > Metazoa > Chordata > Mammalia > Primates > Cebidae > Cebus > Cebus imitator. The sequence goes on from NW_016107371.1 coordinate 2,044,463, forward strand.
AGATATTAAATCAACCAGAAAGGCTATCACTGTAAATGTTCACAGCTTTAAAGTGTAGAACAAATACTCACTTAACCCCAATTACTTGGACATCAAGTTCCTTAGCACATTCCAAGAGATGCCTACAGTTCTTCAGGGTAGTGCCAAACTTCATGTTACCCTCTTCACCTCCAATATTATCTTCTGTTGCAATATGTAGTAAGACCCTAAGAGAAGGGGAGATGATTGGGGCAGAGTTGGTTTACATCATCATCAGCACATGTGAAGCCTGAAGATTGTAGGAAGTATGTTGATTATGTTGCCAGTGCTCCCAAATCCAGCGACGGATGAATCAAGTGAACCTAATGAAAAACAATCCTGTATAGAGAAAAAACTAGCAATTAGGGCCTAAAGCATGAAGCTTACAAGGATGGGATTTTGGAAAATGCAGCAAGTTAAGACTCTGTTGTGGCATCAAGAGTCGGTTGGGCTCTGAAATGAAAGATGACATTACTTTCAAATGAAGTCCATCAGTCCATAAAGCCACCTAGAAAGACTAAATTGAATAGCAATGCCATCATTGTCTTTCAATAAGAATATCAGGGCTTTAAATGTCTTCAAACTTCTTTGATTGTGCTAACTAAACGTCCACTGCTTACTGCAAACATTCTTCCTACTAACACTGCTAAATCCCAGCTGGTTTCTAACTGGAGAAAATTAGAAAGTTTCTTTAAAAATTTTTTAAATTATTTTTATTTTTTGAGACGGGAGTCCGGCTCTGTCACCCAGGTCGCAGTGCAGTGGCATAATTTCGGCTCACTGCAACCCTGGACTCAAGCAATTTCTCCTGCCTCAGCCTCTTGAGCAGCTGGGATTACAGGCACAAGCCACCACGCCCAGCTAATTTTTGTATTTTTAGTGGAGACAGGGTTTCCCCATTTTGGCCAGGCTGCTCTCAAACTCCTGACCTCAAGTGATCTATCTGCCTTGGCCTCCCAAAGTGCTGGGATTACAGGCGTGAGCCACTGCACCCAACCTAGAAAGCTTTTTTTTTTTTTTTAAATTATCTTACGTGTTTAAACAGCAGCCGTCTAGTCTACTGATTCAAATCTACTTGGTATTTCCTTCCAAACCATGACAACCAAGGCAAGATGATCAAGACTGATAAAATTTCTCTATTTTCAGGAGCTGAGCAAATTACAAACTACTAGAAGTTCCAAATTAACAAATTCTTTCTGTATAGCTGTTTTCCCACGGATGTCTTAATTACATAAACTAAGAAGGTTAATAATGTGACCATGAAAATATAGCTATGGCCCTAATTTGATAATCAGAGGGCAAGACTGATAAAAGCAAAAATTATTCTAAGGTTAGAATCAGCTCCACCAAGAATGTACCAGTCCCCAGTCTAACATACTAAACATCAAAAATTACAGCTTGTCTTCACAGGATCACAGAACAAGATTTTTTAGAAAAACAAGTGGTTCCCTAAAATTTTCCAAACAAGGCTTTTATCCACAAAGAGTTTCCAAAGTAATCAATGCTGTCAGGATACCTTAAGTACACCACCGAGTCAGTACAAAAATTATGAACATACAAAAAAAATACAGATAGGATACATTTTCAGAAACATACATAACTCATTAAAAAAGCCAACAACTGCATAATTCAATATGGTTTTAGTATATTCTTAAGTCCTCTTGACATACCACTTTGTGAAAACATAAATCTTGGCCTTAAAACCTTTTGCTTTTAAAAAAGCAAACCTTTTTATTTTTTGAGGGAGTCTTGCTCTGTTGCCCAGGCTGGAGTGCAATGGCACAATTTTGGCTTACTGCAGACTCTGACTCCTGGGTTCAAGGGATTCTCCTGCCTCAGCTTCCCAAGTAGCTGGGATTACAGGCACAGGCCACCCTGACCTCAAATGATACAACCTCCTCGGCCTTCTACAGTGTTGGGATTATAGGTGTGAGGCGCGGCACCCAGCCTTAAAAAAGTATTAACTTTTTAAATTAAAAAAAATTCCCTGGATGCATGAAAATGCAAGTAAAAAAACTAAATTCATGTTCAAAAAGAAAAGTATAAGCCTTAAAAACAAAACCCCCCAAATCTACAGACAAGGCATCTTAAGACACTGTCAGTAAATACAAGCATTCAGGAACTATGGCCTAGGGTAGATTAAACCCTCAGCTAAACAGAGAAAAAAAGCTGACCAAAATATATCCTGTTTGTAACACATTTTCAAACTAAGTTATTGCAATAATGAAAATATAGCCATGGCTCTAATTTGATTATCACACCAATCAACTATCAAGGATTCCTTGAAGATTACAAGATCATATCCCCAGACTGCCATGCCATTTTTTTTTTTTTGAGATGGAGTTTCACTTGTTGCCCAGGCTGCATGGAGTGCAATGGCATAATCTTGGCTCACTGCAACCTTTACCTCCTGGGTTCAAGCGATTCTCCTGTCTCAGCCTCCCTAGTAGCTGAGATTACAGGTATGCTCCACAATGCCTGGCTAATTTACATATTTTTAGTAGAAATGAGGTTTCACCATGTTGGTCAGGCTAGTCTGGAACTCCTGACCGCAGGCAATCCCCCTGCCTTGGCCTCCAAAAGTGCTGGGATTACAGGCACGAGCCACTGTGCCCAGCCCCTTATTTTGAATCCCAATTCCACATGAAGGGTCATAAGTAGAGAGCCAATAAAACGCTACTAGGGTTTCCCATAGAGGACCTTTTAAATAAGTTATAAATATGGTACACACTATTGCCCTACTACAAATGCTCCTTCCCAGACAAAAGACAGACCCAATCCTCTAAGTGGTAAGATAACATTTTCAAGTACTTAGCTTTATACTTACTTGGCATTTGGGTGATTACGTGCAATTTTCTTCAATTCAATTTCATTGTCACATGTCATGATATTCACTCCAACTTTTGCTGCATACTTTATCTGAGACACTTGCTTGCAAGGACTTATGTAAATAATATTTTCTGGAGATACACCCAACTCTTGCACTAAAGCCATTTCAGTCTGTGAAAATGAGGTTAAATTAAGAATACATAATGCCACAGTTCATATTCTGGTAATGTTTCCTCTACTACTCTATTGATCCCACCACCCCAGCCCTTTTAAAGCCAGAGTCTCACTCTGTCTCCCAGGCTAAAGTGCAGTGGCACAATCACAGCTCAATGCAGCCTCCATCTCCTGAGGTGCTCAAGTGATCCTCCTACCTCAGCCTCCCAAAGTGGTACGAATACAGGTATGAGTCACCATGCCTGGCCAAACTAATTTTTAATTTTAAGGCATATGCCTGTAGTCCCAGCTACTCAGAAGGCTGAGGCGGAAGCATCGCTTGAACTTGGAAGGTGGAGGTTGTGGTGAACCGAGATGGCACCATGGCACTCCAGCCTGGCAACAAAGCAAGACTCCGTCTCAAAAAATAGTGAGATGAGGTCTCACTTTGTTGCCCAGGCTGGTCCTGAACTCCTGGCTCAAGCAACTCTCACCTCAGCCTCTCAAAGTGGTGGAATTACAGGTGTTAGCCATCGTTCCTGGCCTAACAATTGTTAAAAAGAAGCACCAGAGAAATCTGAGTTTAGATATTTGCTGTAGTAACTAGCAGTTTGGTCTAGTAGTAGCTCTTGACTAAGAAGGAGATACAAATTAAAGTTTTCAATTAATAAAGATACAATGTTTCAAAGACTCATCACACAGAAACTTCCCTTTCACTGGTGCACTTGAAAAGCTTGTAATTTTCCAACAGGAGGCTGTGTATTTAAACAATTATTTTAAAACTCCATCCAAAAAGTCAAACTTCTTTGCATTTGTTCTCCAACTGCTGTAGCTACAATGTTAAATTATTAAATGTTTCCGTTTCGTAAAAACAAACAAACAAACAAACAAACAAACAAAAAAACATAAAGCACTTACTTTACTGGAACAAGCAAATCCAGTTCCAAGAGCTGCCAAAATCTCAAGTACGGCTGGAGCAGAGTTGCACTTCACTGTGTAGAATGGCTTTATCTGAGCCACTACATTCTGCCACTGACTGTGTTTCTTCACAATCTTTCCAAGATCTCCCACAAAAAATGCCTTTTTCCCTGTCTATTATGGTTATGAAAAAAAGACAAACATAAACAAAAAAACCATTGAAAGTCAAGTATCAAAACAGGAAAGAATACCTCTTTTCCTCCACAAAAACATGGGCCAAGACATATATTTACATATAGTAGTACATTTCAAGCTTAAGTGTGATTTAACTAGATTTAGTAAAAATTAAGAGACTCTAAACACATTTGTTCTTTTTTTTTTATTATTATTTTTATTTTAAAGACGAGGTTTCACCATGTTGGTCAGGCTGGTCTTGAACTCCCTTCCTCAGGTGATCCGCCCGCCTTAGCCTCCAAAGCGCTTGGATTACAGGCGTGAGCCACCATGCCCGGCTGTTCTTTCTTATATTTGATTACTTTTATTGTGCTACACTAGCACAGTAATTATCAATTGCAGTGACAGAAGTCAGAGTAAACTCCCTTGATTTTACTTTTTGATAGCTGAAGGAAGGAAACCAATTTTCTCACATGCTTCCCCCACTGTTTAAAATACTTTGGCAGTTCAGGATGCAATTTCCTAATCACCATTAAAACTGCACCTTAAGACAACATGGTAAACCTCTTATTTTATTACTTTTTTCAGAGTCGAGTGGTCACTGTAGCCCAGGCTGGAAGGCAGTGGTGCAATCATAGCTTACTACAGCCTCCAACTCCTGGAGCTCAAGCAATCCTCCCACCTTGGCCTTCCAAAATGCTGGGATTAAAGGTGTGAGCCACCATGCCCGACCAGGAAACTGTTTTTAAAAAGTCCGGGTTAGTTTGCACATGGAGATGTCAAAATTAGATTTTAAAAGTATGAAAGTCTACTGAATATCAGATAAGCCTAAATAAGAATAATTTTCTTACAGTTGTGGCTATTCTAGGACTAGAGCGATGACTTATGCGTGTTGAACAGAACTTATATTACTCAGTGTTAAATGGCAGGCAAGGAAATCTTATTTAGGACATACAATATCCAAATACTGTTTGAGAAGCCATGAGGGCAATTTTTTGTTGTCAACTCTTTAATTCACAGTATTGAAATTCTCCATTATTGGAATATAGTGCCCAATTGATATAAATGCAAATTATATGTTATGTGCAACAGAATTTTAACAGTTGTATTAAGTTATCCATCCTCACAAGACCTGATATCTATAGTATTATGGAGACACAAAGTTTGTATTTAACTTGATGGGGGAAAAAAGGTATTTATGGGTACCACCAAGAGAAATGGGATGAAACAACAAGGTATTCAGCTTCTTTTCTTATCCTAGGCATGATGTGAGTCTGGATCAGCAGGGAATGAAAAACAAATTTAGAGAGCAGGGAAGCCTTGTATTTAAATTAAGCAAGCTCTGGCAAACAAGAGGACAACGAAAAGAGAGATAGGAGGTCACTATAAGGACACCTGCAAAAACTATAAATAATGGGAATGGAGGAGGTTCCCCTTGTATTCATCAAGGACATTATGGAGGCAAGACCAAGGTTAAGTGAGAGAGGACAAACAAAAGATGGACTGAATGACAGAAAAATATCACCCCAGAGCCAGGAGAGAATAGGGTTGAGGACTAATCCTCACTGAATGTTACTAATGTGGGACAATTTAGATGTGGAACAAGAATGGATGAAAGGAATATTTCAAAGATTATCTGACCCCTGAAAAGTGTTACAAAAAGTCAAATGAATAAAGTTAAGTGACTAAGAGATAGATCATCAAAATTTGACAAGGAGCTTCCCAGTGGCAATTAACTGAAGAATGGCTTGGCAGAAATTGGTTGGCCAATATGACAAATTTCATGACTAATACGTCAAGTTTCAAGAGGCTGAATGGCAGAGGAAGACAAAGAGATTTTTGGATGGATGAGGGGAAGATGAACATGCCTGTAGAATGAAGGTCAAGAGAAGGAGAGATGATTTTTGGATATTCAATTACTGAACACCAGTAACATGAAAACAATTCTCTAACAAGCTTGGGGGAATATAAAGATTTTCTCCAATAAAGAAAGAAATTATATCGGTTAAGTCTAATATGAAAAAAAAAATGACTAGGCTAGACATGGTGGCTCACACCTGCAATCTCAGCACTTTGGGAGGCCAAGACAGGTGGATCACCTGAGGTCAGGAGTTCAAGACCAGCCTAGCCAACATGGTAAAACTCTGTCTCCACTAAAAATACAAACATTAGCCAGGCCTAACGGCAGGCACCTATAACCCCAGCTACTCGGGAGGCTGAGGCACGAGAATTGCTTGAACCAGGGAGGCTGAGGTTGCAGTGAGCTGAGATTGCACCACTGCGCTCCAGCCTGGGCAACAAGAGCAAAATTTCATCAATAAAAATGAGAAAAGGCTGGGCGCGGTGGCTCACGCCTATAATCCCAGCACTTTGGGAGGCAGAGGTGGGTGGATCACGAGGTCAAGAGATCGAGACCAACCTGGTCAACATGGTGAAACTCCGTCTCTACTAAAAATACAAAAAATTAGCTGGGCACAGTGGCGCGTGCCTGTAATCCCAGCTACTCAGGAGGCTGAGGCAGGAGAATTGCCTGAACCCAGGAGGCGGAGGTTGCGGTGAGCCGAGATCGCGCCATTGCACTCCAGCCTGGGTACCAAGAGCGAAACTCCGTCTCGGAAAAAAAAAAAAAAAAAAAAAAACCTTAAGTAGCCTTGAGTATATGTTTCTGTAGAAGTTGACTCTTAGAGTCGTAGAGAATAAGCATTCAGTATAAATTATCAAATTTTCAATGAATGTACACAGCCAAGATTATCTGAAAGTCAACTTATACCTACTTAAGAATACAATTAAGACCAGGCCCAGCAGCTGCCGCCTGTAATCCCAGCACTTTGGGAGGCCAAGGCAGGCAGATCACAAGGTCAGGAGTTCGAGACCAGACTGGCCAACATGGCAAAACCTGTCTCTACTAAAAATACAATTAGCCGGGTGTGGTGGTGGGCACCTGTAATCCTGGCTACTCGGGAGGCTGAGGCAGGGGAAATCGCTTGAACCCGGGAGATGGAGGTTTCAGTAAGCCAAGACTTTGCCACTTCACTCCAGCCTGGGTGACAAAGCAAGACTCCGTCTCTGGTTGGGGGAGTGGAATACAAAAATTGGCCAGGCGTGGTGGCATGCGCCTGTAATTCTAGCTACTCAGGAGGCTGAGGCAGGAGAATTGCTTGAGCTCAGGAGGCGAGGGTTGCATGTGAGCCAAGATCGCGCCGCTGCATTCCAGCTTGGATGGCACAGTGAGACTTGTCTCCAAAAAAGAAAACAAATTGAGAAAAATGAGTAACAAGGCATGTACTGATTAGAAGGTTGGCTGGCATCACATCAACAGAATAAACAGAACACACGTGAGTGCCAGAGGCTAAAAGACATAGCAGGGAAAGGGCCATAGGGAGGATTTTTAAATGTGTACGAGAAAGAAAAATGGATCACTAAGGGGAATGGGTGTTGGGGAGGAAGGTCAAATTAAATCAACCTGGATAAGTTAACACCTGAACTAACTACTTTTGATCAATTACCATCCTGGAAATTAAAAAGCACTGACGTTTTAGAGTTTAGAAAATGACAAACACTGTATTTGAGAAATGGCACTCACCAGGGTATGTTCATAAACATAGTTATCAATAACATTTCCAAGGTTTGTTCCTTCATCCAACAGGCCAACGGAGTAGTTTGCATCATCAATAAATCCTTTCATCTCAGCCGTATTCCACAAAGCCGAAAGTCATAAACCAGGAAAAACAAGAGACGGGCCACCAAGCCTATGTCTGGGTCCTTAGAATATGCAACAAACTGTCAAAATAGAAGTTATATAAAAGTCTGTATTATTTCTTTTTTTTTTTTTTTTTTTTTTTATGGAGTTTTGTTCTTGTTACCCAGGCTGGAGTGCAGTGGCGCAATCTCAGCTCACTGCAACTTCAAGACCAGCCTGGCCAACGTGGCAAAACCAATCTCTACTAAAAATACAAAAATTAGCCAGGCATGGTGGTGCACACCTGTAGCTCCAGCTACTTGGGAGACTGAGGCATGAGAATCACTTGAACCTGGGAGGCGGAGGTTGCAGTGAGCTAAGATTATATCACTGCACTCCAGCTTGGGTGACAGAGCGAGACTCCATCTCCAAAAAAAAAAGGTAACAGTGCAACATTCACCTGGGAATACTGGAAAAACAGTTCTTCATGCAAGGTGTATAAAGAAAATAGAATATGCTTTTGGTAAAAGGTTATAAGAAGGTATGAGAGCCAC
>NW_016107371.1:2052800-2061461 GCF_001604975.1 Cebus imitator
AAACAATATTTTTTGTAGTTTTAGTAGAGACGGGGTTTCACCATGTTGACCAGGACGGTCTCGATCTCTTGACCTCGTGATCCACCCGCCTCGGCCTCCCAAAGTGCTGGGATTACAGGCTTGAGCCACCGCGCCCGGCCCCAAAAGTCTGTATTATTTCAATAGACAATGTATAAAAGTGTTTTAAGTGCCTAATTTAGTGAGAAATGTATGCAGTCATTTAACAATTTCAGAAACACCTGATTATTATCCTTTAACACCCATTTAAAAAAGCAAATACATTAATGTTTTATACATTTATCCAAAAAGGTCAATATAATTTGAAGGAGTGAGTCACAGATATACACAATACAATACAAGCCTATATTATCACCTTATTTACAGAGCTGCAGACCCAATCTGTATTATATTATTTTGTGCTCCTATAACACATAATTGCACCCATTTTAAAAGTAAAGAAAGCTAGTGAAATATCTGCAGCCAAGAAATCAAAATACCAGTCTAAACTTTTAATATACTGTCAGCCACATTAATAGCACTGCCAGGTAATTGCAGAAATTCCTGGATGCGCATGGTGGCATGCCTGCACCATGCCTGCAATCCCAGCACTTTTGGAGGCCCAGGCTGGACTGCTTGAGTCCAGGAGTTTGAGACCAACCTGAACAACGCAGCAAGCCCCTGTCTTTCCTAAAAAAGTTCCCAAGTAAATAAAAGCAATAAAAGTGGGTGAGAAAAAAAAAAAAAAACAAAAAACAAAATTAAAAAAAAAAAAACAAAAAAAAAACAGATGAGTGTGGAGGACGGCTTTAGAGAACAATCTGAATCTTTGATGTACAGACTGCCTAGGCCTTACCTCAAGCTAAAATAGTACTAGCTACATCGAGTTAGCAATGTTATGAGGTAAGTTGCTTTGGTGAAATCACTGGACTAGGAGTCAGAAGACCTGGTCCTGGCTGCATAATTTCCTAGTATCTACACATCAATTTCTCTAAACCTCAGTTAACTACCTTATTTCTTCAATAGGTTGTCGTAAAAACAACAACAACAACAACAACAACACACACCCATAAAGCATATGAATTAAAAACATCTGTTTATGTGATGGCTAGATAGAATAGAGCTAAAATTAAGTTGTCAGTTATCAGAAATGGAAAAACAACCTAATTAGAAACTAGGCTTATAAGCTAGGTATCTGTACATCCTAAGCCAGTTACTAAGAAATCTGATTTTAAAAAAAGCTTTAAGCTAAATTCTAACCCTCTTCAATGAAATCAGTAAAATAAACCTGCCCACTCCCACAGAGCACTCATTCTCCTGGGGCAGCACATAGTGACATATAGGTTTATCTTCTTTGTTGAACTTCACTGGTACTTAGGTTACTTTAGGAAATAACTTCGACATAAATGAGATAAAACAAGTCCACCAGACAGAATACTACTCACTATCTGGTACTAACTTCTGATTGCCACATTAATAATGGGCATAGTCCAGCTGTCTTGGCAGCCCATTTTAAAACTTGTACAGCCTTTCCTGTGTCCTTGATTCCTCCCACCACCCCCTTTCACCCTCTCCAATGCCCCAAGCTAGAGTTCACCCTTGGTCGATGGCCACTGTCCTCAAAGTATACTCCATTTCAACGGCTCTTAAAAGTGTTAGCATTTTGGCTGCCAAAAAAAACAGTCCTTAATAAGCTGTATTAGTCAAATTTCATGAAATACAAATGCTCAGTTTTAACTTTTAAAATACTAACAGCTTCGTTTCCAATAAGCCAACTGCGTTCAGTTCAACTCATCGGACATCTTTCATGCTATAGCACGGACTGAAAAGTTGAGGATGTTTTTATCAATTAAGGCCTATCTGAATAGATCTAATATTTATGCAATGAAGTCAAATCACAGTCTGCACATCCTCAAAAGGTTGCTGTAACAGGACTGCTGTAAATCTGTGCCCAGAAAACAGACATTTTAGGCTGAGAATACACATGTATTTTAAGCAATTTAAAACACCAATTTTGGGGGGATAGTCAGCTGGGCACTAAGAACAATAAAAAACATAAAGGTCACTCATTTAAATAGATAAATATAAGAAAGTAAGGTAGAAACTTCCTGTTAGGTTTGGCATCACTAACCTTTTTGGCATAGCAGCCAATTTTCATTATTCTACTATTAATAGATACAAAATACATTGAAATGGAAAAAAAAAAGTAAGTTGTGTCCTCACTTCATGTCAATAGCTTCTTGCAAACTGTGTCTTTTAAGCAAATGAGGTAAAACAAAACCATTTTTTCTTGACATTATAATGAAATGTTATTTGAGGACTTGTTGTATGTCTTTTTGCTTAAAGTAGCAGTTTCCAAGAACTAATTGACTAAGTCTAACATATATGTAGTATTTGGTATTTACTTGAAAACCTTTGGTTATTGATTATAGACCATCACAGGCAACTGCTGCCAAATACAGAAGGTTTAGCTTTCACAGACAGGGTATAAGATAAGGCTCCATTTCCTAGCCACAGTATTCGTAGGAAGAGCAATTTTCCCGTAACATTCAGGATCCTCAGTACTTATAAAAACATCAGGCCCACTGTATCAAGTCTTACTTGCTGACTACCTACATTCTTCAGAGCTTCTTCCATAGTAGTATGATGATATGGATAAAGATTTTTTTTTCTCAAATATTTTCAAACCATGTAATTTCATAGGTTCAACTCTTACTGCCTGCTAAGCTAGCTTAAATCTAATAGCAAACCTATTTATAGCAGTCTCCCAGCTGTTCTAAGTATTTCATCTATTCAATATTAATTATCTTAACCCTTAACACCACAATGACAGCATTATCCCCATTTATATACTGAGGAATGGAATAATTAAGTAGGTTAGCTCTAGAGACACTAACGATCAAGCCACATTTAAAACAAGATGAAAACTCTGCTTCCCTAGACCCCATCCCTGTTAAAACATAGGACTCCTTTTTTGGAAATCCAACACAGTTTTAAGTCTCTTTAAAAGAACTTTATCATCTCCACATAATCAGCCCGTTTCGGACACATGAATTACTCACTCATACTTGAAAAATGCTAAGTTTATTCACACTGGTATAAAAACATTACCATGCCTACTCAAAGCCTTTCTTCATATGATGTCCCTTTTGCAGCAAATCCCCAACTCCACCCCAGGCAACCACTGACCAGCTTCTTGTCACCATAAATTAGACTTTTTAAAATAAAAGCTAAATAATTGTAAACATCAACTGAAGGCTAAACCAAAACAGCTAACATATATAGTGGCATTATCAATATAAATATAGTGAAAAACATGACCTCCTCTAAAGGAAAGATACAATGCTTGTGGACTTGGTTATTCATCTTTGAAATGGAACTGTCACTTCAGAAGTAACAGCAGAATTGTTAACCAAGTCCCAGCTGAGTGACAAAATCATTCTGTTGGAAAAATGAAATAAAATTCATTTGCTATACTGGTAGTACTTGACAAAATGGATTAAGGATCACCTGAATCCACAAATGCAGTATATTAACATTTGTTTTCTTTCATTATACAGAAAACTATAATAAAATAGTTGACTGAACACAATACTTTGGAAGCTGAGGCGGGAGGATTTTATGAGGCCAGAAGTTTGAGATCAGTCTGAGCAACACAGGGAGACTCCATTTCTAAAAGAAAAAACATAACAAAAACCAATACCAATAAAGCTCTAAGGGAGGTTTATTTCCTTTGATGTCCTCTTGAAGGCTTTGGGATTGCTGTAAATTCCTAGCCCAGAGTAGGTACTCTGAAACAAATGAACAAAAGAATTCACAACAAAGAGTGGGGAGTTCTTAAACTTGGCGGTGTTGGTAATGAAATCCCTGGAAGTGTACTGAAAAAGTAGGTCTATTTTTCCTTTTTCCTTTTTTTTCTTTTTTTTTTTGAGTAAAGGTGTCACTCTGTCACCCAGAGTGGAGTGCAGTGGCATGATCACAGCCCACTGAAGTCTCAACCTGCTTAGACGATCCTCCCACAACAGCCTTCAGTCCTACCTCAGTTCAGTCAGTCCCTGTAGCTGGGACTACTGTCGCATGCCACCATGTTCAACTAATTTTTTTATTTTCCTTGATATGCAAGCAATCCAGATGTACAGTCATGTGTTGCAAAACAATGTTGACAAAGACAGATCAAATGTATGAAAGTGGTACCATAATACCATATTTTTACTGTGACTTTTCTATGTTTAGATATACATAAATACCACCGTGTTACTATTGTCTACAGTATTCAGTACAGTAACTCACTATACAGGATGGTAGCCTAGGAGCAGTAAGCTATACCATACAGCCTGGGTGTGTTGTAGTCTGTACTATCTAGGTTTCTGTACATACATTATGATGCTCAAACAACTACAATGTCACCTAATGACACATTTCTCAGAATGTATCTGTCATTAAGCTACAGATGCCTGCGAATGCAAAGCTCAACTATCAGCTACTGTTAAAGACTAAAAGGCCTGTAGGACTGGCCGTTCCAAAGAACCAATGAAAAGTAAAAAAATTTTAAAAAAGACTAAATGCCAAGAAAAAGCCAATTCCCTCAAAAGAATCTGTAAAACACAAACTCCTTAAACAACAGGTGTTTTTTTCCTCTTTGTGGACAATAGGGTCTCACTACATTGGCCAGGCTAGTCTCTAATTCTTGGGCTCAAGCTATCTTCCTGCCTCTGCCTCTCTAAGTGCTGATACTACCAGTATGAGCCACTATGCCTGGGGTTAAACTTTCTAATACATCTTGAGGCAACAAACTCTTTGTCCCAATAAAATGCCACTTGGAAGCCCAATATTTCCAAAAATTGAAAAGGGATAAGTAGGCAGGTGAGGTAGGCTGCTCAAGTCTTTCCTATATGTTGTGCCCAATCTCAATGAGAGAGTCCTAAAAAAGCAACTCAAATCATACCTCTGGGATCACTGCTTGCAGTTTTCTTAATATATTAGCAAAAATAGTTTACAGTTCCATTGTTACAAAAAGAAAGGTTTATGTTCCGACATTTATGTCTTACTGAAAGCATTAAGTGAAGAAATATTTTGCTAAAATGTTTCAGGCGGTATTAAAGTTAATTGGCAACAATATGTTAAACCAAGAGTCATAGACAAAGCATGTTCTAGGATGCAAGCATGAAAGTTAAGTGTGCATGCGTCAGGGGTGAGCAGTTTATACCTTACACCAGATTCACTAAGTTAATCTACCTCAATCTTAAACACCACAGGGGACAGGACACGGTGGCTCACGCCTGTAATCCCAGCACTCTGAGAGGCTGAGGCAGGCGAATCACGAGGTCAAGAGATCAGGACCCATCCTGGCCAATATGATGAAACTCCTTATCTACTAAAAATACAAAAATTAGCTGGGCGTGGTGGAGCACGCCGGTAGACCCAGCTACTCCAAAGGCTGAGGCAGGGGAATCACTTGAACCCGGGAGGCGGAGGTTACAGTGAGCCAACATAGTGCTACTGCACTCCAGTCTGGACAACAGAGTGAGATCCGTGTCAAAAAAACAAAACACCACATGCTACTGCACTCCAGTCTGGACAACAGATCGAGATCCGTGTCAAAAAAACAAAACAGCACAGCACTCTTTCCAGGACATCTCCATACTCTCCACTAAGAATGCAGACTCAAACCAAGGTGATACACCAAACATTCTCCCTAAAATTCTGGGTGAAAATAATTCCCAGAAGAAACTGTACCACTCTGGCTTACATATCAGAAACAGGACTATTTACTGGCTCCAACATATTCTGGTGCTATTGGACCTTGAATTAGTTAAACTTGAAAAAAAAAATCTTCTCCATGTAAATCTTAGTTTCTCTTCATTAGAAGTGAACAGCAAATCTTTTTTTTTTTGAGATGGAGCTTCACTCCATCATCCAGGCTGGAATGCAGTGGTGTGATATCGGCTCACTGCAACCTCTGCCTCTTGGGTTCAAGTGATTCCCCTGCCTCAGTCTTCCAAGTAGTTGGGACTACAGGTGTCCGCCACCAGGCCCATCTTTTTCTTTTTTTGTATTTTTAGTAGAGACGGGGTTTCACTATGTTGGCCAGGCTGGTCTCAAACTCATGACCGGATGATCTGCCTGCCTTGGCCTCCCAAAGTGCTGGGATTATAGGCGTGAGCCACCGTGCCTGGCCAGCAAATCTGTTTTTAATAAAAGCTCTGATGTCTAGTAATATCAACAGACACTAGAAAGTATTCTCTACTCACAAGCACTTTTAAGCTATTTTCAACCACCTTGTTAATGTACGGTTGAGAAAGCGCAGGTTACTTTACACTAATACAGTAGCTATAACCACAACACTACTTCTATTAATAATTTCCTCTTAGACTCATAACTGAGAAGAAAAAATATGTAACATTCCTTATTCACACCTTCATATTGGTGTTTTTGTTAATACATTTTCCATGAAGAGCTGCCAAAAGAAACAAAAGGCTCCAAAGAACCACACACTGCTCCCTGGAGCCTTTCATGAGGCCGCTGAGTCCTCATGTTCATCGAGAGGGTAGCTCCAAGAGTAGTGGCTGCGGCAGCTGGGCACTTGCCTTGTTACACACCTGCTACAAAGGCTTCTACAGTTGATTGTACTTCAGAAGAAACTGATACATCTCTCAAATAATCACAAGATAATTCTGGCAGCAACAGCCCACTTGACACCAAGCTGGATGAATATGAGTCTTGGATTTCTGAAGTGAAGACCTCCCTGGAAGTAGAACAGGGAGAGCTGAAAGGTTGAGAATACTGTTTCAGAGATACCTAAGCAGGAAACCCAACCTTAATACATCAATTATTTTTCTAAAAGGATTTTTACTCATTAAAAACGAGAAATGATATTCTGAAATTTACACTATTACTGTTACTCTGAAGATGCCTAAGCACAGTTCTACTTTTATTTTTACATAGGCATTTGATGATTTGGCACTCAGTTCACAGCTTTAAAAATACACAATGTTGTTTAAGTCCCCTCTGAGTTCTACCTACAACAGAAAATAACGTTACTTACCGCACAGAATACCTTTAAAAGTAATTGACTAGAAGAGCACTAGAAGATTCTAAACAATGATTCTGGTACTATAGATGTGAAGCCTCTAGGTTTGAATCACTACGAAAGAGTGAAGCTACATACTGAAATTGGAAGAAAATCCCTATAAATTGAGTGATCGTAAGATCGGATAAACTTCTGCTACCCTGAACCCCAAAATAAGTGACAGACAGTAACAACAGCCTACATCGAGTACTCCGAGTAATCAAGGACAAGGCTTGCTTCAATAAGAAAGCCAGTAATCACAATGCATACCCCTAAAATTATTTTTCAGGTGATAAGGTTGCAAGAAACTAAGTAAACCTACAGGAAGAAAACTAAAGGTGACTGCTAAGTAATTGTTTTAAAGGAGAAAAACAAGAATGAACAGAAAATATGTAAGGGGGTGAAAAATCCTAAAGGGAACACGCCTAACAGGCTAAGTCTGATAGTGCTTGTGTAAAGACTGCCTCACTATAAATATTAAAATGTAGCTTGATGAGAAAACAAAATACATAATTCTCACAGTAATATTACTTTCCCATATGGAATTAACACAATGAGACTCCCTTAAAAATGTTGTCTTGACTATTAAATGCGTATTTTCTGCAGAAAATTTGTGTGTGCTAAAGCGTGTATTTATCTGCACACAAGTGAAATATTTACATCCCTTTTGGCAATTTAATAACATTAAAGATGACTATTACAATACAACATCAAGTACATAATCATATTAATTTCAAGTTTTCTAGCTTTCCTGGTTTCAATCAAGCATAGGGAATAATCCTTTAAAGAGACGCACTATTTTGGTCACCTTAGGGCAGAGCTCACTGCCTGCTTATCCCCTACCTACCCAAGGAAAACATAGTAATACATGTGCAATACAGTAATTACAAAGAAGACCAGGTTAAGTAGGTTATTAAGAAATAACATTTGGCCAGGTGCAGTGGCTCACATCTGAAATCCCAGCACTTTGGGAGGCCAAAGTGGGTGGATCACCTGGGGTCAGGAGTTCAAGACCAGCCTGTCTAACACGGTAAAACTCCGTTTCTACTAAAAATACACAAAATTAGCTGGGCTTGGTGGTGTGCACCTGTAATCCCAGCTACTCGGATGACTGCGGCAGGAGAACTGATTGAACCTGGGAGGCAGAGATTACAGTGAGCTGAGATCACACCATTGTAGTCCAGCTTGGGCAACAAGAGTAAAACTCCACCTCAAAAAAACAAAATAAGTTGCAATACCTCAGAGGCCCCTGTACATCTCTCCCAGGTGGTGATGGATACATATCCCTTAAAATTTGTTCAGATCGTCTCTAATCATCATTCCTTTGTTACTTAATTTTTAAATTCTCTATGTGACCCCAAAACAGTGTTGGGCAGTGTGGTACTTTACATTCCACTGACTGGCAGTTCAAGTAGCACATAGTCTAGAACACATACCTGGGACTGGAACTGCTAGGCTGTTAATGCCAAACAGTTTTCAAGTCTTCTGCTCATTTTCTTGTTTTTGCCTTTTATTTATCTGTAGGAGCTCTTTATGAATTTAGGATAGCAAACCTCTCATTAGGAAGATTATCTGGGGGGGGGGGGGGTTTTTTT
>NW_016107371.1:2062251-2071236 GCF_001604975.1 Cebus imitator
AAAAAAAAAAAAAAAAGTTATTTGAAGTCAACATAAAGCTCATACATTGCCAGACACAGTGGCTCACACCTGTAATCCCAGCACTTTGGGAGGCCAAGGAGGGCAGATCACATGAGGTCAGGAGACCAGCCTGACCAACGTGGCAAAACCCTGTCTCTACTAAAAATACAAAATTAGCCAGGCATGGTTGCCAGTGCCTGTAATCCCAGCTGTTTGGGAAGCTGAAGCAGGGAGAATTGCTTGAACCTGGGAGGCGGAGGTTGCACTGCACCAAGATGGCACCGCTGCACTCCAGCCTGGGCAACAGAGTGAGACTCCATCTCAAAACAAAAAATGGGTGGGTGGTGGGGCTAAAATTAATTTTCGTCTATATGAGCAGTCACTGTAAGGAGCTGTATCCTAAGAATATGCTAAGCAACTAAAGAATTCAACTAGAGTATAAAACAAAAAAGCCGTTACAATTAAGTTTTTCTAAGACATATCTATAGAGAAAGAACAAAGCATGTTTTAAGATTATTATAGCTAATGCTACTCTATTATCCTAGAGCAGTGTTGCCCAATAGAACTAACCACATATAGCTCCCAAACATTTTGAAATGTAGAGCTCATACAGCGGAGGAACTGATTTCTAATTTTATTTAGTTTTAATTTAGTAAATGTGAATAGCCACCTGTCTAATGGCTACTGCTCTTAACAGAGCAGTTTTAGAGGTTACTGTTTTCCTATGTTTAAACTACTAAGATCAAGTCCACAAACATCACAAATTAAAAAGTATTTGGGCTGGGTATGGTGGCTCACACCTGCAATCCCAGCACTTTGGGAGGCCCCGGTGGGTGGATCATGAGGTCAGGAGTCGAGACCAGCCTGGCCAATGTGGTGAAACCTTGTCTCTACTAAAAATACAAAAATTAGCTGGGTGTGGTGGCACTTGCCTGTAGTCCCAGCTACTCAGGAGGCTGAGGCAGAAGAACTGCTTGAACCTGGGATGCAGAGTGAGCCGAGATTGTGCCATTGTACTCCAGCCTGGGTGACAGAGTGAGACTCTGTCTCTAAAATAAATATATAAATAAATAACGTAAAATAAAATACATGTTTGTCCCTAAAATGACTTTGCGTAAGCTAACAAATATCAATTCACAAGTTGACAAACACAGTATGTAATAAACTCCTTATCAAGTTCTGAACAGAGACTTGAAATATGTGCTTACATAAAATAAGGCAAAAATTTCAAGTTTAAAAGGTTTGTCTTGGCTCTTGCTGCAATTACGTTAAAGGCATTTTAAACCTCATGATGGCTGGGTATTGGCTAGGTATGGCCTGGGCAGGCTGAACGTGACTATCCTAATCCCTTAACCCAGTCTGCTATACTGTATACTGTATTTTTTACTCATGCAAAATGTAAAGAACAGTGGATTAGGGAAAAGGATAAATACCTGCTTTAGTTGACATGTGACAAAGTGCTTGATTTGAGTGGGCATGGAATAAAGGAAGGACAAAATACCTGTGCTCCCTGGGCCTTACCAGTACCTAACCCCTTCACTTGGAAGAGCCTCCTTAGGCTTATCTGAACAACGGCCAGTCTACAACAGTAGCCTACCATATACTAGATTTTACAGTCCTTTCTTATATGCAATATCTCGTTTATTCTAATGGAAGTTAAATGCCCCAAAAGAGATTGGTTTACCTGGGTTGGGGTAGGCGTGGGGGAGGACCCAAACTGGAGAACTCTGAAACATGACCAGACTAGGTGAAGACTGTGGTGGAACACACAGATTGGTAGTCACTACTAATTTTCTCAGCTCAAGTAACCTTTAATAAATGCAAAAGCCATTTATCCCCTTTAAAAACTGGTCTACGGTTGGGTGCAGTGGCTCAGGCCTGTAATCCCAACACTTTGGGAGGTGGAGGAAGGTGGATCACCTGAGGTCAGGAGTTCAAGACAAGTCTGACCAACATGGTGAAACCCCCTCTCTACTAAAATAGGATATTAGCCAAGGGTGGTGGCACATGCCTGTAATCCCAGCTATTTGGGAGGCTGACGCAGAAGAATCACTTGAACCCGGGAGGCAGAGGTTGCAGTGGGCCGAAATCACACCACTGCATCCAGCCTGGGCAACAAGAATGAATCTCTGCCTCAAACAAGGGGTGAAAAAAACTGGTCTACATTTCTTTCCAATTGTTTTGGCGTTCCTAGAAAAAAATGCTAAATTTGCTCAAAGCAAGAAATACCATGTCTCTAAAACCTTCTTTATCCACTAATACGCTATCATTCACATTGTGCTTTTACAGAATATTTTTCTGCTACTTTACACAAGCATTGACATGCCATTGACTACTACTTTGTGCATGCCAAGGGGATATACAGACTATTTCAATGATAGTGGTTTTACTCATCTTTTTGGTCAAAGAGAATCTACACCATTAATGAATATTCTGTTAATGTGCTTGTACCACAGTATCTTTAAAGTACCAAATATCTGTGAGGAATTAAATCTGGGACAAGGGGAGGAGAAAAGAAAAACATAAGTACCATATAGCAAAACTAAAATTTTCTCCTTTCTCTGTAGTCAGGGTCAACAATCTCCCTTTCCTTTGAGACGGAGTCAGTCTTGCTGTCTCCTAGGCTGCAGTGCAGTGGCACCATCTTGGCTCACTGCAACCTCCACTTCTGGGGTTTAAGCGATTCTCCTGCCTCAGCCTCCCTAGTAGCTGGGATTACAGGCATGCACCACCACTCCCTGCAAATTTTAATATTTTTANGAGACAGGGTTTTGCCATGTTGGTCTTAAACTCCTGACCTCAGGTGATATGCCCTCCTGGGCCTCCCAAAGTGTTGGGTTACAGGCACAAGCCACTGTACCCGGCAACAACCTGTCTTCTACTGACGAGTAACAGTGAAACATGAGAAGTACTATCTTTCCAGCCCAGCACAGTGGCTCACACCTGTAATATCAGCATTTTGGGAGGCTAAGGCAAGTGGATCACCTAAGGTCTGGATTTCGAGACCAGCCTGGCCAACATGGCGAAACCCCGTCTCTACAAAAATACAAAAATTAGTAGTCAGGCATGATGGCGGGTGGCTGTAGTCCCAGCTACTCAGGAGGCTGAGGCAGGAGAATCATCTGAACCAGGGAGGCAGAAGCTGCAGTGAGCTGAGATCGTGCCATTGCATTCCAGCCTGGGCAACAGAGGGAGACTCCAACTCAAAAAGTAAAATTTAAAAAATCTTTCCTAGTTAAAATAATCCTAATTAGGTAGGACAGGTCCTACTAGGAAATATGTAAATACTAAAGACTAGAAGACAAAAAGGAATATTTAAAATGCTGATGTTCTTCTAAAGTTCCCACATGTACATATAGATTCAACTAACGACAAGGCAAAAAAAAATTTTTTTAAGCAAACTTGTAAGGAATACATTAAGCAAATCAATTAGCTGAATCCCTTTTCCATATTGCACAACATTAAAGGGTACCTGATAATGGTTAATTCAATATGACCTTATCACTGGATCCACTATTAGAAGCAAATTTAGCTTTTCAAGTTTTAAAATATTTTCCGTTAGGCTAATTCATTAATTATAATTGAAGGTATATCCAAAACAAATAGAAAACTACCCTACTAGAAAACCTTTATTCCAGCATCAAGTCCTAGGGGATTTCTTAAAGGCATGCAAAAACTTCATTAGGAGCCCATTACATTTATCTTTGATATTGACCTCAAAATATTCTGTTAAGATATTTTTGCAGTGTTCACACACTAAATCATACACATATTCTAAGTTATGAAAGAAAATGATTATGTAAGCAACTTCCAAGTTTCCAGATACTTAATGGGATGAACTATCTCAAAATTCAGGTGGTTGCTTTAAAACCTAACCCGGTTCTGAATGCTTGATTTAGCAGAAATACCAAAGAAAAAAAAATAATTTAAAAAAAAAAAAAAAACACCCTAACCCAGAAGCCAATTCTGAATCTCAGACCACCTGCAAAGAAATCCTAGTGGACCAGTTAAAGTAGAGTTCACATAGTTACACTCTTCGCAATGCTATGGGCCAAATAATTTCCATGAAGGCCATTTTTACTCCTTTTAATGCTTTCCAAATAATATTGCTGATCTACAGAAAATTAACCCCAGGATTTCAGTGTCCAATAGAGCAAACTGTTATTAATACATAAACACATTTCTGGAATGCAGAATTTTCTTTTGTCAATTTTACTAATTCTAGTCAAGAAACCTTTGGGACCAGGTATCTTTTTAAATTCAGAGTTCTTTAGATTTTTCAACAATAATGTAGTACACATACTTTACATGTTATGTAATACTCTTCAGGAGAATGAGTCAGCACCCTGCAGCCACAATATTTCTGCAGCAAAATTGAGGAATATTAACACTAAATGGGATAAGTAAAGACAAAAATAGCCTCAAATCAGCACATATTCAGGTCAAGTCCCCCCTTCCCCCACCCCCGCCAAATCAGTTCAGGTCACATCAAGGAAGTCATAAAAAAAATTTTTTTGTTAGGACTTTTTGGATTTCACAATTTTATGAAAAAGGTATTGTGAACCTGTAGCTTTACAGCAAAGCATCAAATACCAGACATGCAAAATTAGAAAACTAAACACAAATATTTAAACAAGTTATATTTGTTTGACATAATATACATTGTATCTGCGCATAATGAAGGTAAAAGGCAGTCACTCTGGCTGCCAGAACCTGCAGAATAATCTTTAGCTTCTACCTGCTCCCATTCCCTCCTACCCAAAAGGAGGGAGACACTACAGCCTTTTGAAATCTATGTTATTAATCTAAAGACTATTTTTCCCCGATTTGGCACTCATTCAGCTCACTGACAACAGTCTCAAAGTTTCTAAGAGGAAACACCAGTAGATATATTAAGCATAATGCAAAGTAAGTTTTCTTCAAAGCAAGAAACTTAAACAGAAGGATTATCCTCTATTATGGTCTTCCCAACAAAAATGAAGCTTGTTCTTAAATTACTGCCTTAGATTCTATTTGTGACTAG
Organism: Cebus imitator; assembly: GCF_001604975.1. Lineage (NCBI taxonomy): Eukaryota > Metazoa > Chordata > Mammalia > Primates > Cebidae > Cebus > Cebus imitator. The sequence continues at coordinate 2,067,275 of NW_016107371.1, forward strand.
TAACATAACTGTAATAGATCCTACCACCCAAAAAGGTTTTAAATCTCCAAGCCAACTTGGGACAAAAACATCAGGTATGCTGCAAACAGAACAAATGGACTAACAAAAATTAGGCAACCGATTTAGTATTGAAATGGCAATGACCCTGCTTCTCTTTAACATGCACATAAGCCACCTGGATATAGATTTCTGATTCAGGTATGGGTGAGGCTGAGATTCTGAATTACTGTTCTAGGTGAGGATGCTAATGCAATTCATCTGAAGACTATACGGCATAACTAAACATAGTAATGCACTCAAAAAAGAAACTATGCCAGTACAACATTATGTTATAGCTGGGATTCAAAACACTCATATTTGCTCAAATTTACACAGGTAGACGATGGCCAGTATGGGAAACCTTCTTGTCAGCATTCTACATGAAAGCCTTCAAGACATCTTACTATTTAAACTGTGCTTCCTTCTCTTTAGCCTTAAAAATCTGAGTCTAAAACTCTAATTTTCATTACCATCAAATGTTTAACAGACTAATTAGAGCAAACATTTTTATCCAATAGGGATCTGTTTAACAAGATCAGATTAAAGGACCACTAAAACTGATACCCTCGGCTTTCTTGAAAACTTCAAATGCTATTATTCCCTCCAAGTTTCTGACCAAACTCAAAAACACTTAAATTTTAATACCAAAATCCAAATTTCCATAAGTCGAACATACTACAAAATTTTTTAATAAACCCACACAAATCTAGCAGCTCAAATTCATTTTACTGTGGAATTACATTTTGCACAGGGGCTTAATTCTAAAGTCAAATCCACACATAGAAAACCAGGTACAGTCAAAAACTATCCTTGAAAATCTGTTTGGAAGGTGGCATGTTGGGAGACATACATATACCATCTTTCAATAAGTCCACAAAAAAAATACATTTTTCCTACCAGCTGAGTATTAAAAATCATTTCACTATTAAGTGGTTGAATGATGTGATAAACTGCAACTTAAATCCCCAAACCCTTCTTCAGCTTATATTTTCTAAGTTATGCATTCAAGATAATGTTTTAAATGATCCAGTCATTGGTAAACAATACACACAACTAAATCAGTCAAGTCTGTAACTGGGAACTGTCATATCTCTATTTTAGAAAATTAAAAGTCACTGCACTTTAAGAGGTAAATACAATTTCAAACTCTGAAAAATACTAACCAATGCACACTCTTCCTTCAATTTTTAAGACCCCTTCACCCCCAACAAAAGTGCAAATACTTACATGGACAAGTTGGGAGATGGAACCCCCCTATCATCAGCTAGGTTCCCAAGGTGGCTCAGCGTTGAAGTCGAACTGCTCTCTATACAGCACTTCTCCTAGGCCCTCTGGGTAGTTGTATACTTGGTCAGAAAGTTCGCCCTAAATGAAGGAAATAGAAGTAGCAGAAGACAGTCCTATGTTAAAAAAACGTTTAGGCTGACTTAACAATGTTTCATTAAAGTCACATTACACAAATGATGTTTTCAAAGACTTTACCAAAGTACCAAGTACTTTATGTATTAAACATTTCCAAGCTGCTGTACCATAAAATTCACAGAAGCTGACGTCATGGCCATCTTTCCAAATTGTTTTATCTGCTTACTGATGAGTTTCCAGCCTTCATTTTTGAAAATTTAAAAAAAAAAAACTTCATTTTTGCTTTCATTTGTCCTATGCAACTCCACATTTTTAAGTGGACCAGAATTTAAAAATTTCAAGTACCCTCACCAACCTAGTGAACATGCAAGCCTTTATATGAATAATGTACTAGCATGACCTAATAGTTTGGAACCACCCGGAACACTCTTACTCCTCAAATACTTTTTTGCTTTTTGTATTTTAAGTGTAAAATTCCACCACAATACCAAAAGAAGACTTCATAACTTAGCTAATGCATTATATATGTAACTAACTTTTGAAAAAATAACTTGAGAACTACCTTATAATATTAAGCAAGTATTCTCTTATGGTTTATCTCCTCATACCTAACTTCCTTAGACATAACTCATTTTATTATCACCAGCAGCAAATAAATGTGATAAGTGCACAACACACTAAGCAACATACTAGATGAGCTTTAGACATTGAGTGATGATTGTTACCACTCATCACCTCTACTAAGTTAAAATGATATACCTATGTTTCTACTTAAAATTCAAGGGTTACTGTTTTAAAGTAATATAATCCCATAGTATTCCCTAGAAAGGAGTGGTAAGAAGGAAGCCAGAAAACCAGAAACTGTAAGTTTAAGAGCTGGAGGGATTTCAAAAGCATTGTAGGCATACCTAATGTGTATCTCACTAAGATCAAGGCATTCCTGGTGGAGGCAAAATGTTCCAACTGTCTAGAAGGAGAAATTGATCACATGCTCAATAAATGACACTTACGGGTGATGAGGAAAGAACTCCTACAAACATGCAATGATAATAATCCTACATTAGATGCCAAATAATGCACTACTTCATGACATTCTGATTCTTTCAATACCAACATAATTTTTTAAATAAATAAAAAGTTGAGTCATGCTGGGAACGGATCATTCTCAATTATCCTAAAGAATAGGGTAAGATACCCTGGGTCAGGCATTACTCATCTTTTCCTCAATACGTATATCCACAGCTATTTTGCTTCTTAACGCAACCCAAGGGCAATGATGTGAAACATTAAGGACATTAAACTTCAGACATTCCAGAATGTTCCTCAGTGAGAACCCTCCAACATTTCCATTTAACAAAGAGATACTAGCAGGGAATGAAGGCTCTAGAATTTGAAAGGCATAATTTGAATAGAAAAAATAAGGCTTGGTACGGTGGCTACAAGCCAGCAGATCAATTCAGGCCAGGAGTTTAAGATCAGTCTGGCCAACATGGTGAAATCTCGTCTTCTACTAAAAGTACAAAAATTAGCTGGGCATGGTGGAGCACACCTGTGATCTCAGCTACTCAGGAGGCTGAGGCATGAGAATTGCTTGAACCCAGGAGGCAGAGGTTACAGTGAGCAGAGATTGTGCCACTGTACTCCAGCCCAGGCGACAGAGGGAAATGAAAGAAAAGAAAGGGGGGGGGGGCGGCAAGGAAAAGGAGGGAGGGAAAGAAAGGAAAGAGAAAGGAAAGAAAGGAGCCAGGTGTGGCAGGATGCACGTATCTACAATTTCAGCTACTGAGGAGGCTAAGGCAGGACGACTGCTTGAGCCCATGAATTTAAGTCCAGCCTGGGCAACACAACAAGACCTGTATATTGAAAAAGCACATAGGATAAGCACTTCTTACAAGCAGTTACCTACAGGATAATCAAACACTTTTTTTTTTTTTTTTTGAGGCATTCTCGCTCTATCAACAGGCTGGAGTGCAGTGGCAGGATCTCAGCTCACTATAACCTCTGCCTCCCAGGTTCAAGCGATTCTCCTGCCTCAGTTTCACAAGTAGCTGGGACTACAGGTGCACGCCACTATGCCTAGCTAATTTTTGCATTTTTAGTAGAGGTGGGACTTTACCACACTGGTCAGGATGGTCTTTATCTCTTGACCTCATGATCCGCCCACTGGGGCCTCCGTAAGTACTGGGATTACAGGCGCACCCCACAGATAAACACTTCTTGTAAGCACTTACATACAGTATAGATAGAATGTTTATCTGGACAGTTAAGATAATAATGCATGGCTGGTGTGGTGGCTCACGCCTATAATCCCAGCACCTTGGGAGGCCCAGGCAGGCGGATCACAACGTCAGGAGATAGAGAACATCCTGGCTAATATGGTGAAACCCCATCTGTACTAAAAATATAAAAAATTAGCCAGGCATGGTGGCATGTACCTATAGTCCCACCTATTCAGGAGGCTGAGGCAGGAGACTTGAGCCTGGGAGGTGGAGGTTGCAGTGAGCCGAGATTGCACCACTGGACTCCAGCCTGGGCAACAGAGAAAGATTCTGTCTCAAAAA
>NW_016107371.1:2071246-2084149 GCF_001604975.1 Cebus imitator
AAAAAAAAAAAAAAAAGATAATAAAGCAAGAATGAGTTGTTAAATGTAGAAAAGGCACTATGGAAAAAGATAAATTATTTTCATTTAGAATGGTGTATGTAAGCCCTGCAAATTCTCAAACAACACCTTAGAGAATAGCAAGCACACAGAAAGCTCAGTTGGTCAGTAGCATACAAGTAGTATTTTATGCAATTATTTATTTTTACTTTCTTAAAAATTAGAGACAGAGGTCTCACCATGTTGCTCAAGCTGGTCTCGAATTCCTGAGCTCAAGTGATCTACCTGCATCAGCCTCCCAAAGAGCTAGGATTACAGGTGCAAGCCACCGTGCTCAATTACAAAAAACTTCGTATTCCAAACTTAGTATCTCAAAATTATCGGTATGTCTCTGAAAACACAATACCTTCAACAGTGATTTTTAAAATTGTTCTGTGGTATTCTTTATAAAAACCCTAAACCCCAGTCTAATCATGAGAAAAACATCGGGTTAACCCAAGTTTAGGGGAGGCGAATATGCTACCAGATATCTGGCAGCACTTTTCTAGACTGCGATGGTAATGATAAACAAGGGAAGACTGAGAAATTGTCACAGACCAAAGAAAACTGGGGAAGACATGGCAACTAAATACAATGTGGTAACTTGGATTCTGGAACAGAAAAGACATTAAAGAAAAACTGGCAAGTCTCGAACATAGTTAATAGTGCCAATGTCCGTTTCTTTTTCTTTCTTTTTTTTTTTTTTGAGACACAGTCTCGCTCTGTTGCCCAGGCTGGAGTCAATGACCCAATCTCTGCTCACAGCAGCCTCCGCCTCCCAGGTTCAAGCAAGTCTCCTGCCTCAGCCTGGGAGTAGCTGGGATTACAGGCGCCCACCAGCATGCCCAGAGAGTTTTTGTATTTTTAGTAGGGACAGTGTTTCATATTGGCCAGGCTGGTCTCGAACTGGTGACCTGTGATCTGCCTGCCGGGGCCTCCCGAAGTGCTGGGATTACAGGTCTGAGCCACCTCAGCCAGCCTAGTTTCTTAGTTTTAACAAATGTACTGTAATAATGTAAAATGTTACCAATAAAATAACTGGGTGGAAAGTATACAGAAACTATCTTTGCGACTGCTGTGCAACTAAAATATGCCAAAATAAAGTTTATTAAAAAAAAAAAAAAGCATGGGATAGTCACCTAATGGACTAAAACTCAGCAACACAATCTACTGATACAGGCAACAGGAATATTAAAAATGTGCTGAGCTAGAGGCCTTTTACACCAAAGAATGCATACTGTATGAGTCCATTTATATAGAAATTCTATAACAAGCGAAGAGTGTGTTTTTTTGTTTTTTGTTTTTTTAAACCAAGATCGTGGTTGGCTCTGTGGTTAGTGGGATACAATCTGAAAAAACAAAACTTTTAAGGGTGTTGGCAATGTTCTATATCTTGGTAAGAGATTTAAGTTACATAGCTGTATTTTTGTCAAAGCTTATCAAATTGCATACTTAAGACTGTGGATTCATACTGATGTGAACTTTACCCTCTAAGATGTAAAAAATAAGCGGTACCGAGCCCTATTTAACATGCACATACTAAAGTTGGAGGGGTGAAGTGTTCTGGTGTCTCGAATTTACTTTGAAATGCATCAAAATGCATCAACAAATAAGGCAAAATGTTAACTGCAGAAACTAGGTGGAGGTATCATTCTTACCTTCTGTTTGGAAATATAAGTATTGAAACCTTGGGGGAGAAAGGCACTGACTGCTTGACTTCACTTATCACCACCGATAACCATTTTCTTTTGGAGTCTATCTTTCCTACTTAAACTCCTTGGGCTTTCTCTTCATGATCAGCATATGCAGGCTCTCATATATGTAAAAGAAATTAATGAATTATGAGGGCCTTTCTAGACAATCAAGAGCCATACTTCTGCCAACCCTTGCTGTGTTTGATGTGCTTTGACGTATTTCTACAACAACCTTTGTTGAGCACACAGCAATTCTCCCTCCATGGAGTCCTTAAGATTACCACCCAGTCCGGGAAATCACGATAGAAACACGACGGGACACAGAACGAATATAACCAAGATGCCACCACAAAATCCAGTTAAATGTGCTGAAATATCTTGGGACAGTAAACTGTGTTCCGGACAGTTTTGGGTTTCCGAATCAGCAACTTAGTCTATGAAACACACGTTCAGGATAGATACATTATTAAAGGTTAGGACACGTCACCACCAATAACTGTTGGCAATCAAGACAGTACTTGATAAGCCACTCATCTACCAATCTCCCTCTTTCAGCCCAGGAATCGTGGCGCGGACGGAAAAACGAAGCCATGGTGACTAATCCTCAGGCCCCAAGAGGTGACTGAGGTGAGTGAAGGCGACTTGACCCAATCAGGAGCGCCGCAGGGGCGGAGCAGCAGCCCGAGGCTTCCAGAAGGGGCCAAAGGCCTCTCGCTCGCTACCTGACACCGGGGCTTCCCCGCCGCCAGGCCCCAAGTGGCGTCAACTTTCCTCCACCAGAGGGGGACCGCGCTCCCCACACCCCCCAGGAAATACGACTTCCTCTGCAGCTGTCACCAGAGGCCGACGCGGGGCCCGCCCCGCTCCATTCATAACCAGGACCCCAGCCGTTGCAGCCCACGGCGCCGCCCGCCCGCCAGCCGAGCTCCGGGAGACGAAGGCGGCGGCAGCGCAGCGCGCAGTAGGGGCTGCGGGACCCCGGCCCCTAAGGGCTGCGGCCGGGCCCCCTCCCCGGAAACAGCAATGCACCACGGGAGAGGGGTGGGGGCCGCACGCCGCCAGGAAGGGACGACGACCCCCGGCGGCGAGACCCCAGCGCGCGGTCCCACACGTACACGCCCCCTCGCCCCAACCGCGGTGGCTCCGGGTCGGCAGAGCGTCCGGCGGCTGCCCGAAGGTCCCGAGGCTCGGCCCGCCGCCGCCGGGGGCACCGACAGCTGCCACACATGCCGCCGCCGCCATGTTCGAGGCGGCCGGCCGTGGGGCATTGCGGGGAAGCCTGTGGGCGGCGGGGCCCAGCCGGAGCCCCCCGAGGTCGACCCCGCGTCCCAGACCCTCCCGCACCCCTTGGCTTGGTACTCACGTGAGATAACGGCCCAAAGAGTCGGGTAAAGCGTCTTCTCTTTTTTGGCGGAATTTTTAAAGAGGGATGTGGTTACCTTGAGCAGAAATACCCAAGGCGGCCTGGGCCATAGGCTGCGGGAACGACGTGGGGGTAAAAGCGCGGCACCGACACCAGCTGTGCAGCAGTGGCGGCGGCGGCCGAAAGAGAGAAATAGAACAGCGCAAGGAAAAGAAGAAAGGCGCGGGCTGGGTGGGGAGAGGATTCCGACTCGTCACACCGCAGAACAGCAGAGAGAGAAAGGATGAGAATAGGCAGAAAAGGCGACGACAGGAGAAAAAAAAGGTAAACCTGCGGCCGCGACGGGAGCCTGAGAATGTGAGAAGGCGGTGCCGCCGACGCCAGTATTTACATCAGGGGCGTGGCCTGGTGACATCACAGCCGGCCGGACAGCCGCGCGAGCGGGGCGGAGCCCGGCTGTCGCCCGGAGAGAAGGGAGGGGGCGGAAGAGGAAGGAGGACTGAGCCCGGCAGAGAAAGGGGAGGGGGCGGCGCGCGACCGGGTCATGCAGGTGCAGACTGGTCGGCCGCTTCCCGCCCTCCCGCCAGCCCCAGCTCCCGGGCAGGCGGAGGGCGGCCGCGCGGGTGTGGGCCGGGAAAGGGAGGCGGCTGGGCCAGAGCGCGCAGTCAGCCCGACATCCCCCCCAGCCCCGCGCCCGCCTCTCGGGCGCCTACGCTCACGCTGCGGGGCCCAGAGCATGGTGAGCAGAGTCGGGCTCCACGCTGGCCGCCTTTGAGATCTGTCCTGGGCCTGAGGTGGCGCGACCCCTCTGCGGCCTACAGTGGGCGTGGGGGATGCCTGTGGACGTATCCGAGCCTTCCTGTCGAGCTCCCTTGGCTTTGTGAGACCTGTAATCCACCCTGGGGACAGCCCTCTCAGGCTGAGGCGCCAGCACTCGGGGATGCGGTGCTCCTTTAGGGAAGCGAGTTCCTCGTGGCCCGAAAGGACCTGCCCAGTGTTCGAGTATTAAAAGGGGTTGTGAAAATGTCCTCAGTGCTCATACGTTGCAATATGGTGCAGTGGAAATATTTTAAAGGAATAGAGCTTTTGTCTTCATTTTTAAAAATTGGTGCAGTCAGTCCCAAACAGGACCAGAGTTGGCGAGGGGATTACTGATGTTACAAGCGCGCATTATTTCAATCCCCTAGGTGTCATTTTTGCGATCGTTTTTTCTACTCCACAACAGACTTTTTTACTAGAGGGTCGAAGATGATCCACATAGCTTTTAATTTATTTCCATCGTTTTTAGATGCCTTAGCACTAGTGATCGTGATCAGAGACCCCAGGTTCTCTCGTGCAACGCTTTGCAACCCAAACACACAGCACAAATGGAATTTGGATTGGCACATCCCTCCAAAGTTAAGGTCTTTAATATTAGGACCCTTCCCCCCCCTTCATTCTTCAGAACACTCTGTGTACTTTGAGCAGCACTGTGGTTGATTAATAAATCATCAAATATGAGAGGAAGAAAGCAGCCTTCCTAAGTGGAAAGGCAGGATATCTTGCGAGACTAAACTGTAGTCTCTCAGATGAGAGAGTATTCGGTAGAAATCAGGAGCTGTGGACGCATTCCTTGATTTTGTTTTTCCTTATTTTGCTCAGCTATATCTTGGCTCTATCTTTCATTTCTTGAAAGTTTTGTTCTATTCAGGGCCGGGCGCGGTGGTTCATGCCTGTAATACCAGCACTTTGGGAGGCCGAGGCGGGCGAATCACGAGGTCAGGAGATCGAGACCATCCTGGCCAACATGGTGAAACCCCATCTCTACTAAAAATACAAAAAAATCAGCTGAGTGTGGTGGCGCACGCCTGTAGGTCCAGCTACTCGGGAGACTGAGGCAGGAGAATTGCTTGAACCCAGGAGGCGGAGATTACAGGAAGCCGAGATCTTGCCATTGCACTACAGCCTGGGCGACAGTGCGAGACTCCATCCAAAAAAAAAAAAAAAAGTTCTCGTCTATTCAGAACATTTAAAAGCACAGCAATTTCACTAGACCCTGTCTGGTGGAAGAGGGAAAATAGCAATGAATACAACATTTGAAACCTTGCTTACAATCTAGCAGGGGAAATAAGACAGCGATACAAAATAACTAAATTGTTGACAGATACAAATAAAATGTTGCAAAAACCTAGTGGAAGGAAGAGATGATTACAGCTAAGTGAGAGAAAGGCTGCTGGGGAAAGGTACAGAGTGATTTTGAGAAAAGCCATTCCAAAGGTGCTTCCTGTTTCACTAAACTCGCCTGTTAGGTGATTTTGAGAGCAGATGTTCCAGTGTTCCAGGCAAGGGAAACAGATGAGAGAAGGCACAGAAGAGTAACCTTTCTGGTTCTAGCATAGGTGCATGGCTGCAAATGAGATTGAAAAGGTAGATTAAGGGATATCAAGATGACATTGGAGAGGGGAGGGGAAGGAGGGAGGGAGGAAAAAAAAAGATGACATTGGAATTTGGACTTTATTCTGGAACCATATAAACAGGAACATGAAATACTCAAAGATATGGGTTTTGGTTTTTTTTTGTTTGTTTGTCTTGTTCTTTGTTTTTGTTTTTGTTGAGAATGGAGTCTTACTCTGTCACCCAGGCTGGAGTGCAGTGACATGATCTCGGCTCACTGCAACCTCTGCTGACCTGGTTCAATCAATTCTCCTGCCTCACCCTCCTGAATAGCTGACATTACAGGCACCTGCCGCCGCGCCTGACTAATTTTTGTAGTTTTAGTAGAGATGGGGTTTCACCTTTTTGGCCCGGCTGGTCTTGAACTCCCGACCTCGTGATCCATCCATCTCAGCCTCCCAAAGAGCTGGGATTACAGGTGTGAGCCACCGTGCCCAGCCAAAGATACGTTTTTTAAAAGATTACTCTGGTACCAGTGGATGGGATTGAAAAGAGATGGAAAGTTTAGAAGTGAAGGAAACTCTTACAGCAGTTTTGTGGGGGGTTTTTGGTTTGTCTTTTTTTAGTACTAAAGGGACAGGGCGTAGTGGCTTACTTGGTGGCCTAGTGATGGCATGGTGGCCTAGCACTTTGGTAGGCTGAGGTGGATGGATCACTTGAGGCCAGTAGTTCGACAGCCTGCCCAACGTAGCGAAACCTGCCTGCCCGACGTAGCAAAACCCTGTCTTTACTAAAACTACAAAAATTGGCCAGGCACAGTGGCTCACGCCTGTAATCCTAGCACTTTGGGAGGCCGAGGTGGGTGGATCACCTGAGGTCAGGAGTTCAAGACCAGCCTGGCTAACATGGTGAAACCCCATCTTTATTTCTATTTTAAATAAAAAAAGAAAAAAAACTGCAAAAATTAGCCAGGCATGCTAGTGCATGCATATAGTCCCAGCTACTTGAGAGGTGGTGGCAAGGGAATTGCTTGAACCCGGGAGGCAGAGGTTGCAGTGAGCTGCGATCGCGCCACTGCACTCCAGCCTGGGCAACAGAGCTGGACTCTGTCTCAAATAATAATAATAATTATTATTAATAAAATTACTAAGGGGATTCAGAATGGATGGGAGGGAAAAGGTACAGAGAGAGTAGAGGTAACTTGACTTTCAAAGATGAGAAGGTGTCAAATGATTTGGCAATAAGTAAGCTTATCAACAGGGAGAATTCAGGAGCTGTAAACAGAGATAGAAATACAAGGATTCAGTTTGGAGAGAATAAGAAGAGTTTGGAGTTTTTTGCTTTTTGTGTGTGTGAGAGACAGCATGTCACTCTGTTGCTCAGGCTGAAGTGAGGAGGCACAATCTCAGCTCACTGCAACCTCCAGTTCCTGGGCCCAAGTGATCGTCCCACCTCAGCCTCTCGAGTAGCTGGAATTACTGGTGCAGTACCATGCCCGACTAATTTTTTTGTATTTTTTGTGAAGATAGGTCTTGCCATGTTGCCCAGATTGGTTTTAAATTTCTGGACTCAAGTATTCCACCCACTTTGGCCTTGGAAAATGCTGGAATTATAGACATGGGCCACCACACCAGGCCTGAGGCTGCTCTGATACAGAGTTTGAGCTGTTGAAGAAATATTCAGGATCGGCTGCATGCGGTGGCTTACGCCTGTAATCCCAGCACTTTGGGAGGCCAAGATGGATGGATCATGAGGTCAAGAGATCGAGACCATCCTGGCCAACATGGTAAAACCCTGTCTCTACTACAGATACAAAAATTAGCCAGGCATTGTGGCACATGCCTGTAGTCCCAGCTACCTGGGAGACTGAGGCAGGAGAATCACTTGAACCTGGTAGGCGGAGATTGCAGTGAGCTGAGATCACGCCACTGCACTCCAGCCTGGCAACAGAGTGAGACTCTATCTCAAACAAAAAAAAAAGAAGAAAAAGAAAGAAATAGCCAGGTAAAAATGGTCCAGAGGCCTTAAAAATGGGGAGATCTGGGACCTTTTGGGTGTAAATTTGGGAGCCTTTCCTACAGACATGATCATTAAGGAATTGTTGAGGTATACAAGAAAAGGGTCAAAGCATAGGATCTAGAAAATGCCACAGAGAAAAGACAGCAGCAGAGAAGACCAAGAGGCCAAGGAAAATCACGATAGTACAGTCTTGTTCTATTCAAGGAAGAGGGTGCTTATTCCAAAATGGAATGAGTGATCAGGGTTGTTATATCCTCAAACAGGTTGGAAAAGGGATTCTGATTTTGGCAAATGGCAAATCATTGGTAAACACTAATCTCATATTAAGAAGTTTGGGTTTATTAATGCTATAGGAACTATATGCCATAGGAACCTAACGCTTATTTAAATCAATTAGTCTCTGGCAAAATTGATTTTGTTATACAGTACATGGTTTGACTTAAGTTACAGTTTCCAAGAACTATGGATGACATCAAGTGAATATATACTGTATTAAGTATGACTGTATATAGTAGATTATGGCATTGTAGCATTATATAGTATATTATTGCAGTCTAAACATTTAGGAGTATATTGTGTTTTAGTTCTCTGCCAGCCCACAGAATTATTCAGACAAACCCATAACATTTTGTTTTGAAATTCAAGGAGCATCTCACTTTCTTTTCATTTTTTTCTTCTCCTCCTAAGCGACAGGGTCTCACTGTGTTTCCCAGGCCAGAGTGCAGTGGCATGATTATAGCTCACTGCAGCCTCCAACTCCTAGGCTCAAGCAATCGTCTCACTTCAGCCTCTCTAATAGTTGGGACTACAGGTGTGCACCACCATGGCTAATTAAAATTTTTTTTGTACACACGGGGTTTCACTATGTTGCTATAGAGCTAATCTCAAACTCCTGGGCTCAAGCAATCCTCCCACCTTAACTTCCCCAAATGTTGGGATTACAGGCGTGAGCCACCACACCCAGCCCATCTCACCTTCTTGATACTACAAAACCTTCCTCAGACCCCTGTTTGTTCTCTCTGCTCCCAAATGCAGTCTCTATGTGAGCCTGTGTAGCTTATACTACTTTCCTCCTCTTGTCTGGGGTAACGTGTAACTAATAAACTGTTGTCGATCTTTAAAGGAAAAGAATGTTTGGGTTTATATTCCAAAGGTACTGGAAAGGTTTCAATCATGGAAATGATTTCCATTTTAGAAAAGGTGAGAAAGTGGGGATAGGATGATAAAATACTCTGTTTTTGGCAGGGAGAGCACATGAGAAGCCATTGTAGTCATTCATGGAGAATAGTAAGGGCCTGGAAATATTTTTTTCTATAACCTTTATCAGAGTAGTATCAGCGGACTGGAAGAAATGGGAAGTTGTACAGGGTTGAGTGAGGAGCAGTTGAAGTCAGTGAATGTTGACCTCTCTTTAAGTGGATGATACCGGACTGGGGCCTAAGCCAACGTCATTTACACCATGAAGCAACTCAACAACATTTATGTGCCCACATGATTAGTATTTATGTACTCAAATTTAAAGAATAATGCTAGCTTTACATGAATATAATAGAGCCTTGAAAACTATACTACAGGGCGGGCGTGGTGGCTCATGCCTGTAATCCCAGCACTTTGGGAGGCCAAGGTGGGTGGCTCACTAGAGGTCAGGAGTTCGAGACCAGCCTGGCCAACATGGTGAAACCCCATCTTTAAAAAAAAAAAAAATTATGGCTTCTAACTTCTAAGCTGTCCTTGCTAAAAGAAAAAATACATAAATAATGTAAAAAAAAGAAAAGAAAACTATACTACATATAGACAATGAAGTGTAACTTTAATGGAATGATAGCTATCTAATGAGAATGATGTAATTTGGGGTTTGGGGTTTTGATTATTTCGCCAAGTCAGGTTACTCATACACTAATATGCAGGTAGTACCAGCAAAAATACTATCATTAAATGGAGCCCTAAGTTAAAATGATATAGTAATGTTCCTACTTAGATCACCTTGGTCCATTGATTCAAACTCATATGCTGTTGTACCAATAGATATGAAAGATTGAGTGAATTAGATGATTGATAAGGGTAAGTCATATTGTTCTTTTAACTGGATAGAAAAAAATAATAGGTAAGGCTGGGCATGGTGGGTCATGCCTGTAGTCCCAGCACTTTGGAAGGCTGAGGTGAGAGGATCCCTTGAGCCTAATAGCTCAAGACCAGCCTGGGCAACATGGTGAAATGTTGTTTGTATAAAACATACAAAAATTAGCCAAGTATGGTGGTATGCACGTGTAGTCCTGACTCCTTGGGAGGCTGAGGCAGGAGAATCACTTGAGGAGTCCAGGAGGTTGAGGCTGCAGTGAGCTGGGATAGTGCCACTGCACTCCAGCCTGAGTGACAGAGCAAGACCCTGTCTCAAAAAAAAAAAAGCAAAAACAAAACAACAACAACAACAAAAAAAACAGCTGGGCATGGTGGTGGGCATCTGTAATCCCAGCTACTCGGGAGGCGGAGGCAGGAGAATCACTTAAATCCAGGAGTCAGAGGTTGCAGTGAGCTGAGTTTAGACTATATACTGTTCTTTTAACTGAATAGATATAAAAAGCCTAACAGATACTCCTCTATTTGCTGCGTATTTATTTGCTATATTAAAATCCTGGCTGGGGGAAGTGGCTCACACCTGTAATCCCAGTACTTTGGGAAGCCAAGGAGGGCAGATCAGTTGAGGTCAGGAGTTCGAGAGCAGCCTGGCCAACATTGTGAAACCTTATCTCTACTAAAAACACACACACACGAAAAGTCAAAAATTAGCTGCAGTCCCAGCTATTCAGGAGGCTGAGGCATGAGAATCACTTGAAACCCAGAGGCAGAGGTTGCAGTGAGCCAAGATTGTGCCACTGCGCTCCAGCCTGGGCAACACAGTGAGACTCTGTCTCAAAACACATACACACACAAGTTCTTGGAGTAATTTTTTTTTTCTTTTAAAAAATTTTTTGGAGGCAGAGTCTTGTACCTCAGCCTCCCGAGTACCTGGGATTAGAGGCGTGTGCCAACATGCCTGGTTAATTTTTGTATTTTTATATTTTTATAGAGATGGGGTTTCACCATGTTGACCAGGCTGGTCTTGAACTCCTGACCTCAAGTGATGCACCCACCTTGGACTCCCAAAGTTCTGGGATTATAGGCGTGAGGCACTGCTCCAGCCTGGCATTGTAATTTCTTTCTTTTTTTTTTTTTATTTTTATTTAATTTTTTTTCTTTTCTTTTATACGGCCTTGTTGCATGTAATATACAGCAAAATGGAGTTGTAATTTCTTTACCTGGGTTGGCTTTCACCTCAGATGAGAAATCATTTTATTTATTGTCATGTTTAATTCTTTTCACAAAATGTAGCAATAGGTCAATAGTGTTTTATGCCATTTCAGTCTAGAAGTGCCCTGCATCCTAGCACTGGCTCTTATTTGTCACCTATATCTTTGTCCACAGGATAATTTAACCTATGGAATGGTGTGCATGACAAACAAAGGGTGATAGAGTCTAGATTAAAATCCACATGTAAGGGAAAAGAAAAACATTTTTCCTATTTTCATTTCAGTGGCCCTGTATGCCAGTAGATGAGGGTCAGCATTTTCCCTCTTCTGAGTGACTTGGGAGATTTCTGCAATAACCAAGTCATAAGCATACACTGATGGCTTTTATTACTTCAGAAACAACAAATTACTCACTGTTGATTTAAGAGGACAGCTTTAGAAACCTCTGTAAGAGGCCAAAGCAAGAATCCAGTTTTACAAGTTAAATGTAACTTAGGTGATGTGTAGGATAAATTTATGATTTTTCTCTACTTTCACACCACAACAACAATCAACAACACGAGAAGAATTCTGTGACCAAATGTGGGTTTGTTTTATTTTGTTTTTTGTTTTTTTCCCCATGCACCAAGCAGCAGACACCAGCTAGGTGTTCTCATTCGGCTCTGACGCTGTCTACCCAATGGTACTGTCAGAACCCATAGGTTGCGGGCTCAGTCCTCAAGACTGCCCACCCCCAACTCCAGTCATTAAGTCCAGGCCTCCAGAACTTCTGACCTCCAGGCTTCAAGTTGGGGTTCCCATGACCTCCTCTTTGAGTTCAATTAATTTGCTGGTGTGGCTCAGAGAACTCTGGGAAACACATACCTATGTTTATTGATTTGTTATAAAGGATGCCAATGAAGAGACACATAGGGCAAGATGTGGGGGAAGGGACGTGTAACTTCCATGCCTGCCCTGGGCCGGCCACTCTCCAGGAACCTCCATGTGTTCAGCTATCTGGAAGTTCTCTGAACTCAGTTCTCTTGGGTGTCTGTGGAGGCTTCTTGACATCAGCATTCCTTCCCCCAGGGTATAGGACAGACCCTTTCTAAGTAAGCTCTTAAAATCCACAATCAGAAAGATAGAATATTAGAATCCTGCCTTAGGGCAGGTGAAAGGAGTGCAGGATAAGGTCAGAGGCCTGTTCTTGAGGCTTAACACACCTCACATTATAACAAAAGATTATAACAAGGGCTATAGGAGTTATGAGCCAGGAATTACGGATAAAAACCAATGTATATAGCATAACACCACAGATGATTAGAATAAACAATGGACAGACCCATGAGCTTGCTTTAGAAGTGAGTAAATCCTTGTGACATTAATTTCATTTTCACTTGCATTTTCTGATGCAAGTATATTGTTTATTGGATAATATATTGTAAGATAGGTTTGTATCTCTCTATCTCAAAATAGCTACCTGACCGCCAGCCTAAAATTTTGGTTAACAGCTTAGAAAATGGGAGCTCTGAAGTTGAGTCTTATTGGGTTTGAATTGTGGTTTACTCTATATTCTTTAAAAATGTAGCCGGGATGTTGTCACATGAGCTAATTCTGCTTCCTAAATAAGTGTTGATAATGGTAACTGCAGGCTGCATTTTATTGAATGAGACTTTTAAGATTACTTTGTCATTTAATTTGATGTTTTGCAAGTTTGCTTGTTAACCTTTTTATCAATCTAAATTTGCCTTCTTTGTAACTGGAGGGAGAAAAATCCATGCAATAAAGACAATAAAAAGATTAGTTCTTTATCAAAATAGGGAGAAGAAACATAAATAACTTTCTTTCATAAAAATAATCTTTTTGTATAGGACTCAAAAAGATTATCAGGCCAGGTGCAGTGGCTCACATCTGTAACCCTAGCACTGAGAATTCAAGACCAGCCTGGCCAATATTGTGAAACTCCATCTTTACCAAAAAATAAAAATAAAAAATAGCTGGACATAGTGGCATTTGCCTGTAATCCCAGCTACTTGGGAGGTTGAGGCACGATAATTGTTTGAACCCAGAAGGTGGAAGTTGCAGTGAACTGAGATGGTGCTATTGTACTCCAGCCTGGTAGTTGAAAAAGAAAGACCTTGTCTCAAAAAAA
>NW_016107371.1:2084763-2085853 GCF_001604975.1 Cebus imitator
CTGAGTAGCTGGGATTACAGGCACACGCCACCATGCCCAGCTAATTTTTTGTATTTTTAGTAGAGATGGGGCTTCACCATGTTGACCAGGATGGTCTCGATCTCCTGACCTCGTGATCTACCCGCCTCAGCCTCCCAAAGTGCTGGGATTATAGGCTTGAGCCACCGCGCCCGGCCAATCTAGCTAGCTTTCTGTCACTTGCAACCAAAAGTCCAGGTCTATACAAAAGAGAGAAACAAAAAGACATTTAGGTTCAAAAAATCAGTTGCTCAAGTACAAGACACAAGAAGCTTGATTGTTGACCGTTTACATACTACCTAGAAATATTAGTTAACCACAAGCCTGCCATGAACCAATGAAGGCACAGAATTGCTTAAAACAAAACAAAACTTGAATCCAATTTGGATTGCAATAGTAAAAGTATAGGTCAGCAGGGAGGTATCAGTTTCATTTACTATGTTTGGTCACATCCTTGCTGTAGCTTTTTTGTTTTCGGGAAAAGTTGTGTTGTTGTAAAGTTCTAGATAGCACATTGTACAGGAGAATGAAAACTAGATGGTTTGGAGGAGGATAGCCATAAAGGTGAGGAGATTTAGGGGAAAAATGCATTATTAGTAATAATGAAAGTTCTAGAGAAAGATTGGTGAAAAATCACAAGGGAAATGAAAAAAACTAAAAGCAAAAGCTACCATCTTTAAACACCAAGTACCAGGCACTGTGCTCATGCACTTTATATTGTTATCTAACCCTCAGTAAACTGCTCATGCAGCTAGGTCTTACTATGCCCATTTTACAGATGAGAAAACAGAAGTACAGTGAGGTTATGTAATTTGCTCAAGGTCACTTGGCTAGACAGAGAGGGTCCACATTCCTATCCAAACATGTCTAATGCCAAAAGCCAAGCCTTTTAGCTATACCACCTCTTTGGATAACTTTCACTGAAGAATATATCAAGCTCTGACAGGTACATGAAATAAATTAGCATCAGTGCAGACAGAGCTAGGAGGACCAGTGGTTCCCTCAGCCAGACAGGCTATCTTGTCTCTCCCTCTGAGTTTCCGTGAGGTTTGGTTGGTGCCTTTCTAATGCC
>NW_016107371.1:2085973-2098416 GCF_001604975.1 Cebus imitator
TTTTTTTTTTTTTTTGTCTTTATCCAGTCTAAAACATCCTGTTACAGCACGCCCTTTGAATTTCTTGTCTCATGTTGTTATACTATTTTTCTTTTTTCTTCTTTTCTTAAAAAAATAAATAAAGATGGGGTTTCACCATGATGGCCAGGCTGGTCTTGAACTCCTGACCTCAGGTGATTCATCCACCTCAGCCTCCCAAAGTGCTAGGATTACAGGCGTGAGCCGCTGCGCCCTGCCTATTTTTCTTTTTTTTTTTCCTTTTCTTTCCCCCTCTCTCTCTCTTTTTTTTTTGAGACAGGGTCTCGCTGGAGTGCACGGTCTCACTGGAGTGCAGTGGCTATTCACAGGCACAATCCCACTACTGATCATGGGAGTTTTGACATGTTCCTTTTCTGACCTGGGCCGGTTCACCCCTCCTTAGGCAAACTGGTGGTCCCCCGATCCTGGGAGGTCACCGTATTGATGCCGAACTTAGTGCAGACACCTGATTGGCATAGCGCACTACAGCCCAGAACTCCTGCACTCAAGTGATCCTCCCACCTCAGCCTCCTGAGTATCTGGACTACAGGTACTCGCCACCACACCCAGCTGTTATATTATTGTCTGAACTCTGTGAACAAGGTATTAAGTATTTTTAGGGCAAAAACTTTGGATTTTTTTTTTTAAAGATGGGTTTTCACCATGATGGCCAGGCTGGTCTTGAACTCCTGACCTCAGGTGATCCACCCACCTCAGCCTCCCAAAGTGCTAGAATTACAGGCGTGAGCCACCGCGCCTGGCTTGGATTTTTTTTTTTTTTTTTTTTTTTAATCTCACAGAACACTCAATACAGTGCCTTGTACACAGACTTCTAGTGACTTCCTGACCATGAGGTAACTAACTGACAATGGAATAGGATGTCTCATGGAGCAGAAAGATATTATGTCACTAGATTTGTTCAGAGATACAGAGGGAATGTCTACATTGAATGTTGGACCACAGGAACTCCTTAAACACTTTACTTCCTTAACCCCAGTATTCATTACATATTACATTTTTCAAAATGTAATAAGCTTTAATTTTAAATATGATGATTGCATATTCACATATAAAGAAGTCATATTTCTTTATAATGCCTTGCTTATCTATATTAAAATTAGGATACTTTTTAATCAGTGTTGGCCATTTTATTGATTTCTCTTCCTCCCCTGTAGGAGGAGGCTGTAGGAAATCAGCAGCCTACAATAGAAAAAAAAAATGCCTATGGCTGGGTGCAGTGGTTCATACCTGTAATCCCAGCACATTGGGAGGCCAAGGCAGGTGGATCACTTGAGGCCAGTTCGAGACCAGCCTGGCCAACATGTGGAAACCCTTCTCTACTTAAAAAATACAAAAATTGCCAGGTGCAGTGGCTCACACCTGTAATCCCAGCATTTTGGGAGGCTGAGGTGGGCAGATTACCTGAGATCAGATGTTGAAGACCAGCCTGGCCAACATGATGAAACCCCATCTCTATAAAATACAGAAAAATTAGCTGAGCGTGGTGGTGTGTGCCTATAGTCCCAGCTACTCAGGAGGCTGAGGCAAGAGAATGACTTGAAACTGGGAGGCGGAGGTTGCAGTGAGCCAAGATCGTGCCACTGCACTCCAGCCTGGACAGTAGAGGGAGACTCTGTTGTCTCTCAAAAAGAAAGAAAAGAAAAGAAGAAAATGCTTATATTGACTGGACATGATGGCTCACACCTCTAAACCCAGCACTTTGGGAGGCCAAGGCAGATGGATAGCTTGAGCTCAGTAGTTCAAGACCAGCCTGGGCAACAGGACGAAACCCTGTCTCTATCAAAAATACAGAAATTAGCCGGGAGTGGTGGGGTATGCCTGTGGTCCCAGCTACTTGGGAGGCTGAGGTAGAAGGATCCCTTGAGCCCAGGAGGTCAAGGTTGTAGTGAGCTATAATCGTTCCACTGCACTCTAGCCTGGGCAACATAGTGAGACCTTGTCTCAAAAAAAAAGGAAGCGGGGTGCTGGGCATGGTGGCACACACCTGTAATGTCAGCTACTGGGGAGGCTGAGGCAGGAGAATCACTTGAACCAAGGAAGGGGAGGTTGCAATGAGCTGAGATCACGCCACTGTACTCTGTCTTGGGTGACAGAGCTGTTTTTTTGAGACTCTGTCTCAAAACAAACAAACAAAACATGTCTAATTTGAGAGAAATTTATATAATTTTAAGTTTTTAGTCAGGAAAGTGAAAATGAACTGTCAAAAATGGGATGTTTTATATTTATTTTTGTTCCTAGTTACTAAGACAAGAGTGCTATTCAAAGAAAGTGAATGAATAGAAAATGGGAGACACTATAATAGTATAACATCAAGAATGCTTAAAAAAACAGTCTCAGAATTGTTCTTTGTCCACAAAACAATGGTGCTTAACAATATATTGGTTCCTAAATCAAATTTCCAGCTGCCAGCAGCCACCCTTGAGTGGGAGGTGATTTACTGCGAGCAAGTCAGTTGCAGCATGCCTCCTGCTTCCCAGGCACCGAAACCACTGGCAGCAGAGCTACAGGTCTGTTGAGCACTTGGATCCAACATCCTACTGCTCATAGTGCCATAAAATCATGAACTAAACCTTTTAATTGTTAGAGAACAATGGTTGGAAAAGCAAAATCGATGTTCTTCCAGATGGTATGAGCTGACATTACTTGGGATCTCCACTGCTGCTTGCTCCTGCCTTCTGGTTGCTTAGATCTTGGGCAGCCTCGTTAGATGGGTCAAAGCCTGTGTAATCTGACAGCCTCAGTGAGCAAGCCAGATTTGCAGGGGAGATTATGGGACAACATATTCTATAGTGATGGCCTTACTATTAGGAGAGAAGCTGTTGGGAAACCTACTTCATGTTCTGTCATTTTTGCCATTTTGGAAAACTGCCAAACCTGCTTATTTGAAGTTCATTCAGATTCTTCTTTATTTCAAGCTTCCAGAATACCAAATCAAAATATGAGGAAATCAGGAAGGTACTAGAATGTGTGGCAAATATGGGGGCCTTCAAAGCTCACAAAATAAATAAAATTAACAATAAAACATACAACTAGAATTTCGGCTTTATCATAATGGCCATGAAAATAGGAGAATAGCCTGTGTGTTTTTCCTAGATGCATTCTAAATTGTACTGTTAAAGAAATTTCTGAACTATTACATATAAGTTTTTAGTTGGTCATTGGGCTCATAAAAATATTTTTAGAAAACAGATGAAACGGCCAGGCATGGTGGCTCATGCGTGTAATTCCAGCATTTTGGGAGACCAAGACAGGTGGATCACATGAGGTCAGGAGTTTGAGACCAGCCTGGCCAACATGGTGAAACCCCATCTCTACTAAAAATATAAAAATTAGCCAGGTGTGGTGGCAGGTGCCTGTAATCCCAGCTACTCAGTAGGCTGACGCAGGAGAATTGCTTGAACTCGGTGAGGCAGAGGTTGCAGTGAGCCGAGATCACATCATTTCATTCCAGCCTGGGCAACAAGAGCGAAACTCCATCTCAAAAAAAGAAGAAATCAGATGAAATTTAGGAGTGCTAATTTAGTGAAATGGCTGTCAAGATCTGGCAGACTGCTGGGTGCCATGACTCATGCCTGTAATCCCAGCTTTTTGGGAGGCTGAGGCAGGAGGATTGCTTGCTTAAGCCCAGGAGTTCAAGACCAGCTTGGACAACATAGTGAGACTCCCATCTCCACGAAAAAAATAAAAATTAGCTGGGCATGTTGGTACACACCTGTAGTCCCAGCTGCCAGGGAGGCTGAACTAGGAGGATCAACTGAGCCCAGGAGGTTGAGAGTGTGTTGTAGTGTGTTGTGATTGCACCATTGCACTCCAGCCTGGTTGACAGAGTGAGAACCTCTTTCAAAAGGAAAGAAGAAAAAAACGATGCAGTACACTGAGTTAGATTATTAGGATTTCTAAAGGTATATTTGAAATAAAATTATAAAATCCTGTGAGTTGCTCAATATTTTACATTTTAATAAGATTGGAGATTTTTCAAATTATGAAATATTTTCTTCATGTCTGCGGTATTTTCACTCAGCCTTAAAAATCAGTGCAAAAGAACGCCAATCCAAATTATAATCATTGGATAACCTTTAAACTTTCCTGTCTTGTCTCCTGATAACCTGCTGTTTATTCTTTAAAAATCAGCATAAGCATAATTTTCCTCTATGGAAATTTCTATGAATTTTTCCCATAGGTAAAGTTATTTTTGCCTTCCTTGTGCCCAAATTCTGTCTGTCCTAGCTCAGTGGATTCAATATTTATTGAATTGCCCGGCAAGGGTGAACTAATTACAAAAACGAAGACATGGGTATTGCTATGGTTTGAATGTCCCCTTCCAAACTCATGCTGAAACTTAACCCCTCATGTGGCAGTATTGAGAAGTGGGGCCTTTAAGAGGATTAATAAGTTCATTGATAATGGATTAATAGATTATCAAGGGAGAGAAACTCATGGTTTTATAACAAGAAGAAAAGAGACCTAGCTAGTATGTGAGAGCACACTCCCCCACTCACTGTGTGATGCCCTGTACTACCTCAGAACCCTGCAGAGTCACCAGAAAGAAAGCTCTCACCAGATTTGGCCCCTCAACCTTAGACTTCCCAGCCTCCAAAGCTGTGAGAATTAAATTTCGTTTCTTATAAATTATCCAGTTTCAGGCCAAGTGTGTTGGCTCACTCCTATAATCCCAACACTTTGGGAGGCTAAGGCAGGAGGATTGCTTGAGGCCGGGAGGAGTTAGAAACCAGCCTAGTCAACATAGTAAGACTCTGTCTCTACAAAATAAAAATTAACAATTTTAAAGTAGCTTAGATGTGGTGTTGTGCACCCGTAGTCCCAGCTACTCATGAGACTGAGGCAGAGAATTACTTGAGCACAGGAGTTTGAGGCTGCAGTTTGCTATTATTATGCCACTGCACTCCAGCCTGGGTGAGATAGCAAGACCCTATCACTAAATAAATAAATAAATAACCAACCCAGTTTCAGGTGGTGTTATAAGCAACAAAAAATAGACTAAGATATCTAAGAATATAACTGTTAGATATTGTGGTAGGCATCCTCTACCATGGTCCCCAGTGATCCTGCCTTTTGGTGTACAATGTCTTCTCCTTGAATATGGGCTGGACTTATTGACTTGTTTCTAATGAATAAAATTTGGCAAAGGTGATGGAATGTCACTTTTTTTTTTTTAAGATGGTGTTTCACCATATTGGTCAGGCTGGTCTCAAACTCCTGACCTCAGATGATCCGCCCACCTCAGCCTCCCAGAGTGCTGGGATTACAGGCATGAGCCCCCACGCCCGGCTGGAATGTCACTTTTGAGATTAGGTTATAAACCAACTAGGGCTTTTCCTTGAGCACCTTCTCTCTCACACATACACTCTCACTGTGAAGGAAGCCAGTTGCCATATTGGGAGTGCCCTCTGGAGGGGCCTGCACGGCAAGGAACCGATGTTTCCAGCCAGCAGCCAGCAAGAACTGCAGGCCTTGTGAATGAGCTTGGAAGCAGATTCCCCTTCACTCAAGCCTTGATATGACTACAGCCTGAGACCTGGAGGTCAGTAAATTGTCAACTTTGTATAGCTAGCCAATAGCAGAGCCAAAATTCCTGTCTCTCAAACTCAAGATTTTTTCATCTATAAAATGTGATAGGTGTTCCACATGGCCAGATGCAAAGTGTCATTTAGCTGTAGGAGTCTAATGAATCTAGATCCCAAACGAAGTTCCTCATTGTCCCCTCCTTCTCCCTACACTGATCCTCTACTTTCTTTTTTTTTCTTCTTTTTTCGATCCTCTTCTTTCAGGCTCCCTGCCCATGTTTTTTGTTTTTTTTTTTTTTTTTTTTTCTCCCCTTTCCATGTTCTTGATTAACTCTCTAATCAGCCAGGCTCAAAATTTTGAAAATTTTAACACCCTCTTTTCTTCTACCCCACTTATATAAAATGAGTTCTGTATGGTTTTATCGTGATATCATCTTTTTCTGCTCCCTAGTTCAAGCTCCCACCATATAATGTTTGGATAGTTGAAAACCTACAGAGTGTCCAATTTTTCCTGACCCAATCCACTTTGCATGGATGATTCTCACACTAATCTTCTTCAAATGCTGTTTTCATCAATTCCTCCAAAAACCATAACAAGCCCCTGTTTCTTATAAATCGTGTCCCACTCCTTTCCCAGCTTAGCTCCCCAAAAGCTAGCACCACCCTTGGGAGCCAGCCTTCTAATCCCCAACACAAACCTTCTGCTTCAGTCTGTCTGGCTTGCTCTTGGGCCCTTGAGTTATCCATGCTACTGTCTGCCTCTGGGACTTTGTATTGTCTTTGGATTGTTGTTTACCCAAATTCTGCCATCCATAGCATCCCAGCTAAATCCAACATCCTGCTCAGATCCCAAGAGGCCTATTTCATAGGTCTTTCTAGGCCCATAAGGGCTACTCTTCCCTATTAAACTTCCCTATTCCCTTTCCATAGAAGCACCTAAAATGTAAGTGTCCCCACTCATCCATCTTATCCTGTACACTGGTCCCCAGACCACCTCGTGCCTCCCTAAACTCATTCCCCCACTGCTTCATCCCTCCTCACACCTTTCTGCTGTACTCTTTGTAACCCCCATTTTATGGAGAGCAAACCATCCTACATCCCCAGCCTGTCTCCCACTCCTTGCCTTAACTGAAACTTGGCTATCTTACAAGAACATAGCTTCCCCTGCTGCTGTCTTGAATTGAGGGGTGTTTACTTTACCAGTCTTCATATACTGCAGGGTTGGGAGCAGGGTTGGCCTTCGCCCAGCTTCGCAGTGCTACTGCCACACCATTGCTCTGAAAATAAATAAGAGATTAAGCCAGCTGGCATGCCCGCCCCCAATCCGTCCATGCCTCTATCATCTAACACCTTCCTGTCACTCCTACAATGATTTTTTTTTTTTTTAAAGGCACCTGGTTTATAATCTTTCTCTCTTAGATTAAAGATCCTAAATTACAGCTTTAAAACAATATTTTCTATTATTCTTTCTCCTTAAATATATACTATAATAGGCCATGCAGGGTGGCTCACACCTGTAATCCTAGTGCACTGAAGGGCTGAAGCAGGAGATTGCTTGAGGCCAGGAGTTTGAGATGAGCCTAGACAACATAGCGAGACCCCAAATCTACAAAAAATAAATACTAAGAAAATTAGCCTTGCAGGATGGCACATGCTTGCAGTCCCAGCTACGAGGGGGGCTGAAGTGTGAGGATTGCTTGAGCCCAGTTCGAGGCTGCAGTAAGTTATGATCGCACCTGTAAATAGCCATTACACTTCATCCTGGACAACGGAGCAAAACTATCTTTTAACAAAAATACTATAGGGCTCGGCATGGGGGCTCACACCTGTAATCCCAGCACTTTGGGATGCTGAGGTGGGCGGATCATGAGGTCAGGAGTTTGAGACCAGCCTGGCCGACATGGTGAAACCCAGTCTTTACTAAAAATACAAAAAAATAATTTAAAAAAATAGCTGGGCATAGTGGCAGGTACCTGTAATCTCAGCTACTCGGGAGGCTGAGGGAGGAGAATTGTTTGAACCCAGGAGGCAGAGGTTGCAGTGAGCCGAGATTGTACCATTGTACTCCAGCCTGGGTGACAGGGCAAGACTCCATCTCAAAAAAAAATAATAAATAAAAGTACTATAATAAAATCCCTCTATAATCTTATCTATGCACACCCTACTCCAGTGATGACCACCATGCACAGCTTGGTGTGTACACTTTTGAAACTGCAGTCTTAAATCTACTTTAGAAATCACTGTTTTTGTGGACTACCTTTAGAGCACCCTACCCTTCCTGCACTTTTATCTGCTCAACTCCAGGGACCTTCACCTGCCCCCAACTATTCTCTATTAGAGGTCTTAAACTCCAGCCTTCCTCCCTCTAACTACAACCTCCTTTCCCTTCTAGTTGCCTCATGCTGTCCCCACACCGGATTTTGAGGTGTAATCACCCAATCTTTTCTTTTTAATTAAGCTGAAATTCACATAACATACAATTAACCATTTTAAAGTATACACTTCAGTGGCATTTAGTGCATTCCAAGTGCTGTGAAAATACTATACTACCCAGTCTACAGATTCAATGCAATCCCTATGAAAATCTCAATTTTTTTTTTTTTTTTTTCAGAAATAGAAAAACCCATCCTAAAATTTATATGAAATCTCAGCTGGGCACAGTGGCTCATTCCTGTAATCCCAGCAGTTTGGGAGGCTGAGGCAGGCAGATCACAAGGTCAGGAGATTGAGAGCATCCTGGCCAACATGGTGAAACTCTGTCTCTACAAAAAAAAGAAAAAAAAAGAAAGAAAGAAATCTCAAGGGACCCTGAATACCGAAAACAACTGATGAACAAAGTTAGAGGGTTCACACTTTCTGATTTCAAAGCTTACTACAAATCTGCAGTAGTCAAAACAGTATGGTACTGGTGTAAGGACATATAGAACAATGGAATAGAATAGAGAGCCCAGAAATAAATATGGTCACACATATGGTCAATTGATTTTCAAGAAGGATGCCAAGACCATTCAATGGGGAAAGGACAGTCTTTGTAACAAATGGTGCTGGGAAAACTGCATAGCCATATACAAAAGAATGAAGTCAGATTCTTACCTTTCACAATATATGAAAATTAACTCAAAATGGATCAAAGATCTAAACGTAAGACCCACTCTTAGAATAAAACGCAGGAGAAAATATGACATTGGATTTGGCAACAATTTATTGGATATGATACCAAAGACACAGGTAGCAAAATAAAAACAAACAGTGGACCCCATGAAAACTAAAAACTTTTGTGCATCAAAAGACACTATTGACAGGGTAAAAAGACAACTTAAATAATGGGAGATAATATCTGCAAATCATATATCTGATAAGGGATATGTTTGGGATATTTCCAGATTATATAAATTACTTTTAAAAACAAAAATATACTATTCTTGTGAGGTAAAAGATAACCGAAGTTACCCAAGTGTGGTGGCACGTGCTTGTAATCCCAGCTACTCAGGAGGCTGAGGCAGGAGGATTGCTTGAACCCAGAAGATGGAAATTAGAGGTTGCAGTGAGCCAAGATGGCATCACTGCACTCCAGCCTGGGTGAGCGAGTGAGACTTTGTCTCAAAAACAAAACAAAACAAAAGACTGATTAAATGAGGTGTCACCTGAAAATGTCCAGTTGGGATGAGTCAATTGACACGTTTCCTTTTTACCCTCCTGCATGCTGCTTTTCAGCGCACTATACTGCTCACCCTTTCAGAGTGTACATGTAATTTCATTTCTCCAATTTTTGCTCATGCTTTCCCCGCTGCTTCGTGTGTGTCTTCCTTGTCTTCCACCTCTCTCTATAAAAATTAAATGAATGCTTCAAGACAAGTCTCATTGCGCTGAGTAAAAGCTTTCTGACTCCTCCAGGAGTGCTTACCTCTTTTTTTATGCTTTCATGTAATTTTATGACTATTTCTTAGAAACTTTCATAGACTATCTTATATTACAGTGATTTGTGGACGTAACTTGTGGACATATGTATGTTTCTTAAGAGCCCAACACAATATTAATTAAACTGAGTTGATTTTGTTGACCAGGAAATTTGGATCTTAAATCTCATAACGGAAATACATCATGAAATCATCCAAAGCACACTCTCTCTATAAATAGTTCCTCTCTTTATGTGATAACACCCAGCCTGGCAATATAGCACCCTTGCCACCCACGGCTCTCTGGAAGATACAGCTGTACAAGATAACATGAGGTAATGTGACTTCTATGGATGGGTGATGGTGGTGGTGTGGGGAAGCCTGTCACTGCTTGGACCATCATCGAACACACCTGACCCAGGTGGAGCAGATTATTTGCTCAAAAATGACTTGTATGGCCCAGGTTATCTCAAAGAAGCCAGGCTGGTTCATGAAGAAGTTGTTTAGTGTGTATTGCCAATTGATTGTGAGTGTTGGAGCTCAGTGGTCTTCCTGACGTAGATCCAGGGAGATCAGCCATGTTGTGCCTCACACAGGATGAAGGAGCAGAGGAAGAGAGACAGAATGTGGGAGAGGCTGGAGCTGACTCAGAAGCAGAGACAAGGGGGACACAGAGGGACAACCAACCTGTCCCTGAGAATTCTCCAGTTCTCTGGCCAATTTGAATGAAACCCAGCAACTCTTTGTGTTCCTATAGCAAATGCTCCTTTTTACCTCAGTGGACTAATGCTTTTTAGTCACATGCATTCTGACTTCAACAAAACAAATTGCTTATCTGAATCAACTCTGGCCTATACCATGCCCAGTCATTTGAATTAATATTTTATCCTTCTTTTTTGTTTTTTTTTTAATTTTTTAATTTTTTTATTTTTTGAGATGGAGTCTTGCTCTGTCACCAGACTGGAGTGCAGTGGTGTGATCTTGGCTCACAGCAACTTCGGCCTCCTTGGTTCAAGCAATTCCCCTGCCTCAGCCTCCTGAGTAGCTGGGGCTACAGGCATGCACCACCATGGCCCACTATTTTTTGTATTTTAGTAGAGACAGGGTTTCACCATGTTGGCCAGGATGGTCTCCATCTCCTGACCTTGTGATCCACCCCTCTCAGCCTCCCAAAGTGCTGGGATTACAGGCATGAGCCACTGTGCCCAGCCCATCCTTGACTCTTCTTCCTTTTTTTTTTTTTTTCTTTGAGACGGAGTTTCGCTCTTGTTGCCCAGGCTGGAGTGCAATGGCACAATCTCAGCTTACCACAATCTCCGCCTTCCGGGTTCAAGCAATTCTCCTGCCTCAGCCTCCTAAGTAGCTGGGATTACAGGCATAAACCACCATACCCAGCTAAATTTTTTTGTATTTTTAGTAGAGATGGGGTTTCTCCAGGTTGGTCAGGCTGGTCTCAAACTCCTGACCTCAAGTGATCCACCTGCCTCCGCCTCCCAAAGTGCTGGGATTACAGGAGTAAACCACCTCACCTGGCCCATCCTTGACTCTTCTTACGCTAATTATGACTTTGGGCAAATTGTTGTTCACTCTGTGTATTTTCACACTGCTATAAAGATACCCCTTGAGACTTGGTACTTTATAAATGAAAGAAGTGTTATTGACTCACAGTTTCCTATTGTTAGAGAGGGCTCGGGAAACTTACAATCATTGTTGAAGATAAAGGGGAAGCAGACACATCTTACAGGGCAGCAGGCAAAAGGGAGAGAAATGGAGAAGTCCCAGACACCTGTCAAACAAGCTGATCTCATGAGAACTCACTATCAAGAGAACAGCATAAGGAAACCGCCCCCATGATCTAATCACCTCCCACCAGGACCCTCCCTTGATATGTGGGGATTACAATTCGGATTACAATTCAGGATGAGATTTGGGTGGGAACACGGACCCAAACTGTTTCACTCTGTGTCTCAGTTTCTTTAGTAGGTAAATTGCAACAATTTCATATGCTTTTTCACTTTCCATACATTATCTCATGTGAATTTTTAAAAAGTTCTTATGATACAGGCGAATAATTTTTTTCCCACATTTTACAAACCAAGGAACTTTCCCAAGATCTCACAATTAAGTATTAGTGAAATGAGACTCAAATACCAGTCTGACTTCTGTCTACTCAGGTGGTCATCAACTCTACATCAGAGAATATAAAAAAATTTTTTTAATGGTAAGTCTTTGCAGATTGATTAAGATCCCCTTCTTGAGAATTTTTGGTGAAAGACTTTGAAGTCATCAGACATACCAGTGACTTCACATTATATTTGTATGAGTCCTGTTTCAAAATATGTTGATAATGTGACTGGGCATGGTGGCTCATGCCTGTAATCCAACACTTTGGGAGGCCAAGGTGGGCAGATCACCTGAGGTCAAGAGTTTGAGAGCAGCCTGGCCAACATGGTGAAACCCCATCTCTACTAAAACTACAAAAAATTACTGGGCATGCCTGTAATCCCAGCTACTCAGGAGCCTGTGGCAGGAGAATCGCTTGAACCTGGGAGGCAGAGATTGCAGTTAGCTGAGATTATGCCATTGTACTCCAGCCTGGGTGACAGAGTGAGACTGCATCTCAAAAAAATGTAGTGTGCTCGCTTCAGCAGCACATATACTAAAAAATTGGAACGATACAGAGAAGATTAGCATGGCCCCTGCGCAAGGATGACACACAAATTTGTTTTGAAAATTATTTTTAAAAAATAAGAAAAAAGTTATAGGCCGGGCGCGGTGGCTCAAGCCTGTAATCCCAGCACTTAGGGAGGCCGAGGCGGGTGGATCACGAGGTCAACAGATCGAGACCATCCTGGTCAACATAGTGAAACCCCGTCTCTACCAAAAATACAAAAAATTAGCTGGGCATGGTGGCGCGTGCCTGTAATCCCAGCTACTCAGGAGGCTGAGGCAGGAGAATTGCCTGAACTCAGGAGGCGGAGGT
>NW_016107371.1:2098602-2100797 GCF_001604975.1 Cebus imitator
AAAAAAAAAAAAAAAAAAAAAAAAAAAAAAAAAAAAAAAAAAAAAAAAAAAAAAAAAAAAAAGAAAAAAGTTATAAAAAAGTAAGAAAATTTTAAAAAAATGTAGATAGATACATAGATAATGAATTCAATGATAGGACCACTAGGGTGGAGATCTGCAGTTATGATAAAGTACTCTATTTCTAAAAATATGCATAATACTTGCCTATGTCATGGGCTTCATGAAGAATTCCAGTTACTATCTGAAAGTTTAGTTGTGTAAAGTTTAGGGCTTAAGTTCTTATCCTCATGGGCAGTACCTGGTACTTCCCCACTGTAAAGTATGCTAGCTCAGGTCACAAGGAAGTTTGAGTGCTAGGATAGTACCACATGGTCCAGTTCCCCAGAACTTCTTCCCAGTGTCTTCATGGCCACTCACACAGCCTAAGCAGGTCTGGCCACTGGCAGCTCTCTTCCCCTCCTTCCTCTAGGCCAAGGCTCAGCCTGATTCTGCTCAGAGCCTAAATGCAGCTCCCTGAGAGCCTTGGGGTGGCTGGTCTTTGCTGCTCCCAGAACAACCACTCTTCCGTGCAGAACCCTGCTGAGTCACCATGCCTTCCTCCAGCTGCTGCCACTAGACCACATGGCTTCTTTCTCAATTCACCCTGAAAGAGAAGAGTACGTTATGCAAACTAGGTGCAAGCACAAGAGCACAACCCCCTCCTCACTCACACAGAGAAGCACACTGGGGGCTCCTTGTGTAATCTAGAGATTAACACATCATGTTGCAATTGTGCCTATATGAAAAAGCAACAGAAGGAGAAATCAGGTTTGGAGTTGATTCACTGCTGCAAGGGCTCACCCTCAGTCTGACCTGTGTAGTAAGTCTGAGAGAAGCACCGAGGGTATGGCTGGAAAAGACCATAACATTAAACTAGTTTAGTATACTGATGATAACTACCATTATAATGATATATAATAATATTAGTAGCATTGAAGTCTTTACTATATGCCGTACTGTGTGTTAATATTTTATGTATGTTGAGTATATAATACATGTAAAACCTTTAACATAGTGCCTGACACAAAGTAAGTGCTCAATAAATAACAGATAATCATAGCATTATTATCTCATTTGTCTTCACAACCATTCTGAATTATTTGCCAAGCCTTTGCTCTTCAGTCAGTTATTCCTTCAGGAAATGTTTATTGAGGATGTACTATGAACCCAGCACTATGTTAGGCCCTGGGGATACTTAGAAGAGTGAATGGCCTTTCAGACATGGGTTCTAATCTGGTTTAACCAGTATCTTTTTTCTGGGTAACTTTGAGCATGCTTGTTAAGCTTTCTGAGCCTGAGTCTATTAAACTGTTAAATGAGTACAATAATTGCTATGTCATAGGATTGTCGATAGGACTAGAAACACATGCAAAGGGCTTAGCCCAGCACAGAATTCATAGAAGGAGAAGCTCATCAGCCAGGCTCCTGGCTCACGTCTGCAATCCCAACACTTTGGGAGGCTGAGGCAGGTGAATCAACTGAACTTAGGAGTTCGAGACCAACCTGGGCAATATGGCAAAACCCCATCTCCACAAAAAATACAAAAATTAGCCAGGTGTGGTGGTGCATGCCTATAGTCCCAGCTACTCAGGAAGGGGAGGATGAGATGGGAGGATCTCTTGAGCCTGGGAGGTGGAGGTTGCAGTGAGCCAAGATCATGCCCACTCCAGCCTGGGCTACAGAAAGCCGCTGTCTCAAAAAACAAAAACAAACAAACAAAAAAAAACATGATTTAATATGGAATTTGTACATATATTCCTGAAAAAGGATTCAAAGGGAGAACCTCTTCCCAGGGTCACAGAGTGATCAGGGGCAAAAGCTTGGACTTGGAGCCTTAGCTTACTTGCCATCTTCCTATTGCATCAAAGCAGAAATTGTCACGTGATTGCCCAATGTGATTCAAAGTTTGAAGTCTGAATTTCTCTGAAAACTTTGGTGTATCTGTATTCTGTACGTCTCTTGGACAGATGGAGAGCTGCTGTATACAGAAGGGAGATTTTTTAAAATTGAGGAATCTAACTCGAATAAATTCAAGGCAGTGTGCGGTGGCTCACACCTGTGATCCAAGCACTTTGGGAGGCTGAGGCGGAAGGATAACCTGAGGTCAGGAGTTCTAGACCAGCCTGGCAAACATGGTGAAACTCTGTCTCTACTAA
>NW_016107371.1:2101425-2102547 GCF_001604975.1 Cebus imitator
GCCAGGCTGGTCTTGAACTCCTGACCTCAGGTGATCCACCCACCTTGGCCTCCCAAAGTGCTAGGATTAAGGCGTGAGCCACCGCACCTGGCCCCAAGACTGTCTTAAAAAAAAAAAAAGGGAGAATAAATTCAGATCCTTTAGAAATCTTCATACACTTAGAATAACATGAAGTTAAATAAATTAGAGCCCCCCTAAGTTCCATGATATTTCTGATGAAAAAGTAGGAAATATGAAGCCACAGAGCCAAACATTTTTTAAAACCTCCGGAAGAGAATTTTTCCTTTGTTGATTACCATCCAGAGACAACATTTGTTTGAAACTTTGAACAGAATCAGTTTGTAAAGATGAAACCCTCATTCTTCCCCACTGGGGCCCAAACTTTCTGTATCTTGTCCTTTGAGAACCTTAAAGCCTTCAAATGATTTGCAGTCCCAACGAGGAAGCTAAAATCAAAGCTGACCTGGGGAAAAACCGTTTACTTTCTGACCTCTTTGTACTCTTCAGAGAATTCTTGTATGCTTGTTTATTTTCTTAATGTGTCTTATGTTTTTTTCTTGTTTTGGTTTCATATATGAAATGTTCCATCTGTGTATTCATTTTCTGGATTTATTCCCTACAATTTTAAGTCAGAATGTCTCTGAAACTTTTTTTTAACTCCAACCCACAATAAGAAATATATTTTGCATGTTAATCTAAATACATATGTATTTACGTATATATTGAAAGTACGTTTTGTGAAATAATACCCTTGCAATGAGGTATACACTATGGTTTTTAAAAATTCAATTCCACTTTATATACACAAAAGTTGGGACAGAGGTTCAGCTGGAGCAGGGAAGGGATGAATAGGTAGAACACAGGGCACTTTTAGGGCAGTGATAGATGCATGACATTATACATTTGTCAAACCCCACAGAGCTGTACATCAAAAAAGTGAATCCTAATGTGGACTTCTTTTGTTTCTTGTTTATTTTATTTTATTTATTTATTTATTTATTTATTTATTTTGAGACGGAGTTTCACTCATGTTACCCAGGCTGGAGTGCAATGGCACGATCTCGGCTCACCGCAACCTCTGCCTCCTGGGTTCAGGCAATTCTCCTGCCTCAGCCTCCTGAG
>NW_016107371.1:2104322-2134913 GCF_001604975.1 Cebus imitator
ACGGGGTTTCACCATGTTGACCAGGATGGTCTCGATCTCTTGACCTTGTGATCCACCCGCCTCGGCCTCCCAAAGTGCTAGGATTACAGGCTTGAGCCACCGCGCCCGGCCTTTTTGTATTTTTAGTAGAGACAGGGTTTCACCATGTTGACCAGGATGGTCTCAATCTGTTGACCTCATGATCTGCCTGCCTCGGCCTCCCAAAGTGCTAGGATTACAGGTGTGAGCCACCACACTCAGCACAAATATTTTTAAAAGCAAAAAACAAAGTTGGTTTTAGCCTACTTAAAATCAACTTTACCAGCCATTAATGGCTCGTTCTCCACAGTTTGAAAACTTGTGGCCTGGTGTGCCTTAGCTCTCTATTAGGCTGGTGCAAAAGTAAATGCAGTTTTGCCATTAAATGGCAATTGCTTTTGCACCAACCTAATAATACATCCCAGCCTCTGTCACTCTATAGAGTCTGGCCTTCAACAAACCACAAAACAATGTCTCTTAGCTTTCTCCTCTGAAAAATAGAGAGATCAGATATTATACCTGTAAGTTTAAATTCTCATTTTAAATGGTCTTAAAGTAAAAGAAAATCGATAAAGCATGAATTGTAAATTATATGCATGTTTTTTAGGCCACTCTATGTTTTATAAGCATCAAATGGGCACTTTGAATCTTTCTTGTTTAAAATAAATAAATAAAAATGAAAAGTAATGGTTATCCGGCAAAATAGATAAATTACATTTCTCTCTGAGTTCCTGATTCAAGATCTCTGTGGAAGAAACAAAATAAAGAGCATCTAGGAACAATACAGATGATACTTCCAGTTTTGGCACTTGCCTGCCCTACTCCCATGGCCTGACGGGCGTATCCTGGAACTCAGTTTTCACTGGTCATTTGATGTTTGCTGGGCACCTGCTATGGGCGAGGTCCTATATTGAGGGTGAGCCTAGTGGTGTCTCACTTCTTATAGCTTGAGTCAGGAGATGGAAATCAGCCACCCTATCCCAGAATCTTTTTGCTTTCCTGGTCCCAAGGTGGTGCTGTGGGAAGAGTATGTATAAGGTCTGATTGGGATAGACCCGGGGTGATTCTCACTGCCGCTTCTCAGCAGCTATAGACCCCTAGGTAAGTTATCTAGCCACCATCCCCACAGTATTCTCAGATGAAAATAGGGGTAACACTCCATCTCATAGGGCATTAAAAGGATTATATAGGGAATGTAGCTATCATCTTGGGCCTGGAATTCTGCAAAGCATATGAAGATGCACTTGGAACTTTCTTCCCATTTTTCATATTTGCTCTGCCACCTTTCCACCCAGCCTCACTTTCTGCAACCAATTGTATTATAAGCCCCTCCCAAACACCTAATGCATCCTCCCACTCATGTAATTTGTTTACCTTATTTTCTATTTATTTATTTATTTACAGATGGGGTCTCACTCTGTCACTCAGGCTGGAGTGCAGTTGCACAATCTCAGGCCACTGCAATCTCTGCCTCCTGGGCTCAAGTGATCCTCCCACCTCAGCCTCCTGAGTAGCTGGGACTATAGGCATACACCACCATGCCCAGCTAATTTTTTGCATTTTTGGCAGAAACAGGGTTTTGCCCTGTTGCCATGTTGCCCAGGCTTGTGTTGAGTTCAAGTGATCTACCTGCCTCAGCTTCGCAAAGTGCTGGGATTGCAGGTGTGAACCACCATGCTTGGCCTTATTTTCTAAGAACTCATGGCTGTGAGTGAGTTCAGGGACACGTCACTTTGTATGCCTCCTCTCCCATTCCAACATGTCCATGGAGATAAACCTCACTGACATGGAACCTCAGAGGCAGCTTGCAGAAGGAAAAATATATCACAACAAGATGGCAATACTCTCTAAAAGGTGCAGTTCCAGTCCTCTGGCTTTGTTTCAGTGGGGCTGCTTTTAGGGTGATTGAATAACTAGCAGCAATGACGGCATCTAAATCAGATCTTGTGAGACTATCAGGAGAACAGCATGGAGAAACAGCCACCTGGTCCCACCCTTGACATGTGGGGATTGTGGGGATTATGGGTATTAATGGGATTACAATTCAAGATGAGATTTTGGGTGTGGACACAGCCAAATCATATCAGAAGCCTCAGGTCTTTTCTTAAACCTAGTTAATCTGAAGTCTGTCCTCTTCTTTCCCCAACCCTCACACCTGACTAACAAACCTAGAGCAATTCCTCCAAATCTCCATAAATACTTTTCTGCCTCAGTTATTTAAACTAGATGGCACAGGGTAGAGAGTAAATGCCAATGCCCAAGGACCATGTGAATCTTAACTGGACCCTCACAGAGACAACACATACTGAAGCTGGGAGGACCATGTAGTTTACTGCGAAAAAATGAAGATACTTTTGAGAATGAAAGGGCCCTAACAATTATTCCAGGACAACAGGTATACTAGGTGTGTCCTGGCAACCTGGAACATAGGTTTAAGCTAAGTATAACCTAAAGAAAGGCTTGTAATGAAAAGACTCAGGCTGAATGCTAACCAGTGGGGAAAACATTGAGGGCAGTAGTTCCTTGGCATCCCTCAATCCTCTCCACTAAGCAGTGACATGGGCTTAAATCCGGGGCCTACTTTCCCTAAGCTCAGGGAGGCACTGCCTGACAGTGGGCTGTGCGGGTGGGGGATGGTTCCTCTAGCAACGATCACAGAGGTCCCTTGGGAATTGTTACCAGGGTGAGCTCACCAGCCAGGGGAATACCCCAGAAAGAGCCGCCAGTGGGAGGAGGGCCAGCCTCACTGGTGATTGGAGTCCAGCATCCCACTGATTGGGAATGCTGAGCCAGGCCCTGTCGTGCCTCGCTGATGCATGGCTGGGCTGAAGAAAGAGCTCTTTGAATTGTTCATAGAAAAGAGTGGTGCCCAAAAGGCCAGTGCTCAAGAACAAGGCTGCCTCCAGCACAGCGCTTGGCAGGACACCAGGACTGAAAGGTACAGCACAGGCCTCCCAGAATCGCTTCTCAGAGCACGGATTTGCGTCACAGACTGGCCACTGCAAATACAGTTGGGAACTCACAGATTTTGTCTGTGTGTTTGTGGCTCACTGCTGACGGATTCATGTCAGAAGGCACCCAAGCCTTGGCCCAGCTTTCATGTGGAGGGAAAACCCAGACCTGTGTAAGCAGCAGGTGCCTGCTACAAGAGAAGTAAGGTCATGCCTCCTGGGCTTTGTCAGAGGCTCCTTGCTTCCTGGAATCCAGCTGCACAACCAGGAGCCAGAGGTCTTGGTGGCCAGATGCGGTTCTATTCCTGGTTCCATGGCCTCCCAACTGAGTCAATGAGGTTATGATGATAAAATATAATTTACTGTGTACCCAGCACTGCCCTAAGCACTTTGTATTTCTTATCTCACTTGCTTTTCACAGAAACTCTTGGTACTATCGCTAGCCTCAATTTCTAGAGAAGAAAACTGAGGCACAAGATAGAGAGTTGGTCTGCCAAGGTCAGGACCTGCACCTGGCTGTGTGAGGCTAGAAACTGAGCACTGGATCCTTATCCTACACTGCCTGTTTCCTGAGTTGTAAAAGGGGGAATAGATGTAGCACCTTCTCCCTAGGGTGTTGCCATATTCAAATGGGATAATCCGTTTACAGCATGGGCACGGTGGCTGCATGCAAAACAGTGGGAGCTACTGTCAGTTTGATTAGTTCTGGCCTCTCCGAGGCCTTGCTACTCTCTGTTTCTTAGCAGCCTTCAGACAATTTTCTTTCGTTTTTAAATTTTTTTTGAGATACAGTCTCATTCTGTTGCTCAGGCTGGAGTGCAGTGGCACAATCCCAGCTCACTGCAACCTCTGCCTCCCAGGTTCAAGGAATTCTCCTGCCTCAGCCTCCCGAGTAGCTGGGATTACAGGTGCCTGACACCACACCTGGCTAATTTTTGTGTTTTTCATAGAGCCTGGGTTTCACCATGTTGGCCAGGCTGGTCTCGAACTCCTGACCTCAAGTGATGTACCTGTACAGTCTCTGAAAGTGCTGGGATTAAAGGTGTGAGCCACTGCACCTGGCCTATTAAGACAATTTTCTGATTGAACTTCACAAGACTTTCAGCTTCTTGGGTCAGGGCACACTGTCTATCATGTACGTGGAGAACAGTGGGCAGCAAAGATCAAAACCCTTAGGGGAGAGGGGCAAGAGAGAGGATATGAATGGGGATGCCCTGCTCCCCTGAACAGTATTCCAGAATTCCTTCACCAATTGAAGTTCAAGTTTGGTCCTCTGAGCAAAAAGTTTAGAAAAGTTCCTTTATGTGTTTATTTAACTGTAGAATAAACAACTCTATAGCAATAACAACAAAGTGAACCTCCTGGGTTTTTTTTGTTTTTTTTTTTTTTCTTTTTTCTTTTTGGTTCTCGTGCACACACGGAAAAACAACACAAAACAAAACCAGATGAACTAAAACCAGTTCTCTGTCCAAGGCTCTCATATGTAAGAAAAGGAAAGATTTTTCCTTCTTGGGCAGGGTTAGATCTGTGTGGTGTTGGTGGAGGGGAGATGAGGGAGAATGATTCCAACATCCTGTTCCAAAGCTCCAATTCCCCTCCAATTCCAAAGCTCAGTTACCCAAGAGAAGCCCCTGTATACCAAGGGAATTCTCAAACCTCCCCTCAAGGTAGAAATCGTCAAGGATGCACCCAGTCACTTCGTGGAGAGAAGCTGCTACTCACAAAGAACATGCATGATAGATTTCCAACCTGGAACTTATGCATGGGGAGGCTCTGGGACTTCTTCCGTTATTCCTTTTCCAGTCCTATTACACTCAGATGCATGTTGCCTGATCAGCTGCAGGCCCACAGGCCATATGTGCTTACATTTACCCACTGTGTTTTCATTGCTCTAGTCTGGATGTCAGCATTCCAGGACCACTGATGGAGGGACAGAGCAGAGAGGGCTGGGTCAAGTGGATAGCTTCCAGGAACAACCCGGGAGACCTGCAGAGAGCTGGGCTATACTAGAGTCTGGGGACAGCAGCTCTTCCAAACTGCAGACCTACTCCCTCCCTAAAGTATTGTCCTGGCTCTGTAGGCTTGAGGATTAAAGTAATGAAAAGAGTTCACAAGCCAGTGGCTC
Source organism: Cebus imitator (assembly GCF_001604975.1). NCBI lineage: Eukaryota > Metazoa > Chordata > Mammalia > Primates > Cebidae > Cebus > Cebus imitator. Next base: position 2,109,417 of record NW_016107371.1, read on the forward strand.
AAGACTTCTCTAGATGTTCCCAGACATCTCTGTTCAGAGGCATTAGCTGTCAGAGAGAATATTCTGCAAGATTTGAAGCTGTGGCATGGTTTGGTCATCTGACCTTCTTTACTCCCATATTCGGGCTTTGCAGTTGACACGTAGAGCTGGTTTGCCCTCCTCCAAAAATGCCCATGGAGAAGAGCAAAGAAGACTTAGGAACAATGAAGGGAAAGGTAAAAAAAAGAAGGGAAAGCCAATACCAAAGAAACAGGTTAGGAAATTTTCTAAGGAAGGTTGATCTGAATTGAAAAATAAATCACAAGTTTTGTTTTTAGAGCAGAAAATGTATCTCTCTGTATGTGTATATTACAGCCTCACTTAGAAATGCCACAGGGGGCTGGGCACAGTGGCTCACACCTGTAATCCCAGCACTTTGAGAAGCCAAGGGGGTGGATCAACTGATGTCAGGAGTTCCAGACCAACCTGGCCAACACAGCAAAACCCCATCTCTACTAAAAATACAAAAACTAGCCAGGCATGATGGTGCACACCTGTAATCCCAGCTACTTGAGAGGCTGAGGCAGGAGAATCATTTGAACCCGAGAGACAGAGGTTGCAGTGAGCTGAGATTGCACTATTGCAGTCAATCCTGGGCAACAATAGTGAAACTCTGCTGAAAGAAAGAGGGGATGGAGAGAGGGAGAGAGAGAGAGAGAAAGAAAGAAAGAAATACCACAGGGAATTTTGCTTTTTGCTTTTTTTGAGTTCCCCAATTTCCCTTTCACTCTGCCCACTCCCATTTAAGAGAAAGCTTCACTTTGGTTTAGGCAAATGCAACACAGGAACTACAACACAGCCATATCACATCTACTTTCATAGCCAAGCAGATGGAACTTAACACTTCCTGGTGAGAAGGACTTTGTGGGGTGAGATTCTTGGATGGCTGTCCCAGGGAACTCCAGGGAGAAAGATCTGCTTCACCTGAGACTGGTGGAAAGCACCTGTGCTGAAAACTTGCTTTCAACGAAGAAAGTCAGGATTTGGCTAAGAGATAAGCATGGGCACGTTTGACCCTTTTGTGTCCTTCATTTGAACATAGCTAGACAGGAAGGGAGAAGAAGGACCTCAAAGTGATAAGGTCTGTTTTCTTCAGAACTAGAGAACCCAAAGATCTTTCTGTTTTGTTTCTGCCTGGAAGACAAGTAGAGCTCATTCCAGTTCTGTCAAAGGTCACCAAATCCCCTGCAGTCTTGTTGTAGTAACTGTTTCTGTGAACTTGCTTCAGAGGAAGAAAACATACCATTTAGTAATGACCAAAGACACCTGGGGTTGTTTTCTCCTTCTTACTGTTTGTTGTTTTTATTTTGCAAGAGCGGATGATGTTCAGTTTAGAGTCCTGTTTCCCTGGTGCCAAAAACAAATCCTAGTACCTCCTGTTTCTGGCTCAACTGTCCCCAGCCATCTCAAGTGATCCATTTGGAACACAGTGAACAGAGCAACAGACTTCCCCTTCCCCTGGGTGGGTGCTGATAGAGTTCATTCTCAGATCACACACAGTGTCTGAGACTCTGCCATGGAGGGATCCCCTCTGTTGGGACCTTCTCCTTTCCAGTTCCCAACCCAAATTTCTTCACCAAGTAGCAATAATTAGTTCCTAGGGCACATGGTGTTTTGCAGTCTGCACAGCTGAAATGGTTAGTCACAGATGGTTTGTCATTTTAAATATACCTGTGCCCCACCCAGATTTCCACACATTAGTAATTATCCTACTCCTAAAACCTGGCAATTGGGAGGAAGGAGGGAAGAGGGGTGGGGATTCAAAAGAGCAGCTGCAGGGCTCAGATCTGCTGTCCCCTGTCTGCTAATAGTAGCTCCCATTTTAGCCAGCACTCACTCTGCCAGGTATGTGCTAAGCACTTCTCCTTTGTCGCCTCTAATCCCGGTGACAGCTCTGGAAGGTGCAGGTGATTCCTATTTGATTATAGGAGATGGAGGAATTTGCCTAAACTCACAAAGCCAGTAAGCACTGAAAGCAGGTCTGAACTTCCTTCTGATTCTCAAGCACTGCGCTTTTCATCCTCATGCTGTACTGCTGCTTCAAGCTGATGAATTTAGCAAGAGTGGGTACCAGGAAATGCTAGTGAGATAGGAAGGGAACAACTGCCAAAATGCAAAACTAAAAGGGGTTGAAACCTGAGAGTTGGCAGTTCACTACCGCAAAACCACGGGCTGTGAGGAGGTGTTCATGGGACACTAAGTTGTGTCACTAATAGCAAACTCTGCATGCTTACTTAGAGCCTAAAAAGATAGCACCCTTGGCCACTGCCTGACATGAACTGTTTGAAAATTGCAGAGGTGTGGAGAGCCATGGATGGGTTTTAGAATTTATTCTAATGTAATTTCTGTGCTAAAGGCTGCTTGAAAAAAAGCTGATGTTGCTTATGTTATATGTACATGTAAACTGGTCTTCTTTCAAGATGTTTGGAATAGAACGAATGCCCTTCCCCTGGGTACCTCCCAATACCTACACCCAAATGAGCCCCAGTAAGGCTTCCTTATCCTTCCTTGCTCAGCTTCCTACACTGCTGCTGAGACCTGCGTGTCTCTGGGTGATAGTGAGGCAAACCACTGTGATTAAGCGCCAACACCAAGACATGGCACCAAGCTATCTTCTCCCTCACTGCACAGCCAGGCGGGCTGCTTGGTGGATTTGGGGTCACCCTCTTCATCTGTCTCTCCGTGATAGTTACATTTCTCTTCCATCACTGTGTGTTTGGCAGTGGATGAACCCAGAGCATTACATACATTTTTTAAAAATTTATTTTTTTCTCTTCAATCTGAATGGGTAGATGAAAATTACATACATTTTTAAGGGGGCACTTACTATATGCCAGGCATTGTTCTAAGTCCCGTGCACGTCTTAACTCTTTTGTCCTCATAAAATGGCACAAAGTGGGTAGTACTACTATCTCCATTTTATAGATGGTAAAAATTGGGGCCCATAGAAGTTAAGTAACTTGCCCATGTTACGCAGCTGATGAGTAGAAATCTAGGCTGCTTAATCCTTCGCTTCTCTGCTGTAGTGGTTCTAGCATGAGTCAAAATGTTCATTCAAACATCTCTTCCTGGGCATGCTAGCCCTAGCCAAGGCTGGGTTGCTGCTGCTGTAACTGGCTCTTGGCTGCAACTCTGAAATTATATCAGGTTCTCAGGTGAGTGTGTTGCTATTTTAGGTGGTCAAGGACAATATCACAGAGTGCTGTTGATGTTCTCCATAGGGTGACTCTGAGCGATTCACTTTTCTCTGGGACACCCTCTTCACTTGCTTTGTATCTGGGCACTGTGACTCAGTTTCTAAGGTTATCAACTACGAATGCTAGATACCTTGGTGGCGTCATTGCCTATTCATAGAACATGCAGTCAGCCCTCCTGGAAAGGGACACAGCAGAACACCGTAAGAGGAGCAGTATTTGGGGTCACTCCCCAAATGACCCCATAGGAACATGCCAATTCTAGAGCTTAAGAGGGACCATGGAGGGAATGAGGATAATAATACCTCATGATTATTAAGCCCTTACAATATGCCATCATCTCTGGTCTAAGCACATTCTGGGAACTACCTCATTTAATCCTCACCTCAACCAGCTGATGCAGATCCTATTATTATCCCCCGTTGGTAAATGAAGAAAATGAGGCACAGAGAGGGGACATGATTTCCCACAATCACAAGCCTCCTAAACAGGGGATCCAGGATTCCAACACAGCCAGCAGCTTCAAAGACTGGGCTCAAACATGGTGCTACAACTGACAGCTGAACCTATGTCCTTCCCTGTGCTTTATTTCAGGGAGATGAGAACTTTCAGCTGTCTTATTGCCATATCACTTTCAGCCTTGAAGGAGCACTTAGAAACAAAGTGAAAAGAAAACCTGGCCTGAAACAACTGCTGAGTCCCAATTAGGGAACAAAGTTGGGAGGAGAGAGGGTGGGGGCAGGATCTGACCAGGTTGTAATTCAGTAACTGATGACTCTAACTGATCACTGAGAGAAAGAAGCAGAAATAGCCACAGTCAACATTCATGGCAGAAGGAGAACCCAGGGTCTGTTGCTTGACCTTCTTGTTCTGGAAACAAGACTTCAGCCCTATTTGTCCTTTGGCTCCCACACTGACCCTACTGGACTCTCCTTCTTGCCACCTGTTGCTGCTGGTGGCTCACCCCCATTTCTAAGACACTGACAGGAAGGGTGTCTCTCAGCAGCATAGGTTTCATTTTAGCATCCAAAAAGCTGGGCATCACCACTCTGATTGCTGTTATTTATAACATTACTACTTTCTTTTGGATGAAGTTTAAAAAGTTATGCAGAGGTCAGGCACGGCCAGGCGCAGTGGCTCATGCCTGTAATCCCAGCACTTTGGGAGGCAGAGGCGGGTGGATCACCTGATGTCAGGAATTCAATACTAGCCTGGCCAACATGGCAAAACCCTGTCTCTACTAAAAATACAAAAAATTAGCTGGATGTAGTGGCGGGCGCCTGTAATCCCAGCTATTTGGGAAGCTGAGGCAGGAGAATTGCTTGAACCTGAGAGGCAGAGGTTGTAGTGAGCTGAGATCATGCCACTACACTCCAGCCTGGGGGAGACAGTGAGACTCCATCTCAAAAAAAAAGTTATGGAAAGATATTTGCAAATATCATATCTGAAAAGGAATTGATATTCATAATACATAATTCATAATACATAATACATGAGGAACTACAACTCAACAACAAAAAATCTGATTAAAAAATGGGCAAAGTATCCTGCACATGTACCCCTGAACTTAAAATAGAAGTTGGACATTTTTAAAAAAGGGCAAAGTAGTTGGTTGTGGTGGCATATGCCTGTAGTCCCAGCTACTTGGGAGGCCAAGGTGGGAGGATCACTTGAGTCCAGGAATTCAAGGTTTTAGTGATCTATGATCATGCCATTGCACTCCAGCCTGGGTGACAAAGTAAGACCCCATCTCTGACAAAAAAAAAAAAAAAATGGGCAAAGAATTTCAATAGACATTTCTTCAAAGAAGATATACAAATGGCCAAAAAGCACATGAAAAGATGTTTAACATCACTAGTCAACAGGGAAGTGCAAATCAAAACTGCAAAATCCATTAGGATGAATGCTATCAAAAAATAAAAAATAACAAGTATTGGCACAGATGTGGAGAAATGGAAACCTGTGCATTGCTGGTGGAAATGCCACCTGGTACAGCCACTGTGGGAAACAGTTTGGCTGTTCTTCAAAAAGGTAAATAGAATTACCATATGCTTCAGCAGTTCCACTTCTATATATATATCCAAAAGAATTGAAAGCAGGTGGCCAGGTGCAGTGGTTCATGCCTGTAATCCCAGCACTTTGGGAGGCTGAGGCAGTTGGATCTCCTGAGTCTGGGAGTTCAAGACCAGCCTGACCAACATGGAGAAACCCCAACTGTCCTAAAAATACAAAATTAGCCAGACGTGGTGATGCATGCCCTTAATCCCAGCTACTCGGGAGGCTGAGGCAGGAGAATTGCTTGAACCTGGGAGGCAGAGGTTGTGGTGAGCTGAGATCACATCATTGCACTCCAGCCTGGGAAACAAAAGTGAAACTTTATCTCAAAAGAAAAAAAAAGAAAAGAAAGCCGGTATTCAGAAATTGTACGTCTATGTTATAGCAACATTATTCACAATAGCCTAAAGATTATTGGAAAACAACCCAAATGTCCATCAATAGATAAATGGATTGACCAAGTGTGCTATTCACATGGAACAGAATATTATTTGACCCTAAACATGAATGAAGTAGTGATACATGCAGCAACACGGATGAACATCGAAAACATGCTAAGGCAAAATAAGGCAGCCACAGAAAGACAAGTTTTGCATGATTCCACTTGTATGAGGTACCTAGAATAGGCACATTCATAAAGACAAAGTAGAACAGACACCCAGGACCAGAGGGAAAGGAGAAATGGGAAGTTACTGTTTAATGGGCATAGAGTCTGTCAGGGAAAGTGAACACATTTTGGAAATGGATAGTGGTTGCACAATGTTGTGAATATACTTAATGCCAATGGATGGTACACTTTAAAACTGATTAAAATGGCAAATTATGAACATTTCACTATAGTTTTAAAAATCACCAAAAAATGTTATGTAGAAAGTTAAAAAGTCCTGTGGGGTTTAATCTTTTAGCAGTTCATAAGTCCATTCACATTTGCCACAGCTACCCTACAGAGAGGCATACTATGTGAACACCACACTTGGCTTTCTGAGCTGGAACTAAAAACACCATTACTCTACTCCTTGGAGTTTCCCCAAAGTGAATTTGTCCACACATGGTTGCTATTGGAACCTGCCTGTTGCTACAGTATCACTGTGCTGTGTTACTAAGGAGTGGGACACGTTCTGACTTTCAAAGCATTTACACAGTGAATAATACCGCTTTTGTGTTCCTTGTTATAAGGCCACATCTTCAAGTACTTCCGCATTAAAAAAAAAAAAAGTGAGCAAAGGATTTATCTGGCTGAAGTTTAAACTCCAATCATTATTTAGTCAGGGACAGAGCCAATTGTAGTGTTTAAACGGCATTATTATTTAGACAGGGACAGAGCCAAGTTTACAGAATTCTGGAAGGCAAGCTTAACCTCAGGGTACCTTAGCAGTGTTCTATGTGGCTGATCCTGAGGATTTAATTCAAAGCAGAATGGTCATCCATTTATAACCCAAGTTTTCTCTGTAAACTGGAAATATAAAGGTGGATAAGGCATAACTCCTGCTGTCTGTCGTGAGGCTGAAAGTTGAATAGAGATGTAGAAATAATGCGAATAGGGTACAATAAGTTTTAATCAGCACATGTTCAAAGTGCGTTGGGTGTCTGGGCTCAGGGTCAGGGGCAAGGTCGCAGAGATGATGGCATTTGAGTCACATCCTGAAGGAAGAATGGAGTTTTCCTGGATGACAAAACACAAAATGGACTTTATGTAGAAGGAACTGCATATGCAAAGCCTCAAAGCATGGCAGGATGGGACACGCAGAAAACCACAAGCAGCTGCGTGTGCATAGAGCAAAGGCGAGTGGGAGAGTGGCAGATCCTGAAAGGACTTAGAAAGAACTGAGATTTTGTCTCAGCTCAATGGGCAACTGCTGAAGGGTTTTAAGTGTGGAAGGGGCCTGGAGGGGCATGATCAGGTTTTCATTTTGAGAAAGAAGTTTAAAGTCTGGTGGATGGATTTGAAGCTTGGGACAAGGAGACCAGTTGGAAAATTGTCAGAGCATTCCAGGTGAGAGGTGAAGAAAGCCCAGATTCAAGAGCTATTTCAGAGGCAGCAGAGACAAGAACTGTAACTATTTTACTAGATTGAAGTTCAAAATGAGGTCACTGTTCCTTTCACCTTGGAATCATAGCAAGGTGAAGCCCACGGAGCTGAAGGGCAGATGGTTCCTTCTGTACCCCCTTCTTGTGGCCAAGCTGCAGGAGCCTCAGCCTTGCCATGCGAATGGGGCCTGTAGCTGCTTTTTCTCTCCTTCCTCTTCTCTAGGGCACCTTACTCAGCCTTCCTAAACCACTTGAAAACTTGGCCTTTTAATTTACTGCCATTTTAATTTATTTTTATTTTATTTTTTGTCTAAGTTTTATGAATACTTCAAAAACCAGGAAAGTATAAGAAGATAGTAAAGAATGTTCCTCTCACCCACCCTGCACCCACCCCAACCTGCAAAACGTAACCACTGGCTGGGCCTGGTGGCTCACACCTATAATCCTAGCATCTTGAGAGGCAAGGTAAGCAGATCACTTTAGCCCAGCAATTCAAGACCAGCCTGGGTAACATGTGGAAACTCCAAAAATACCAAAATTAGCTGGACTTGGTGGTGCATGCCTGTAGTCACAGCTACTTGGGAGACTGAGGTGGGCAGATCTGTTACTAGTTTCTTTTTGCTTTTTCTTTTTTTTTTTTAAAGATGGAGTCTTGCTCTATCGCCCAGGCTGGAGTGCAGTGTGCCATCTTGGCTCACTGCAGCCTCCTCCTCTCAGGTTCAAGCAATTCTCTGCCTTAGTCTCCCAAGTAGCTGGGATTACAGCTACCATGCCCGACTAACTTGTGTATTTTAAAAAGTAGAGACAGGGTTTCACCGTCTTGACCAGGCTGGTATTGCACCCCTAACCCTGTGATCCACCCACCTCAGCCTCCCAAAGTGCTGGGATTATAGGTGTAAGCCACTGCGCCCAACTGTTGCTAGTTTCTTATGTGTTCTTCCAGGGATTTTTGTAAGCCTATAGTCACGCAAATATGATTTTATGTTCTTCCTTTTCCCCTTTTATTTCTATTCCTTCTTGGGGGCGTGGGTCCTGCTTAAGGTAAGTTTAGGGAGCCCCAGGAGAACTCTTTCAGACCTAAGGAGTCAGTCCTGGTTACCATTGTTTATTACTAAACCCTTTTCCTCTGCAATACCTTACAATGTAAGGGCCCCAAACAAAAAGCCTTTCAGTGGGGCAAGGCCTGAGTGCCTCAGGAGGCCCCACAATGGCCGAGGCCCCCATCTACTCCTAGACCTACTGAAGTAACTGAGGCACCCATGCTGGCCTGCACCAGGCAGTGTGGGTGAGACCCTTGAACGCAGTGGAAATGCAGGCATCACTGAGGATAGAGTGCCTGTGCTGTGCTTGTATGGGACTCCACAGCCAAGAGGGCCTACATTCTCAGTGATGATTCTTCCATTACATTCAGCCACTTTCCCCAGGTGCAGCCATGGGGGAAGAGGGCTGGGCATAAGGGACCAGCTGCATGCTGCTCCTGGAGTTGGCTCTCCAGAACAGGCCTCAACCTTGGGCCTCTTCAGAAGTGTTGCTCTTCTTTCTTGCCAGCCAGTCTCAGCCCAAGCCACCCAAGTCTGCACTCCCTGAGTACAGCAGAGATATTACATTACTTTGAAATAAAAGGAGAGACTTTAGGTCTTACTGCTTCCTTCCAGAGGCTTCTTTTGCCTCTTGCAAATATGGGTGGCTTTGGGAGGAGTGCCAGTACACTTTGTATACCAGAAGATCTCAGCCCAGAGGTCTTGGGGACACAGATAGGTTCTTCATCTCACATGATCGGGGCTGAGCTCTTTTTGGTGAATAAAGTGGATTGAAATAAAGGAGGAGGGCTGACAGGAATTTGAGACTAGTCTGGGCAACAAAGCAAGACCCCATCTCTACAAAAAATAAAATAAGGTTGGGTTTGACCAGGAATTTGAGATTTGCCCAGGCAACATGGCAAAACCCCATCTCTACAAAAATACAAAAATTAGCCAGGCCTGGTGGCACGTGCCTATAGTCCCAGCTACTCAGGAGACTGAGGTGGGGGGATCACCTGTGCCTGGGAGGTCCAGGTTGCAGTGAGCTGTGATTGCACCACTGCATTCCAGCCTGGGTGACAGAGTGAGACCCTGTCTCAAAAAATTGAAATAAAATAAAATAATAAAAGAAAAAAAAATGGAGACCCATAGAGATCAGGTAACTTACTTTTAATCACTGTTACTTTTAAGGAAATCAATTTGACTACTAAGGCATAACGTCACAATGGCTTAGGCAAGATAGAAGGAGTTTCTCTTTCATGTTAGTCTCATCATGAGTAGTCCAGGGCTGATAAGACAGCTGAGTCTTGTTGGGGACCCAGGTTCCTTCTTTCTTGTTGCTCCAATACCCTAGTCCACCTTGTCAAAGATGGAGCAATGCCACCTCTGCATTCCAATGGGAGGAATGAGAGGAAGTAGAAGACACAACCTTCCCCTTTAAGGGCATAACCTTGAAGTTGGGCTCATATTTCACTGGCCAGAATATGGTCCCATGGCCATACCCAGTTGCAAAAGAATCTGGGGAATGTAGTCTGACCAGAAGGCCACTCATACAGCTAAACTTCAGGGAAGAGGGGGAGAATGGATACTGGAAAATAAATAGGAATCTCTGTCACAGTCAGAAGTAGAACTGGGATTCAAACCCAACACTTTGACTTCAAAGCCAGAACACTTTTTTTTTTTTTTTTAGGGGCCTTGATCTCCCGAGAAGCCAGAACTCTTAACCATAATCTTCGTTATGCTGTTTTCTAGAAGAATTAAATGAGATCCACAGTTGGTAAGATCTTTCTCTACAGTTTGAGACTTCTTTTAATAATCTACTTTGAGCACATGAACACATGTATGCACATACATTTTTACTAAATGGATAGATTGTAGCTGCCCTTGCCACAATATTGCAACTCTTACTGTGAAAGTTGCTTGATATTGATGGGGAATCAAGTAATGTTTCCTTTTTTTTTTTTTTTTTTTTGCCTTGAGACAGGGTTTTACTCTGTCACTTAGGCTGGAGTGCACTGGTACAATCCTGGCTCATTGCAGTCTTGACCTGCTGGGCTCAAGAGATCCTTCCACCCCAGCCTTCCAAGTAGCTGGGACTACAGGTGTATACCACCTGTAGTCAAAAAATAAAAATCAATTTTAAAAAATTGATTTGTAGAGGTGGGGTTCTCTTGCTTTGTTGCCCAGGCTGGTCTCAAACTCCCAGGCTCAAGTGATCCTCCTGCTTTCCTTCCCAAACTGGTAGGATTACAGACATAAGCCACTGCCTTTCATTCTCTCCTTCTAGACTTTCAGTTTTTAGTATATTTATGTGTGTATGCCTTTCTTTTTCTTCTCTTTATTCTTCTCTCCTTCCTCCTCATGCCTCATGCTTTATGATGCTTGGTATGTGATGCTATCATCAGTTTTATGATTTTTTTCTGCATTGGATTATAGAGTTGGGCTTGGAAATAACTCCCCACCAATAAAACTTTCTCTCCTTTCATTAGCAAGTGGCGCAAACCAGGGTAACGTTTTGTTCTTTTTCTTTCTTTCTTTTTTTTGTTTGAGACACAGTCTCTCCCTGTCACCCAGTCTGGAGTGCAGTGATGTGATCTCAGCTGGCTGCAACCTCTGCATTCTGGGTTCAAGTGATTCTCCTGCCTTAGCCTCTTGAGTAGCTGGGATTACAGGCATGCACCACCATGCCCAGCTAATTTTTGTATCTTTAGTAAGACAGGGTTTCACCATGTTGGCCAAGCTGGACTTGAACTCCTGACCTCATGATCCACCTGCCTCACCCCCCACAAAGCACTAGGATTACAGGTGTGAGCTGCCATGCCTGGCCAGGGTAACCTTTAAGAATACTTAGAAGCCCAGAAATAAACCCAAACATATGGTCAATTAATTTTTGACAAGGGCAACAAGAAGTCACCTGGGAAAACAACAGTGTCTTTTAATAAATGGTACTGAGAAAACTGGGTTTCCACAGGTAAAAGAATAAAATTATGGGCTGGTCGTGGTGGTTCATACCTGTAATCCCAGCACTTTGGGAGGCCAAGGCAGGCAGATCATGAGGTCAGGAGTTCAAGACCAGCCTGACCGACATGGGGAAAACCTGCTTCTACTAAAAATACAAAAATTAGCCAGGTGTATGTCATTCACCTGTAGTCCCAGCTACTCAGTAGGCTGAGGCAGGAGAATCACTTGAACCTGGGAGGTGGAGGTTGCAGTGAGCCGAAATCATGCCACTGCGCTCTAGGCTGGGCAACAGAGCTAGACTCTGTCAAAAGAAAAAAAAAGAATAAAATTAGATGTTTACCTTATACCACATGCAAAAATCAACTCAAAATGTATAGAAGACCTAAGCATAAGACCAGAAACAATAAAACTCCTAGAAAAAAACACAGGGGAAAAGCTCCTTGACATTGGCCTTGGCAATGATTTTTTTGGCATATCACAGCAAAAGCTCAGGGTACAAAAGTAAAAATAAGTGGGACTACATCACACTAAAAAGCTTCTGCACAGCAAAGGAAACAATCCCCACAATGGAAAGGCAACCTACAGACTGGGAAAAAAATATTTGCAAACCATGTATCTGTTAAGTAATTACTCTCCAAAACTTATAAAGAACTCATATAACTCAATAACAAGAAAACATATAACCCAATTTTAAAAATGGTCAAAGGACCTGAATAGATATTTCTTCAAAGAAGACGTAAAAATGGCCAACAGGTATACAAAAAGATGCTTAACATCAAAACCACTATCAAATGTCACCTCACACACATGGATAGCTAAGGATACGTGTTGGCCAGGGTGTGGAGACAAGGGAACCTTTATATGATATCGGTGGTAATGTAGGTTAGTGTAGCCCTTATGGAAAACAATATGGAGGTTCCCAAGGAAATGAAGAATAGAACCACTGTAGGATCCAACAATCCCTGGGTTTATACCCAAAGGAAATGAAATCACCATCTTGTAAATATATCTGCACTGCTATGTTCTTTGTGACATTATTCAAAATAGCCAAGATATGGAAACTAGGTGCCCATTAGTGGATGAATGGATTAAGAAACTGTGGTGCATATATACAATGAAATGTTATTCAGCCTCAAAAAAGGAGGAGATTCTGCCACTTGCCACAACATGGATGAACCTGGAGGACATTATACTAAGTGAAATTAGCCAGACATATAAAGAAAAATATTATAGGATCTCACTTATATGTGGACTTTAAAGAAAAAAGTCAAATTACAGTAAAAGAGAATAAAACAGTGGTTACCAGGGGCAGGTAGAGGGGCGAAGAGGGGAGATGCAGGTCAAAGAATACAAGCCGAAGACAAGTAGGATGAGCGAGCGAGTCTGGAGATCTAATGTGCAGCATGAGTTCACAATAGTGCATGGCATTTGGGATTTTTGCTAAATGGATAGATTATAGCTGCTCTTGTTACAAAAAGGGGATGATTGATATGTTTATTTGCCTCACTATAGTTGCCATTTTACTGTTTAGGTGTATCTCATAACATCATGCTGTGTAACTTAAATATACAAAATAACATGTGTTTCTTTTTTTAAAAAAAACACAGCATGTTCTCACTCATAGGCAGGTGTTGAACAATGGGAACACATAGACAAAGGGAGGGGAGCACTATACACTGGGGTCTGTTGGAGGGAAATAGGGGAGGGACAGTGGGGGCTGGGGAGTTGGCGGGGGGAGGGCATGGGGAGATATGCCAGATATAAGTGATGGGGAGGAAGGCAGAAAATCATACTGCCACTTGTGTACCTATGCAACAATCTTGCATGTTCTTCACATGTACCCCAAAACCTAAAAAGCAATAAAAAAAATACCTAGAAAATAGGAGAACATTTAAAATTAGGATACATCAAACATCGTGATTTTGCCACAAATTGATTATTTTCGTTAAAAGACAAATTTAATGTCATTTGTTCCCACATGTTGTATTTTAGGGCTGACATAGTAGAATGCTATCAAAATTGGGGAGTTTCATGATTCATGTACGTACAACAGCACTCAGGTACCTCTCTCTTCTCTCACCTCTATAAGGGCAATTTTGTTTGAACCTCTCAGGACTCTGGAGACATGTTTTACAAAAGCAGTTTGAAGTGAGTATTCCTTCATTTGGGCTTTCCTGGTGTGGCCCTTTCAGCTGTGCAGAATGCCAGAGCAGTGAGGAAACTGTTTGTTTCCAAGCAGGAGATGCCAATGTGATGACAGACTTTTTGAAGGCATATAGCTGGTGGCTGCTAAATCTGCATTTCCTGATTTGCAGATTTAACAGCCACCAGCATGCATAATGGTCCCTAAGCCACGGGATGTGAGCAGAGAGTTGGTTAATAATCAAGCCTTCTTTTTCTTAGTGTTTAACAATGCAAAGTGCTTTTAAATAATTATTTTAATAATCTTAACAATAACCCTTTGAGATCAGTAGGGATATCCTGGCAACATAAGAAAATATTAAACGTCATTCTCATAAGACAAAGGTCTATTTTTCCCAGTGTAAAACCTAGGTACTCCCTAATAAGTAGAATGCACACTTAAATTATATTATTTTCTTTTTCTTTTTCTTTTTTTTTGAGACAGAGTTTCACTCTTGTTGCCCAGATTGGACACAGTAGTTGATCTTGGCTCACTGCAACCTCCGCCTCCCACGTTCAAGTGATTCTCTTGCCTCAGCCTCCCTAGTAAGTGCATGGGATTACAGGTGCCTGTCACCATGCCTGGCTAATTTTTTGTATTTTTAGTAGAGACAGGGTTTCACTATGTTGGTCAGGCTGGTCTTGAACCCCTGACCTCAAGGAATCTGCTTGCCTCAGCCTCCCAAAACGCTGGGATTATAGGCGTGAGCCACCGTGCCCAGCTAAATTATATTATTTTCAACAAATGTCTATTGAGCCCCGCCTATGGGCCAGTGGGCATTGCAAGACATTAGAGAGCTACAGATGAACAAGACACAGTTGCTTCCCTCAACTCCATCTGTCAGCGAAGAGACACGAACACCACTATTATCAGATGCTAAAAGTGCCATAATCAATGTCTTCTGGGAAAATGAGGGAGAGGAGAGAAGGTTTCAGAGAGCTGCAGAGGATGTGTGTGCAGACCTTTGCAGTGTGAATAGGATTCTGCCTGGCAGGGAAGTAAAGGGAGGACATTCCAGGGAAGGGGTGCAGCATGTAAGGGGGAAAGAGGCTTGGACTAAATGATTTCTTCAGAGAATAAGAGGGAGAAGGAAGGATGCATTTGATTAGCAGATGGTGGAAAGACTTGCTTGCTGTGTTGAAAAGCTTGAATTGGCCGGGTGCAGTGGCTCATGCCTGTAATCCCAGCACTTTGGGAGGCTGAGGCAGGCAGAAAATGAGATCAAGAGATCAAGACCATCCTGGCCAACATGGTGAAACCCCATCTCTACTAAAAATACAAAAATTAGCTGGGCGTGGTGGCACGCGCCTGTAGTCCCAGCTATTCGAGAGATTGAGGCAGAAGAATCGCTTGAACCTGGGAGGTGGAAGTTGCAGTGAGCCAAGGTCACACCACTGCACTCCGGTCTGGCGACAGAGTGAGACTCTTTCTCAAAAAAAATTTAGAAAAAGACTTGAATTAGTTCTGCAAATGACAGAGGTAGTAAAGAGCAGACCTAGTTAGGTGTGAATCCAAATTCCAAGAACTTGCTGACTTGGGGGAGTTACTTAATCATCATCTGTAAAATAGAAGTTATACTCATCCTTCTGGGTTAGTGTTGAATGTTAATAAGCTGGTATATAGAAAGTGCTTAGTACAGTGCCTAGCACATAGTAAGTGCTGACTATTAACTACCATCCAGTAATATTTCCATATCTTTTTTGAATCAGATTCTATTGAGAATGAATGAATCCTCTCTTCCTACACACTATTTTGTATATAATTTAAGGGATACACATTGTCTCCTGAAACTGGATTCCAAGGTAAGAGTCCTGCTGTAAGATATAGGGAATCTTCTCAAAAATTTTTTTAACTTAATTTTTTTTTAGAGCAGATTCAGGTTCACAGCAAAATTAAGAAGATACAGAGATTTACCTTATACTCCCCACCTCTATGCATGTATAACTTCCCTGATGATATGAATGTCCCTTACCAGAATGGTACATTTGTTACAACTGGTGAGCCCACATTGAAGCATCATAATCACCCAAGTCCATGGTTTACGTTAGAGTTTGTCCTTAGTATTGCACATTCTATGGGTTTGGACACATCAATAATGACGCATACCCATCATTATAGTATCATGCAGAGTAGTTTCACTGTCCTAAAACTGCTCTGTGCTCTCATCTGAAGTTTGCTTTCTTTTTTTTTGAGAGAGAGTCTCACTCTTGCCCAGGCTGGAGTACAGTGTCACAGTCTTGGCTCACTGCAACCTCCGCCTTCCAGGTTCAAGCGATTCTCCTGCCTCAGCCTCCGGAGCAGCTGGAATTACAGGCATCCGCCACCAGGGCCAGGTAATTTTTGTATTTTTAGTAAAGATGGGATTTTGCCACATTGGCCAGGCTGGTCTTGATCTTCTGACCTCAGGTGACTCTCCCGCCTTGGTCTCCCAAAGTGCTGGGATTACAGGCATGAGCTGCCGCACCCGGCTGGTTCTCAAATCTGACTCTATATTATAATTACCTGTAGAGATTCTTAGAAACCCTGCTGCCCGCAGCTTCATCCTCACATATTCTGATTCCATTGGTCAGGGTCAGGCAGAGCATTAGGCTTTTTACATCTTCTGGAGATTCTAATGTATAGCCAGTTTTGAGAACCATTTGGCTGCCTCCAATGTTAGATACCCGGAGAGAGGAGAAGAGCAGAAGAGGAATAGAAAGAAGAAAAGAGGAGAGGAAAGATTCAGAACACTCTGGAGATGGAATAAGTCAGACCAAGCAACCAATTTCATGTAGTGAGGGAAAACGGTGTGAGCTGCTCCAAAAGGGGAGGAGGCACTTGTGTTTTGTTTATTGCTTGCTACTTTTTCTTCACTATGTAAAAGGCAGGAGAGGGCAACGAGAAAATAATACATTCAACAAATATATACTTTTTTTAAAAATTTTAAGATGGGGTTTTACCGTGATGGCCAGGCTGGTCTTGAACTCCTGACCTCAGGTGATCCACCCACCTCGGCCTCCCAAAGTGCTAGGATTACTGTACAGGCATGAGCCACCGTGCCAGGCCCTGCAAACATATACTTAAAGTACATGTGTTGGCCAGGCGAGGTGGCTCATGCCTATAATCCTAGCACTTTGGGAGTCCAAGGTAGGTGGATCACCTGAGGTCAGGAGTTTGGGACCAGCCTGACCAACATGGTAAAACCCCATCTCTACTAAAAATACAAAAATTAGCCTTGTGTGGTGGTGTGTGCCTATAATCCCAGCTACCAGGGAGGCTGAGGCAGGACAATCACTGGAACCTGGGAGGGAGGTGGAGTCTGCAGTGAGCTGAGATCGTGCCACTGCACTCCAACCTGGGCAATAGAGTGAGACTCCCATCTCAATAATTAAATACATACATACATACACATATTAAGTGCAAACTGTAGGTTGAGATTTTGTTTTGGACATTTTTAACATGCCTGTGAGACTTGGAAATGTCACATAGGCACCTGAAAATACCAGGGCCATTGGAACTCACCAATTCATCAGCAGGTGATCGTGAAAGAGCGTGGATTAGATCACCAGGAGAGGGCAGAAAGGAGCTGAGAGGGTGATGAACACGGGGAATCATGGACCTGGGACCCCGGGGGCATTGGGGAGGAAAGCCTTTGTGTGGGATGGTGAGGGCAGGAAAGAAGGAGGCAAGAGTTTCCAGAAGGAGCGGGTGGCCACTGTGTGAAGACCAGAGGAGAGATGGCTGGAGGTGAAGGCTAACAGGAGCAGGGCCCTCACTTGATGATTAGGAGAGGGCTGTGGCTTTTGAGACAGTGGCAGGGGTGGAAGCCAAATTCCAGTGGGTGCAGATGAAAAAGAAAGTGAGGAAGCACAAGCATTGACATAGGAAGTTTGGGGAAAAAGCAATGAAAGCAGTAGCACAGGGAAGGAAGGGTGGAGGGCAGAGCTTTATTTTAGGCTGGAGTGGCATTATTGTAGTCTGAGGGGAAGGAGCCAGGCTCGAGGAAACCATCAAAAACACAGAAGAGGGAGGAGACAGGCAGTGGAGCCAGGGCTGTGCTCCAGCAGGCGGCCCAGGGCTCACAAACACTGGGTGAGGAGCTGCTCTTAGATGGGATGAAGGATGCTTGTTTCTTTGAGGCCAAAGTGAAGAAGTTTCCAGAATGATGCAGGCCTGTCTGAGAAGCCACCCAGGGTCATTTCTGATTCCCATGACAGCCTCCTGTCTACATCCCACTTCCCAGGGCTCAGTCTGTTTAGTTCCCCTCTTGAATGCTGCCTCCACCCCAGGACTTGAGGCTAGCTGGAGAATGAGATGGGACAGCTGAGGTTTCCACCTCTTTCACTGTCCCAGAGGAAAAGCATGGGGCCTCTTTCTGTTTCTAGCTAATGGCTAATCACAATGCATGAAGAATCCAGCTGCAGTTACAAAGATCTGTGGATTCTCACAAGGTCTTCAGTCATTCTTGCTCATTCTTTCTTCCCCTTCTCAGAGGGTCCTCTCCTCTGTTCCCTGGCTCTCTCATATTGACCTTGCTTCCAGTTATTCCACATTGCTGGACATCCCTCTTCCTGAAAGTCTTTCTCCTCTGAGCATTATGACATTCTTCTCCAGGCTTCCTCCTGTCCACTGTCTCCCCTCCTGTGCCTGCTCTCTAGAGGTTGGATACCAGGACTCTGCCCCACGCTCCTTCTCCTCCCAGGTACATGCTCTCAGAAGACCATTTCGTCTGGTCTATCACTTTAAATTTCATGTCTACCGTGAGATGTCTTGACCTCCTGCTCCAACACCAGCACTCCCCACTGCGTGACTGACATTTCCATTTGGATGTCTCACAGGGTATCTCAGACTTCACATGCCCAAAACAGAACTCTTGATTTTTTTTTTTCCCTCCTCAATCTGCACCTCCTTCTGCTTTTCCACTCTCAGATATACTGGCATTCCCTCAGTTGCTGAACTGAAAACTCAAGGTCAACCTTGATTCTTCTCTCCTGCAAATGCAATTTGTCAGTAAATTCTATTGAGTCTACCTACAAAATGGTTTGAAATCAGTCCACTTCTTGTATCTCCAGTCTGGTGCAATCTTATTCAAGGTTGGATTTGCAGACCAGCCACATCAGCATCACCAGGGAACTTGATAGCAATGCAAAATTTTGAGGTCCTTTCCATCCAGAATCAGAAACTCTGGGGATGGCACCCCTCAGAGAATTCTGGTGCCCGCTCAGGTTTGAGAAGTACTACTCTGATTCGTGCCTTCATAATCTCCAGTCCATGCCACTGCAATAGCCTCCTACTGCTCCCCTTACTTATTCACTTATCCACTAGAATCTGTTCTCTCCCTACAGCCAGAGTGATTGTTTTTAAAAATAATATCAGATTATATCGCATGTATACCCTCTGTTGCCCAGTTTAAGATCTCCCATGGCTTCCCTTGGACATAACACAATCCAAGTTCTCCTTCCTGACCCACAGAGTCCTGAGGTGAGATCTGACCACACCTACCACTGGAGCCTCTGCCAAAACCTCCCTTTCCCCTTCTTCTGCGCCGCAGCTTAGTGGGCTTTCTCCCACAGTGCATCAACTTGTTCCTGACTTGAGACTTTTGCCCTGGTAGTTCCCTCTGCCTGAAATGCTCTTCCCTTGAACTTCAGTCACCGGTTTCTCATGTCATTTTCTTCTCAGTGTAACTGGCATCCCCTTTAGAGAGGCCTTATGTCAATGAACAAATCCGAAGGAGCTCCTTTTTTACAAAATATGCAGTTTTAACCTGCATAGCACTTACTACTATCAATTTTTACAAATTTTCTTCTTTACTGTCTGATGTAATATTTTTGGTCTTTGTTTTTTTTTGTTTGTTTGTTTGTTTGTTTGTTTGTTTGTTTTTTCTGTTTTTGAGACAGTGTCTCACTCTGCTGCTTAGGCTCAAGTGCAGTGTGTGATCATGGCTTATCGCAGCCTCAGCTTTTCTGGGCTCAGGTGATCCTCCCACCTCAGCCTCCTGAGCCACCACACCTGGCCATTAATGTAACTTGCATGAGACCTAGTTTGTCTTGTTCATTGCTGTGTCCAAATGCTTGAACAGTGCCTTGCACATAGATGCTCCCTAAATATTTGTTGAATGAATGAACCTCACTTCTTCCTTACTTGTAGGCCTGAAGATGCTATTAAGAATCCTTTGTAGGGACATGGATGAACCTGGAAACCATCATTCTCAGCAAACTGACAGAAGAGCAGAAGATCAGACACCACATGTTCTCACTCATAGGCAGGTGTTGAACAATGAGAACACATACACAGGGAGGGGAGCACTACACACTGGGGTCAGTTGGGGGGAAATAGGGGAGGGACGGTGGGGGGTGGGGAGCTGGGGAGAGATAGCAAGGGCAGAGATGCCAGATGCAGGTGATGAGGAGGAAGGCAGCAAATCACACTGCCACGTGTGTACCTATGCAACAATCTTGCATGTTCTTCACATNCAAATCACACTGCCACGTGTGTACCTATGCAACAATCTTGCATGTTCTTCACATGTACCCCAAAACCTAAAATGCAATAAAATAAATGGGGAAAAAAATAATAAATAAATAATAATTCAGCCTGGGCGCACTGGCTTATGCCTGTAATCCTAGCACTTTGAGAGGCCGAGGCGGGTGGACTGCCTGAGTTCAGGAATTTGAGACCAGCCTGGGCAACATGGCTAAACTCATCTCTACTAAAAATACAAAAAAATTAGTCGGGCGTAGTGGCACGAACCTGTAGTCCCAGCTACTCAGGAGGCTGAGGCAGGAGAATCACTTGAACCTGGGAGGCGGAGATGGCAGTGAGCCAAGATTGTGCCACTGCACCCCAGCCTGGGTGACAGAGTGAGAGAAAGAGAGAGAGAAAAGAAAGAGAGAGAGAGAGAGAGAGAGAGAGAGGAAGGAAGGAAGGAAGGAGGAAAGAAAGAAAGAAAAAAGAAAGAAAGAAGGAAAGATTCATGAACCAGTGTTCGCCCAAATGCCTACTCACTCCTTTCACATGGCTGCATTTCTGGAAGCCTCCAGCCTGTGTGAGTCTCATCTCAGAGGCCTGGGCCCACATATTAATGTAGTCCCCTTAGGGTACATCTCAAAAGGAGGCAGGAACGTGAGAAGACATTACCCTGAAAAGATGGCAGGAGTGGGAAAGGACATTAGTGGGTCACTTTCTTAGAAGTTTGGGGAGAGAATCTGTGAATTATGCCTGAGGGCCTCTAGTTTTGTTGTTGTTGAGTAGTAGACAAAGGTGCCTAATTTTTTTTTTTTTTTTTTTTTTTTTTTTTACTCTGTCGCCCAGGCTGGAGTGCAGTGATGTGATCTCAAATGGAAGTCTCAGTGCTCATCACATTCCAGTTCCATTCTCCAGGAAGCCAGAACTTTCTCCTTTGGAGGAACTCTCTTTTTTTTTTTTTTGAGGCAGAGTTTTACTCTGTCACCCAGGCTGGGGTGCAGTGGTGCAATCTCGGCTTGCTACAACCTCCACCTCCCAGGTTCAAGTAATTTTCCAGCCTCAGCCTCCCAAGTAGCTGAGATTACAGGCATATGCTATCATGCCTGGCTTATTTTTGTATTTTTAGTAGAGACGAGGTTTCACCATGTTGGCCAGGCTGATCTCGAACTCCTGATCTCAAGTGATCCACCCGCCTCAGCCTCCCAAAGTGCTGGGATTACAGGCATGAGCCACTGCGCCTGGCCAAAGTTGCCTAATTTTTAAGAAAATTGTCTTTGTGGTCATAGAAGTCTGGGTTTAAGCCCTGGCTCTGCCACTTATTGCTGTGAAACCTTGGGCAAGTCAGTTAAACACAGTAAGTCTCAACGTCCTCATTTGTATACCAGGGGTGAGAATAGTACCTACAACGCAGGACTGTTGACAGGCTAAATGAGACACCTACAACATATTTGACAAATGGCAAGCCGCTGAGTGTCAGCTATTATTGTTATTATTTTATACTGACAGAGAGAGAGAGAAGGGTGACTAGCACTAAGGACTCAAAAAAACAAACAAAAAAAAAAACCAAAAAAAGGCCTGGTGTGGTGGCTAACACCTGTGATCCTAGCCTTTTTCAAGACTGTGGAGGCAGGCAAATTGCTTGCACTTAGGAGTTGGAGACCAGCTGGGCAAGATAGTGAAACCCCAGCTCCACAAAAAGCACAAAAATTAGCCAGGCGTGGTGGTATGCACCAGTAGTCCCAAGCTACTTGGAAGGCTGAGGTGAGGTGAGAGGATGGCTTGAGCCTAGGAGGCAGAGGTTACAGTTAGCCAAGATCATACCACTGCACTCCAGCCTGGGTGACAGAGCCAGACCTTGTCTTGGGGGGCCAGGGGGAGGGGGTGGGGGAAGCACAGCCATACACAATAATAAGAGAAATTCAAACTAGAAGTGCATCAAAATGTCATTCTTCATCTTCCAAATTGGCAGAGCCGAGAATTTGGCTAACACTGTTGGTGGAACACAGAGAAGCTGGTGGGAGGGTAAATGGGTACAGCCACCTCCATGGAGAGAATTTTGGCAACAGCTAAGAAAATTACAAATAAACATGCCCTTTGGCCCAGCCAGTCCACTTCTAGGATTTTATGCTACAGATATCCTGGCACATATGCAAAATAATGTAGGTACAGTTTATTCATTTCAGCACTATTTGCTTACCAAAATATTGGAAGCACCCTAAATGTCCAGGAGTAGGGAAATGGCTAAATAAATCATGGTCTATTTAACAATGTAACAAATAAAATGAAAAACTTCCTTTGTATACTGATGTGAACACTTTCTCAAATTGATTGTTACATGAAAAATGTGGCCGGGTATGGTGGTTCACACCTGCAATCCCAGCACTTTGGGAGGCCAAGGTGGGTGGATCATGAAGTCAGGAGTTCGAGACCAGCCTGACCAATGTGGTGAAACCCCGGCTCTACTAAAAATACAAAAAATTATCTGGGCATGGTGGCGCAGGCCTATAATCCCAGCTACTCAGGAGGCTGAGGCAGGAGAATGAACCTGGGAGGCCGAGGTTGCAGTGAGCTGAGATCATGTCACTGCACTCCAGCCTGGGTGACAGAGCAAGACACCGTCTAAAAAAAAAAAAAAAAGAGAGAAATGCAAGGTGCAGGATTGTATATATAGCAGAATATAACAGAAAGCAAGCTGTGGTTAAAAATGTATAACTGTATGCACGTGTCTTTTTGTATAACCAGAAGACTTCTGAAAGGACAGAGTAGAGAAGTTTTTATTGTACATTCTTTTATAGTTCTTGAATTTTGAACCATGTGAATGTATTATCTGTTTTAAAAAAAGGTGAAGATTTCAATTTTTAAAAATTATGAGTACTAATGTTCAATGCTTCTTACCTATTAGGTGATGATTGGTTCTGGGAATGGTGAATAGTAAATCTCTCTCAGTAACAACTAATGTCAAATACAACAGCAGTGATAACAAAGGCACTAAAACCCAGGCATTCTTTGGGTTCTGTGCTTGATGATGTAATTGTTGGCTTGCAAGGCAGTTGTTCACGAGGAGATAATAACCTGATTATGCCCATGGGAATCTATATCAATTGGCAGAGAATGTTCTGAATTTCTCCCAAGTTTTTGAAAACAAATTTTTTCTTTTTCTTTTTTCTAGCATAAAAATGCATAGTTAACATGCATTTGGAAGAATCTTTTTGAGCCATATGGATTTTACTGTGCTTTTTTGGGAAAGAAGCAAGAGGGAGAGTAGATACACATTTTCTTCACGTTTCTTCTGCCTTCTATTTAGCTAGCAATTTTGTGAGAGAACTTACACAGCTTAGAGGAATGTGAAGTCAGCCTTCCAATGGGCACTGCTTCTCTGTTTTGAGAGTTTCTCTGTATGGGAAGCCCTCTTATAATCCTGCCAAACACTACCAGTCTCCAGTTTCCTTACTACACTTTGTAAAATCGTATGCAGGTTTTTTTCTCCCCTTCCTTCTGGTTCGTTTCTAATCCTCTAACTCCCTGAAAGTCTCATTGTCGTCAATGGGTGTTGATATTATTAATTGATTACTTTATTCCATAAACATTTACTGAGTCCCCAGTATGTGTCTGGCACCATGTCAATGCTAGAAACTCAGAAAGGAATAAGAAATTATTCTGAATTTAAGGCACTTACAGTTGTTTTGGAGAGACAGAAATACAGTACGGTGTGGGAAGTACGTGGGTGCTATGTGAGCAGCAGAAAGGGCCACCTAACCCAGCTTCGGTGGGAGAGGGGATAGGAAAGGATTCCTGGGGAAGCAAGGCGTGGAGAAAGTCTTAAAGGACAAGTGGAAGTTAACCAGAGAAGGTGGGGTGACAGGGACGAGTGAAGGTAAGAGAAAAAACCAGGGGTGTGTGTGTTCATTACTTTTAACTAGGACGTGATGTGTGCAGCAGGACATGGCAGCGAATGAGGGAAGGAGGAGGTTATTGAGAACGTCAAGTGCAACAGAGGGGCAGAAACATGGGGCTGAAGATACTGATAAGTAATAGGTCATGGGGAACCTCAATGAAGTGGTTTCTCAGGAGTGATAGGGCCTGAGACAGAATCTGGTATACTGAGGAGTGAAAGGGAGATGAGAATGCATTCAGATAAGAGTTGACATTTACAGACCGCTTTCTGTATGACAAAGCTCTGTGTTAACGCATTTATTTATCACAACAACCTGAGAGGGAGACATTATCCACAGCCTTATTTTACAGATGAGGAAACTGAGGCACAGAAAAGTTAAGCAACTTGCCAAAGCCCATGCAGGTAGAAGTGGCAGAACTGAGAGCTTAAGAAACCAAACTCTTGACCAGTAAGAAGCTGGGATTCCAGAAATGTGGCCATTGGAGAGTGACTCAAGGCTACTGGAGATTGTAACACATTTATAGACAAAAAGAAAGGTGCCTGGAGACATACGGAGGCAATGTCTGACAGAGCAAGGTTCAGGAAGGTAAGACTGAGCCCTGGATTTGACAATAAGAAAGTCACTGGTGACCTCCCAGATAGCACTTTTAGCAGCATTTGGGGAGGAAGCCAGATAAAGCAGAATGAGGAGAGCAAGCGCTCTCCATGAAAGCACAAGGGATGGCAGTGCCTGAGAGTAGGATGGAGGCAGCCCCATCCAGAGACAGCAGAAAGGGAGTGCATTAATCAGGGTTCCCCAGAAAAAATATAGGAGTGTGTGTGTGTCTGTGTGTGTGTGTGTGTGTGTGTGTGTATGTGGGTGGGTGGGTGCGGGTGTGGGTGGGTGCAGGTGTGGGTGGGTGTGTTTATGGAGAGAAGGAGAGATAGAGAAATTTATTCTAAGGAATTGGTTAAATGGTTATAGAGGCTGGCAAGTCCTACAGTCTGCAGTTGGCAAGCTGGAGACCTGCGAGAACTGATAATGTAGTTTCAGCTCTCAATGTTAGCAGACTTGAGACCTAAGAAGGGTTGATGTTTCAGAATGAGTTCTAAGGCAGGAAAAAAATCCAACATCCCAGCTGGAAGACAGTTTGGCAGGAGGAGTTTCCACTTACTTGCTGTAGGGAAGTAAGCCTTTCTGTTCTGTGCAGGCCTTTGATTGATTGGATAAGGTCAACCCATATTAGGGAGGACAATCAGCTGTATTCAGTCTACTAGTTCCAAGATTACTTTCTTTTCCTGCCCTTTTTTTTCCTCTGGATCTTTGCTCTGCTTTATAAATGTTGATTTCATCCAGGAACATACTCACAGACACACCTAGAATAATGATGGTTAATCAAATATCTATCTGGTCGCCCTATGGCTCAGTTAAGTTTATATCTAAAATGAACCATCACAGGGAGAGAAGGTCAAGTATGACTGCAGATAATAAATCTGTTTTGGAAAACAGAAAGTTCAGAAGAGGACAGACTTTTGCCCTCTCCTAATAACATACATGCATTGAACCAGAAATGATTTCTTTCTTTTTTGAGATAGGGTCTCATTCTGTCGCTCAGGCTGGAGTGCAGTGGCACAATCTCAACTCACTGCAAATGCTACCTCCTAGGTTCAAATGATTCTCTTGCCTCAGCCTCCCAA
>NW_016107371.1:2135203-2136668 GCF_001604975.1 Cebus imitator
GAGACGGGGTTTCACCATGTTGACCAGGATGGTCTCGATCTCTTGACCTCGTGATCCACCCGCCTCGGCCTCCCAAAGTGCTGGGATTACAGGCTTGAGCCACCGCGCCCGGCCAATTTTTGTATTTTTAGTGGAGATGGGGTTTCACCATGTTGGCCAGGCTGGTCTTGAACTCCTGACTTCAAGTGACCTGCCTGCCTCAGCCTCCCAAAGTGCTGAGATTACAAGCATGAGCCACTGCACCCAGCCTAGAAACAATTTCTTAAACCAACTTCAACTGGATCCCTGAGGTCAGGCTGACGTTTTCCATTTCTCAAATGTCTTTGAAAGAGTGGAGGCTGAGCTTTCAATAGTAAATTATTATTTATAACTTTTATTATTATCCAAACAAGTGCCAGTTTTGTGATTGGCATTTAATAACATGGAGTTATGTTCTGATGATGACAGACTCTTGCTAACCATATGGTTAAGCTTATATCAGTTACTGAGATACTGAGATACACGTGTTCAACCCTGCTAAACGTCCAGGTCCTTGAATCTTTACACAGACAGTGTGTGAATGAGGCTGGGTGGTTCAGTGACCTGTTTGAAGCCTATCACTCAGCCAGAAAGTTTCACAGCCAGAATTTAAACCCACATCTGTTAGACTCTAAAACCAATAGCCTCACCACTGTGCAAGCACACCTCTAATCCAGTATGTCCATCAAATTTCATTCTAATCTATCTTAAAGGAGAAATTTTACTTTCTTTTGAGAGAGGGTTTTGCTCTGCTTCCCAGGCTGAAGTGCAGTGGTGGGATCTTGGCTTACTGCAACATCCGCCTTCAGGGCTCAAGCAATACCCCCACCTCAGCCTCCCAAGTAGCTGGGACTACGGGGGCACACCACCATGCCTGACTAATTTTTTTTTTTTTTTTTTTTGAGACAGTCTTGCTCGGTCACCCAGGCTGGAGTGTAGTGGCACAATCTCAGCTCACTGCAACCTCTGACTCCCGGGTTCAAGAGATCCTCCTGCCTCAGCCTCCCAAGTTGCTGGGATTAGAGGCATGCACCACCACGTCCGGAAAATTTTTTTCTATTTTTAGTAGAGACAGGGTTTCACCATATTGCCCAGGCTGGTCTCGAACTCCTGACCTTGTGATCCACCCACCTCGGCCTTCCAAAGTGCTAGGATTACAGGTGTGAGCCACTGTGCGTGCCCCTAATTTTTTTATTTTTATTTTTATAGAAACAAGGTCTCACTATATTGCTGAGGCTAAGAAATTTTAAATTAAGGATTTGCAAGGCTCTCCAAGAAAACAGGCATTATTTATTGTTTTACAAAGCTTTGCTTCAAAATACACAAAACATCTTATTTTTTAAATTTAGAAATTATTTATTAAACAAAATTCAAATTTTGGCGGGGGTTGTTTTTGTTTTTGCTGTCAGGAAGTTTATTGTCTTTATCTGAAAAATCCTCACAGAAA
>NW_016107371.1:2137075-2141657 GCF_001604975.1 Cebus imitator
TCCACCTCTTCTTTTTAACTTCTCTCTTGGGCTTCTTCTCATAGCCTGGATTCTCTTCTATAGCAGCATGAACTTTCTTATACATCTCCTCTGTCATGTCTGAAGTTACGCTGTTCTTTATGTATTGAGAGAACTGTTTCTTGTAAGCGTCTTCATCTTCCTCCATTAAGTAGCATGTGTACTGCAATATTCTGGCCCGTGATGTGCTTCTGGTGTATTTCTGAATTAAATTCCTTGCTTTCAGAATCATAACCAGTGAATCGTTTGGTACTGTGAGGGATAGTCAAGCCTCCATCCATAGCCCCCTTCAGGACATGGAAAACTTTATTGCCAGTGGTAGTTCTGGCAAGGCCTTCATCCAAATAGCAGGCAACGGTGCCTGGCTGACCATCAGTGCTTTCCACATTGTATTCATCACCAGTCACCTCCACTTGGCCTTCATAGATCTTGTCCGTGCCAAACCTACTGAGAAGCCTGGAGGCCAGCAGCAGGCCAGTACAATATGCTGCAGCGTCATTTATCAGGCCAACCTTCACACCATATTTTGGCAGTTTGTGTGCATACGCTGCAGACTATCACATCCCCTTCTATACGGGCACGGGCAATCTGACAAACATGATATCTCTGTTACATGAACTGTCATCCTGTATTTAGGTGTGTTGTATTTATTTTTATCCTGTATCACCCAGCATTTCTGAGCACAATAATCAATTTTATCCTCTCATTGTCTTCTAAATTTCACTTGGTATCTCTTAAAGTAGGCCTTATTCTTAACTTTAACAAACCCCGTCCTGTGGAACAGAGACCTGCATCTGCTGCTCAACAGACCTGCAGGCCCAGCAGTGCTGCGGGCGGAAAAGGCACAAAATTCAAATGTTTATTTCAAATACATTTAAAGAGGGAAAGAAATATCCACCAAAATGTTACCACCCGTAATTAACTGTCACACTTCTGTATTTCCTCGGAGAAGTTCTATAGGCATAAACAGTGTGTATATGTATGTATGTTTGTGCAGATGTATTTATTTACATAAAGAGCATTATCGTGTACCCATGCACACATAAAAATATAATTTAAAAAATTATATATATATATATATAATTTTAACACCATTTTGATGGCTGCCTGAAATGCTTTTATAACAGACTTGTCTGTGCCACAGTTCTTGGGAAGACAAATAATCATAAGAATGTATCGGTCTGGCATGGTGGCTCACACTTATAATTCCAGAACTTTGGGAGGCCAAGGCAGTCGGATCATGAGGTCAGGAGATCGAGACCATCTGGGCTAACATACTAAAACCCTGTTTCTTCTAAAAATACAAAAATCAGCCAGGCGTGGTGGCACGCGCCTATAGTCCCAGCTACTCGGGAGGCTGAAGCAGGAGAATCCGTTGAATCCGGGAGGTGAAGTTTGCAGTGAGCTGAGATTGTGCCACTGCACTCCAGCCTGGGAGACAGAGCAAGACTCCGTCTCAAATATATATATATATATATATATATGAGAATATTTGTCAGTTTACTTAATAAATGCTAGGAGGACGTCTGTTAAATTTTTTTTTGTAATTTGTATTGGAGTGGCTTAACTGTTTAATATAGACTGAAGGGTGGTAGAACATACAGGTGACGTGTACTTTCCGATTTCTCAGAAATCGGACTGCCCCGAGGCTTAAATCTCAGCTCCCAGTTCCCCATTTGCTGTGTTACCTTGAGCAGTTGCATATCCTCTCTGTGCCTTGGTTTCCTGATCTATTTAAAGGGGAATAATAGAACTTAAATGAGTTAGTCTATGTAAAGTGCTTTAGAACAGTGCCTGACTCCTAGTAACAGTTTGTGTTACGAGATATATTCACCTGTACCCTATAAACATTCAAGTTGCTGAGTCACTTAGTCCAAGAAAAGCCCAAGGCAGTTTGATACAGCTGAGGCGGTTTTAGGAGAATGTTTCGGGCTGATTCCTGGGGTGGGAACTTGGAGTCTGTATTTTTACAGAACTCTTCAGGTAAGTGAGTCTTAAGGTCAGCCAGGTTTATGAACCAGTGGGTGAGAACACTGGGCACAGCTGGACAGCAGTTGGGTGGTGAGCAAGACTGGAAAGA
Source organism: Cebus imitator (assembly GCF_001604975.1). Lineage (NCBI taxonomy): Eukaryota > Metazoa > Chordata > Mammalia > Primates > Cebidae > Cebus > Cebus imitator. The sequence goes on from NW_016107371.1 coordinate 2,139,174, forward strand.
TTCAGAACAGTGAGTCTGAGACGGCCCGCCCGGACACAGAGGCCCTTTGAAAGCAGCGAAGCAGGGTGATGTGATATTTAAAACTGGAACTTTGTCAGCTGAGAGTCAGTTGAGATAAAGAAGGCCAAAACAACAAACCGGTGGAAGAAACGCACAGCGAGAGTAGGTTTCTCTCTGAAGTTACTCACTATTTTGTGTGGGAATATTTTTCCTTCTTCTTGTTCTGTTTGGTTTTGTGAATCTTGTTTTTAAAAGCATGCAGAGATAATTTTTTTCCTTCTTGTGATAACAGCTAATGTTTACTTAGTGTCATGGCTGTGCTAGCAGTTTTTCATGTAAACTTCCAGACAGTATGAGGTATGGACTATTGTCCCCATTTTAAAAGGAAAAAGCTAAAATTTGCAGAAGTTAAATAACTTGCACAAGGCCCATATTCATTTTTTCTTTCTTCTTTCCTAATGGAATTCCAGTTTTATTTGGAGTGTACACATCCAGTGAAAATACATTTCCCTGTAGCCCTGGCAGCTATGTCTGGCCGTGTGACTAAGTTGTAGCCAAAGACATGCAAATGAAAGGACTATGTGGGCCCTGTCGGAAGGTTTCTTATAGGGTATTGATTTGGCCGTGAGGTATGTCCCTATTTACCCTTCTCCCATCCTACTTTCTGGTGCCTACAATGCAGATGTGAGCTTCAGCAGCCATCTTGGACTTTGAGGATATAAAGCATGTATTCAGTGGTGATGGAGGGGTGGTGGAAGATAGCGCTTCTGCCCCCAGTGACCAAGAGCTGCTATACCAGCCCTGGGCTGCCTATCTCTGACTTCTTTTATTTGAAAGATATATAAACTTTTTGTTTGTTTGTTTTTGAGACAGAGTTTCGCTCTTTTTGCCCAGGCTGGAGAACAATGGCGCAATCTTGGCTCACTGCAACCTCCGCCTTCCAGGTTCAAGCAGTTCTCTGCTGCAGCCTCCCAAGGAGCTGGGACTACAGGTTCATGCCACCACGCCTGGCTAATTTTGTATTTTTAATAGAGACAGGGTTTCACCATGTTGGCCAGGCTGGTCTCAAATTCCTGACCTTAGGTGATCTGCCCACCTCTGCCTCCAAAGTGCTGGGATTACAGGCATGAGCTACTGCTCATAGCCCCTGAAAAATATATAAAGTTTTATCTTGTTGAAGTTGCTCTTATCAACAGACAAATGTGATCCAAACCATAATACTGGCTTATGCTTATATTACTTATATTTTATCAAAGGTAGCTATATGCTGCACACTTTTCTTGTGGTTTCTATATACTGACTCATCCATTCCCCATAACAGCCTTCTGTGTACATGCGGTTATTATTCCCATTTTGCAAATGGGAAATTGAAGCAAAGAGAGGATATATGGCTTGCCTAAGGTCACACAGGGAGAAGTGGCAGAGCCAACAACACATAGCTAATAAGACTTCAGATCAGGAACAGTGGCTCATGCCTGTAATCCCAGCACTTTGGGAGGCTGAGGTGGGCAGATCACCTGAGGTTAGTAGTTCAAAACCAGCCTGGCCAATGTGGCAAAACCCTGTCCCTATTTAAAAATAAACGGATTAGTCGGGCATGGTGGTGCACACCTGTAATCCCAACTATTTGGAAGGCTGAGGCAGGAGAGTTGCTTTAAACTGGGAGGTGGGAGTTGCAGTGAGCCGAGATCACGCCACCACACTCCAGCCTGGGTGACTGAGTGAGACTCCATCTCAAAAAAAAAAAAAAAAAAGACTTCAGTAGCAGCACGTAACTGGCCCTAGCTCCAGTGTCTAAGTATTCCCAGTACCAACCTTGGTGCCTCCAAATACCCAGATTGATGCTGACAACAATTATGCTATATGGCCTCTTACATACTCAGTATGAGGTCTGGTGCGGTAGCTCACACCTGCAATCCCAGGACTTTGGGAAGCTGAGGTGGGTGGATCACTTGAGGTTAGGAGTTCAAGACCAGCCTGGTCAACTTGGTGAAACCCCATCTCTACTAAAAAAATATTAAAAAATTAGCTGGGTGTGGAGACGCATGCCTGTAATGCCAGCTACTTGGGAGGCTGAGGCAAGAGAATGGCTTCAACCCAGAAGGCAGAGGTTACAGTGAGCCGAGATTGCACCACTGCACTCCAGCTTGGACAACAGAGTGAGACTCGGTTTCAAAAGACACCAAAAACCAAAAAACCAATGTGGTATGCTTTGTGGCTTTCCTTAACTAAACCTTACCTTCTGCTTTAATTTATAAAATGAAAAACTCCTAGCTGGTGGCCAGAAGGAAACCATGGTCTCTCCGGAAGATTAAAACAGCCTCATTGGGGTCCATCTAAAGCCCTAACTCTTAGTTAAACCTCCAAAAGAAATGTCATGGATGCATTCTAAAAAGTTAATGATTTTAAACAGCATCCATGGAATCTCATTTGCCATTGTTTTCATTATAACACTGTTTTGCTTTTCTTTTTTTTTTTTTTTTT
>NW_016107371.1:2141827-2154846 GCF_001604975.1 Cebus imitator
ACCAGGATGGTCTTGATCTCTTGACCTCGTGATCCACCCGCCTCGGCCTCCCACAGTGCTGGGATTACAGGCTTGAGCCACCGCGCCCGGCCTTTGCTTTTCTTTTATCAAGTAGGGCTCTTTAATAAACAGAATTGAGCCATCTAGCCATCTGTTCATTCAACAAACAGTAAGTACCTGCCCAGAGCCAGCCACTCTCCTAGGTGCTGGGACACAGGAGCAATGGATAGACATCACAGAATTGACATTCCAGACAGGGGAGGCAGGTAATTAACAAATCAACACACAAGAAAAGATCACGTGCAAACAAGTGCTATGAAGAAAAGACGAGTGTGGTAGAGGCTTCCTTGGGAAGGTTTCACCGAGAAGATATTTGAGCCGATGCTTGGCGGCAAGAAGGAAGGATCTTCCAGAATGAGGGAATAGTGATTCCCTGGGGTCAGAATGAGCATTGCACGCTCAAGGGACAGACAGGAACCCCATGTGACAGAAACATGAGCACAGAAGATTGGCATGAGATGAGGTCAGAAAGTTAGGTGGTGCCAGATCATACCAGACATCAAGTCCAGTTTTGGGACTTTAAGTGAGAGGGGAAGCTATTGGATGGTTTTAGGCAACATACTGGATAATTATCACCCTGGGTCTTATTTTGGGGAATCACAAAACTTATGGGATGTCAGGCACCTGTTCCACTATTGAAGCCACAACTTAGAAGGGAATAGAAAAGACAGTTTCTCTCCCCCTCCCCCTGGCACTTAGAACAACGTCAATCAGATGCTCCTACCTGGGACTTTGAATCATGAGGTTGTCTTCGGTCAGTTAGAAATTAGTAGGGTGGCTGTGGTGGAATCAGGAGCGCCCAGGAATCAATGTGCTGAGGCAGCAGAGTTCAGCGTATGGCAACAAATGTCCGCTGACACCTGGCTGCCCATATGTTTCCTGGGGTATGGTATCAGTGGCATAGCAAATCATGCTGGGAGCTTTGCTGTGGCAGCCTTCCTTGGTGCCTTGTTCTCCAGTCTTCCTCTTGATTCTCTGAGCTCCCCAGTCACTTTCAATAAATCCCTCTTCTGTTTAAACATTAGCCAGAAGTTGTTGTTTGAAACCCAGCACCTTGACTAGGATATCGGGGGAGTGAGCCACATTTTCAAAAGATAACTGGTAAATGGAAAATGGATTTCAAAAGGCTGCTAAATGGAAAATGGATTAAAAGGGTTATCAGCCATTGGCTAGTCAGAAACAGAAGACACTGTAGGTACTTCAGTAAATATAAAGAATTGGTTTTGCAGGCATTAGAAAGCTGAAAGAGTAAAAGGAGAAAGGAAGAGGCTAGGTAACCTGGGGATCCATAACTGCAGGAAGCAGCTCTCACTCCCAAGGCTGAGGAATGGGAGGGAACAGACTGAGTTGCCTGTATGGAGGAGCTTGGAGGAGAGGCCCCACGGCGCTAGTGCTTGGATTTCTGAGGGTGGCTCTGCCCTGCTCAGACCTCTGATGAGGGGTTTGCTGTCTGGCTGGTGCTTCCACTGAAGGGGTGTGGTTCTGCACGTGCTCAGATCTTCCTCAGGTGCAGCCCAGCAGGTGAGGGGGTGTGGCATGGCTGCTGCTGGCACCTGGGGGTTGAGGAGAGGCACAGCAAGGTTGGTACTGAGAATACTCAGAAGGTGGACCTAGGGCCACTTACATGCTGCTACTGAAGTAGCAATGAAAAACAGGAAGTGAAAACAAGGTAGAAGTCCCCTCTTTCCTTCTGCTTTCCTATCTCCTTCTAATGCCTCACAATGGAAAACCTAACAGGAAGCCAGCAAGCTGAGAGGTGGAGAGATTTAGTTTGCATCATTCCAACCCCAGGGTTACAGAGAAGAGCTAGAAGGATGTCTTGGAGATCACAGATAAATCACCAGCACAGACAGCGTCATGTCAAGTTAGGAGGCCATGCAGTAGCCCAGGAGAGAGAATATGATGGCCCAGACATCTGGTCAAGTATTCTGGGGGTGTATGTGAGGGTGTTTTTTTTTTTTGTTTTTTTTTTGAGACAAGGTCTGGCTCTGTCGCCCAGACTGGAGTACAGTGACATGATCTTGGCTCACTGCAACCTCTGCTGCTGTGTTCAAGTGATCCTCCTGCCTCAGCCTCCTGAGTAGAAGAGATTACAGCCACACCACCATGCCTGGCTAATTTTTTTTTTTTTTTTTTTTTTTTTTTTTTTTTTTTTTTTTGAGTTTCACTCATGTTACCCAGGCTGGAGTGCAATGGCGCGATCTCGGCTCACCGCAACCTCTGCCTCCTGGGTTCAGGCAATTCTCCTGCCTCAGCCTCCTGAGTAGCTGGGATTACAGGCACGCACCACCATGCCCAGCTAATTTTTTGTATTTTTAGTAGAGACGGGGTTTCACCATGTTGACCAGGATGGTCTCAATCTCTTGACCTCGTGATCCACCCGCCTCGGCCTCCCAAAGTGCTGGGATTACAGGCTTGAGCCACCGCGCCCGGCCAATTTTTATATTTTTTGTAGAGATGGGGTTTCGCCCTGTTGACCAGGGTGATGTTGAACTCCTGAGCTCAAGTGATCCGCCTGCCTTGGCCTCCCAAAGTGCTAGGATTACAGGAGTGAGCCACCACGCCTGGCCTGGGACGAACATTGCAATTGGTAGATGGAGTAAGGCAGACTGCCCCTCACCAATAAGGATGGATGTTATCCAATCAGCTAAAGGTCCGAATAGAATACAAAGTCTGACTCTCCCACTAGTGAGAGAGAACTCCTCTTGCCTGTCTTCAAACTAGGACAGTGGCTTTTTTTCTTGTTTTCAGACTTGAATTGAAATGCTGGCTTGTCCTGAGTCTTCAACCTGCCAGCGTCCCACTTTTCTCTCTCCTGGGTCTCCAGCTTGCTGACTAGATTTAAGGATTCATCAACCTTCATAATCATGTGGGCTAATTCCTTACACCAAATAAATATAGACATAGATATGAACATAGATCCTAATTGTTTTGATTCTGTGGAGAATCCTGACTAATACAAGTGCCTTGTGAGATGGGCAGGGCAGGTTTATCTTCAGAAAGAAGCAAGTTATGGCAGCTTGGAAGCCTCCATAAGAGGACAAAAATGAAAATGTAGGACTTCACTCATTCCTTTGCATCATCTGTTTAAACCACATTTTCCTTGGTTTATGTAACTCTCAATAGTAACAGGGTTTCCCATGGTCTTTTTTCTGCTTCTTTCCACAACACCATCTACCCACTCACCTGGGTAAGACCTTGAAATGCCCTTTCTTTTCTCCCCCCATCTAAGTTGTTGCCAAATTTCCCAAATAGCTCTTTCATTTGTTATTTTCCATATTCCCCCACAGTTTGGGCCTTCCTCTTTTCTTCCCCGGAGTATATGCGTAGTACGTGATCACACATTTGTGGGACTGCTCATTAAACTGGTCTCCCACACCAGGCTTGAGGTTCCAAAACCTCATTATTGTGACTCCAGCTCTTGTCACACACAGAGGTCTCAAAAAGTCTGTTGAATTAACCAGTCTGCCTGTCTCTAGCCTCTTACTCTCTCTAATCATACTGCCCAATAGTGACTTTTGAAATGCAAATCTGTGCACTTCTCTGCCTGAGCGCTCCCTTCAGTCCAGCAGAGGTGGTGAACTGGAGGCCTTGACTGCGTCTAAAGATGTTTTGTTTAGTCCCCACAGTGTTTTGTTTGTTTGTTTGTTTTTAATTTGGAATAATTGCCAGCTTAAAAAATCTGGGTCTGTCATATAAATATTGGGAATTCCAGCTTTTCTTGACAACTTTGAAGATTTGCTAACCCTGGGCCTGCCCACCTCCATGGCAACAACTGGCAGAAGCCTGGGGGCAGTTCCGTCCTTTCGTTGGGAACAGATTCAGTTTGACAGATTTGCCTTGATCCCAGTGGGGCCTTCTTCATTCCCTTACTTATCTTTTATTTATTTATATATATTTTTTCTTTATTTATTTATTAAAAAAAATTTTTTTTAATTAATTCCCTTACTTATCCTTCAGGTCTTGGACTCCAGCGTCAAGGAAATCAAGTTTACATGTCTGATCACGGCTGCCAGGGCCTTCCATGATCTCATCCTGCCTGCAGTGCCTCCTGATCTATGTAGATTTTCTTTCTTTTGAGACGGAGTCTCGCTGTGTCACCAGGCTGGAGTGCAGTGGCTCAATCTCGGCTCCCTGCAACCTCTGACTCCCTGATTCAAACGATTCTCCTGCCTCAGCCTCCTGAGTAGCTGGGATTACAGGCATGTGCCACCACACCCAGCTAATTTTTGTATTTTTTTTTAGTAGAGACAGGATTTTACCATGTTGGCCAGGATGGTCTTGATCTCCTGACCTCGTCATCCGCCCCCAAAGTGCTGGGATTACAGGTGTAAGCCACCACACCTGGCTCCATGTAGATTATTTACAGAAGACAGTGTTTCTTCTCACCTCTGTGCTTTGGTCCTGGAAAGTCTAGGATGCCCATCTGATGAATGGCCATACCTCATCACCCCCTGGGGACTCCTCTTAAGCCTTTAGGACTTAGCTTGGTTCATCGCCTCTGGGAAGATTTCCTCCTTGGCAATGGTCATGCCTCTTCTTTTTTTTTTTTTTGAGAAAGGCTCTCACCATGTTGCTGAGGCTGGAGTGCAGTGGCACAAGCACAGCTCATTGCAGCCTCCAATTCCTGGGCTCAAGCAATCCTCCCGCCTCAGCCTCCTGAGTAGCTGGGACCATAGGTGTGCACTATTACACCCAAATAATTAAAATATATATATTTTTTAGAGACATGGTCTTGATCTGTTGCCTAGTCTGATCTTAAAGTCCTAGCCTCAAGCAATCCTCCTCCCTCAGCCTTCTAAATTGCTAGGATTATAGGCATGAGCCACTCCTTTTCCTAATGTACTATTCACTTTGTTTCGGAATTACTTGTAACCATATGATCCCCTTCACCAGAGTAAAGTACCAATAAAACCACATTCCTTTTGAGTGTTAAATAAATTGGTAACAGCCTCCCTTCGCCACTTTGAAGAAACTCTAGCAGCTCACATTTGAGAAATAGAACTGGAAATTCTCACCAGTTTCCAGGAGGCTCTTATTTTCCACTGTGGTGATTCTGTTACTACTCTACAGTGCTCATGTTAAAAGTTGGTTTTGGAATCCAGTATGTGCTTGTCTGCTGCTGAGATGAGAGTCTTGCAAGTTAATATTCCTCACTGGCCAAGAGGTCCTCAGAAGGAAGATAATCCCATGGCCTCAGTGTTGTCCTGTTAGAAATCTTTCCCTCTTGATCTCTTTAACTTGCAATCTTATGATCATTCTTTTTTCCAAAGCCCACTTTTCACACCAGGGTGACTGGGACATGAGGGGGCTTTCCAGAGACTTCCCCTTTGCTCCTAGTGAGTTCCTCTCTGGAGCCTTTCTCTCTTTTCTCACCAGGGGACCTCAGATGAGACTGTCCCGTTTATCAGAGGAGTTATATAAACCTCAAAGAGAGAGGGGTCCAGGTCTCCATTCCTCTTCTCCCAGGAAGCTTCTGGTCCTCTATGCAAGATTATCCACATTCTCCTCAACAGACCAGCTTTGAACACTGGGACAATTGAGAGGACCAGGTTTTCTCACACTACAAATACTCTGTTCTCTCTTTCTCCAGGGCAATGGGTGCCTTCTTCCCTACATTTATACAATGTAAAGAGGCCATCCTGGTGATTCTTCTCCAAAGACTTCTTCCAAGGTAACTAGTGTTTTCTATTTGGAAAGTAGGTTCTGGCAAGCTGTGAATAGGACGGCTTTTCCAAATAAGGATTTTCTAAGCTGCACTATGTCTTAGGTGGGGTTCGCTGTAAAATGGACTCAGAGATGGGGACTTATATGCAGATGGGGTTTTTTTTTAGAGCATGTTCTCAGGAACAACATCTGTAAGGGAGTGAGAGAAACGGAACTGGGTAAAGGAAGAGTTGACCTGTAGTGAAATTGCAGCAGAGGCCTCAGCTGACTGGGTAGCCCTTCAGTGTTTATTCCAGCTGAGGCAAAGGAGACTGGCCTTGGTATTCCCTCAATGACCAGTCATTGGATGCAGACTGCCCCAATCCCAGGAAGGGGTAATAACCTTGGGGAAGGCAGCTCCCTTCAGCCAAGGTCAATTCCTGTGGATGGACTCATTTGTGAGTCTTTAATGGGCAAGTCTGCATAGGGAGGAAGTGTCTCATCCCAAAGTGGTGATCTGGGCAGTGCACTACAGTGTCCACTCTAGACCTATCTAGACATAATCTGTTCATAGCTCTGTCTCCCTCACTGTACTTTAAGTACCTTGCTCTGGACTGAATGTTTGTATCCTCTCAAAATTCATATGATGAAGTCCTATTCTCCAATGTGATGGTATTTGGAGGTGAGGCCTTTGGGAGGTAATTACAGTAGGTCATGAGGGTTATATTAGGTCATTTTTACTCTGCTATAAAGAAAAACCTGAGACTGGATTATTTATTTATTTTTAATAAATGAATAAAATAAAATTTTATTTTTCCTCTATTGCCCAGGCTGGAGTACAGTCATACAATCTCAGCTCACTCTAACCTCCGCCCCCAGGCTCAAGCAATTCTCATGCCTCAGCCTCCCGAGTAGCTGGGATTACAGGTGTACACCACCATGCCTGGATAATTTTTTGTACTTTTAGTAGAGATGGGGTTTCACCATGTTAACCAAGCTGGTCTTGAACTCCTGGCCTCAAGTTGATTTGCCTGTCTCCACCTCTCACAGTGCTGGGATTACAGGTGTGAGCCACTGCCCCCCGACCCCCGCGCGGATGCGACTGGATAATTTATAAAGGAAAGAGGTTTAATTGACTCACAGTTCTGCATGGCTGGGGAGGCATCAGGAAACTTACAATTATGGCAGAAGGGGAAGCAGGCACCTTCTTTACAAGGCAGAAGGAGAGAGAGCCTGTGCATGAAGTGGGAGGAGCCCCTTATATAACCATCAGATCTCATGAGAACTCATTCATTGTCACTAGAACAGCATGGGGGAAACACCACCATTATTTAATCACCTCCCTCCCTCGACACATAAAAATTACAGATCTTTCCCTTGATATGTGGGGATTACAATTCAAGCTGAGATTGGGGTGGGGACACAGGGCCAAACCATATCAAGCATGGTATCCCCATGATAGGATCAGACACTGAATTTGCTAGCACCTGGATCTTAGACTTCCCAGACTCCAGGCCTGTGAGAAATAAATGTCTATTGTTTAAAACACCAAGTCCATAGTATTTCATTACAGCAGCCTGAGCAAACTAAGACACATCTTGAGGACAGAATCCAGGAATGTCCAACAGAGTGCCTGGAATAGAGTATCCACTCAGTTAGTAGACAAGAGATGAATGAATAGATGCATGTATGAAAGAGGTAAATATAAGCCCACAACACTGTCGTTATTATCATTTGCATTTATGGAGAGCTTTACATATGAAAATTACTCTGCTAAAAATGTTATAAATATATAAGTGGTGTAAGCAATAATTCTTAATAAAACCTGCTATCAAAATGAATTAATATTTAGTAGGCACAAACTAGGAGCATGAACCCTGTATTAGTAAACTTTCCAAGAACACTTCTCCCTTCATAATAGAACTATTTAGAGGTTTCAGAGCTGGCATCCTAATTCATCTCTTAAATTGCTTTTTATACCCCCTATGTTGTTAAATAAATCTCCTTTCCTCATGCCCAAATCCTGTTTTCATGATATAGAGTTTCCAAAGTCTACTGAGCTTTTATTCCTGCTACCAAACTGTTTGATCTTGCCTGTTTTTGTATCTGTTCTGATGTTTGTAATTTTCTTGCTGGTAGTCCAATTTCTCATGGACACTTATAGTTTTGACTATTCAGAACAGCAGCTTCCTCTGGGAAAGGCTCCATTAAAACTGCATGTGACCCTAGTGTGTGGGAAGGGTGACATCATAGAGCCCTGTCCCCAGAACCACAGTGATTGGCCCATGGTTGGGCACATGACCCAAGATGGACCAAGCATGGTTCTTCCCTCGGAAAGGTTTTACTTGGGAAAAAGAGGAAACGAAGCTGGGAAAGAAGGGGGCTTCCGCGCACCTCCCCTCCACCCCTACTCCCGCCCTCTGTGGAGTTGCTTGCTTGGTTGGAAGTCCAGAGCTATCAGAGGCCATCCTTTACCCCGTGAAGGAACCCTCCTACAATAGGAGAAGAAGTCCACCCAAGGAGAGAAACAGAGTGAGAAGTGGAGGGTCCTGAGAACTTTCAAATTCCTGATTCCAGGAGCTGAAACCTCAGAGATTCTCTGTTTCCTGACCTCCCAAGGCTTAGCTGTTAAATTCACCCTTCATTCTGGAAGCCACCTCAGCCTGCTACCAAAAATCTTCCTTTTGAGGTGAGTGCAGTGGTTCATGCCTGTAATCCCGGCTACGTGGGAGGCCAAGGTGGGAGGATCTCTTGAACTCAGGAGTTTGAGACCAGCCTGGGCAATATAGTGAGACCCTGATCTCAAAAAATAAAACAAAAATTCCCTTTTAGCTTAAGCTTAAGCTAAAGTTTAAGTTGTGTTTCTGTCACTTCTCATCCAGAGAATCCTCCTGTACACCCTTGCCCCAACTCCGCATACATTTGCTAGGATCACTGTAGAATTCATTGGATTTAAGCAGCAATCTGAATACTAAACATGTAAACTTTAAGTCATTGAAGCAGGAAACTCTCCATGAAGTGATAAAAGATAGGGTTAAAGATTTTCAGCTCGAGAGCCTTGGGTTCAAATCCTACCTTCATCACCAAATAGCTAAGTGACCTTACAAAAGATACCTAAAGTGTCTGTGCCCTAGCTTCTCATTTGTACAATTTGCAAAATGCCAAGAGTGCCATTGTGCACATTTAATGGGATTATATCTTTAAAGTCACAGGAAAGCACAGGGCACATAGCAAGAATTAGTAAACGTGGCTATAATGACCACTTTCCTCTCTGGTCATTGGTGTCTCCCATGGCACAATCACCCCATGGGATTCAATGCACATTAATTCATTTCAGAATCACAAATTTCTTCATTTTTACCTTTGTATTGTTAAATAGTTATTTCTGAATTGAATGGCCTTTCCCTTGGACCACATTCGACTTTTTTCTTTTGCAAATGATTTCATCCTGATTGTTGTGCCTTCCATGTTTTTTATTAGTTATTTTTCATAATACCCTCTATTCCTATCTCCCAATACCATTTTCTTCCTTCCTTAGGAAACACTTCTTCTTATGCCCATACACTGGAACTTTCCTACTACAAGGAGCAATTTGCTGTATGTTTATTTTCTTTGGAATCATCTCACCTTCATGGAAGCAGGGTTATTTACCTGTGATGGAGCTCTTCCTGGTTTGGTTAGGGCATGCTCCAAACTGCCCCTGTAATAAGGCTTTCTTTGGCCAGGACACAAACCACAGTTAATAAAGGTCTTCCTGAGTTCTGAAGGTCAAGCAATTAGAATTTTCTCAGGCTTGTAGAAGAGTGAATCCTGGAAACCAGTTTTTGCCTCAGGGGAGCATCTGTTGGAAGTTCTTAGGTAAGTACTGGACTTAAAATTGGTGAAGCGTAGGTGAAGTCTTGGCTCTGCTACTTCCTGTCAGGGAGGCTGCCAGGCTAGACACCTTACTTCTCTGAGCCTCAATATCCTCATCTATCACATGGGTGTACAGTAGCATTATTCTGATGTTGTGTTGTTAGATCTCAGAAAAGGTTACCCCAAAATGAAGGCCTCAGAAGCAAAAGTTTTTCTCTGATCTTATCCTGTTCTGTCCCTGGCGCCTTATTCTCCCACAAGGCTAGCCATAGAAACTAGAATCTCTGGCTGGGCATGGTGGCTCATGCATGCACCTTGGGAGATCAAGGCTGATGGATCACTTGAGGTCGGGAGCTTGAGACCAGCTTGACCAACATGGTGAAACCCCGTCTCTATTAAAAATAGAAAAATTAGCTGGGCATGCTGGCACATGCCTGTAATCACAGCTACTCAGGAGGCTGAGGCACAAGAATCACTTGAAGCAGAGAGGCAGAGGTTGCGGTGAGCTGAGATTGTGCCACTACACTCCAGCCTGGGCAACAGAGTGAGACTTGTCTCAACAACAACAAAGAAATTAGAAGCTCTCCTCTCCAAGACAGATCACAGAAACCAGAACCCCTTTCTCCCAAAGCCTGCCATAAAACCTAAAAATATTACTCTAACCCTACTTCCCTACCCGCACCAGCCTTTCTTGTGTAAAAACTGGCCTTAAAGAAGTTATCCAACCTGTCTTATTTAATGGTAGGTCATTAGATCCTCATTCCAGAGAGGGCCCTTCCCTATACCAGAAGGAATGCTGCACAGAGAGGCCAAGAAGAATCTAGACAGGCCTGGCTCAGTTTCCCCAGTCGATGAGCATTAGATCATCCCTTTTTGTCCAATCACATTTCTACACTGCATACATACTTTGAACCTGATCATAAAAATGGGTAGCGTCCCCTGTAGCTTTGGGTCTTCATCCTGAAGCCTCCCATGTCACATACAACTGTGATCAAATACATTTGTGTGCCTTTTCTCCTATTAATTTGCCTCTTGTCAGTGACTTTCAGTGAACCTTTAGAGGACAGAGGGGAATTTTTCCCCTGGTCCCTGCAGTGTGAAAATTAAACTGAAACAATATGGTAGTTTGTGAATTGTAAAGTGCTACAAAAGTGGGAGTTGCTATTGATGCAAACTTTAATAGGAACCCAGTGAAGCTATAAGCAGGGAATTGTTCTGTTTAGCTTGGTTCACATAGTGTCATGTGCAGACACACAAGACTAATTCAGGACACGGTGGTGGAGCCACACCGAGGATTTTCATAAGTAAAGCAGACAAATGGAGTCAGTTATTCATGGCCACGGTCCCTCTTAGTCGTTCCAGAGAAAAGACTCATCAAAGAATAATTTTAGACCAGGCGCGGTGGCTTATACCTATAATCCTAGCACTTTGGGAGACTGAGGTGGGTGGATTGCCTGAGTTCAGGAGTTTGAGACCACCCTGGGCAACATGGTGAAACCCTGTCTCTACTAAAACACAAAAACTTAGCCGGGCATGGTGGCCTGTGCCTGTAGTCCCAGCTACTCAGGAGGCTGAGGCAGGAGAATTTTTTGAACCCGGGATGTGGAGGCTGCACTGAGCTGAGATTACACCATTGCACTGCAGCCTGGGAAACAAGAATGAAACTCCATCTCAAAAAGAAAAAAAAAATGAATTTTAATTTGTGAATCTCAGTAGGAAAAAGTTTCAGAAGTAGAGTTAAATGACCCATGTAGCCTCACAAATGGGCCTTCCCTTCTTCTGCCTTCACTGCCATCTTTTCTGGATCCCTGTCCTCACCAGGTCGGGTCTGCAGGGGTTCCTGAGAGTTCATCAGGAACTCTCTTGCCCCATCTGGCTCCTATGATACAGAATTTTCTAGGGCTCACTGCCAGTCCTACAAGTTTTTCTCCAAGTTCAGCTGCTGCTAGACTCAGATTGTACCTTCCTGAAAAACAGGGATAGTGAAATCCGTAATACACGTCTCAACAGAACATTTTGGAAACACAGAAAGGTGACTAATACTGCCTGGGAGGGGGAAGACTTCACAAGGAAGCTAATTTTAGAGCTAAGTCCTAAAGGCGAAGGAGGTGTTGCCAGCAGGTAAAGGGTTGGAAGGAACCCTGCTCCCTGTCCTGCAGTAGAGGGAACAGCCAGTGCCTTGGACAAAGGCCTCGAAGAGCTTGCTGTACTCAGGAAATAGCAGGTAATGGTCCTGCTGGAGTGAGGCTGCGTGGGAGTGTAGGGAGAGACCTGGTAGTGCTGAAGCTGCAGGGGTCAGAGGGAAAGGGTCCTCTGGAGTCTGGCCACGTGAGCCTGCAATCCCAACCACCTCCTACCCACCACTTCTCCCACAGCTGCCAAGAGGCATCATTTTTCTGTTCCAAATGGAAGGCAATTTTGGTAGATGAGTTTCTCAGCAACCTTTGACAAGAGTTAAAAATAACTTCCAAGGTGAGACCCCTGATCAGTCTCCTCTTTTATTTCCTCCTTTTCTTTAAACTTCAGCATCTATTATGAGCCCTCCCTACCTCTTTCTCCCTGGGGAGAAGGGGCCTCTCATGCAAATAAGACTCTGGTGGCCAGCTGTGACAGCCCAGAGTCAACAAGATCAGTATTCTGATCAGGGTTTCAATTCTCCAATACTGTGTGTCAGTGATAATCTGAAACCAGTTGCTCATTTCCTCTGCCTTAGTTTCCACATTGGTTAAAGGGCTGTTAGGGATAAATTAGATGATGTATGGGCTTCTCTGTTTCTAAATCCTGGTTCTTTTCTTTGAGATGGAGTCTTACTTACTCTGTCATTCAGGCTGGAGTGCAGAGACATGATCTTGGCTCACTGCAACTTCGGGCTCCCAGGTTCAAGCGATTCTCCTTCCTCAGCCTCCTGGGTATCTGGGATTACAGGTGCATGCCACCATGCCTGCTAATTTTTGTACTTTTAGTAGAGATGGGGTTTCACCATGTTGGCCAGGCTGGTCTCGAACTCCTGACCTCAGGTGATTCACCTGCCTTGGCCTCCCAAAGTGCTGGGATTACAGGCATGAGCCACCGTGCCCGGCTGGGTCACCATTTAAATAGTACAGTCAGAGAAAGTCTTTTTGAAAAGATGGTATTTGACCAACACCCCCTCAAAAGTGAAATGGCCACAGTGGGAGTTGGGAGGAAGACCCTCTGAGCAGAAGAACAGCAAGCGCAAAGTCCCTGAGTTGAGGGTGTGCCAGGCATCCTTACAGGACAGCAAGGGGGCCACTGGGCTGGATAGAAGAGGCTAAAGGTAAAATTAGCTGGGCATGGTGGTGAGCACCTGTAGTCCTAGCTACTCAGGAAACTGAGGCAGGAGGATCACTTGAGCCCAAGATTATGAGGCTGCAGTGAGCTATGATGAAGCCACTGCACTTCAGCCTGAGCAACAGAACAAGACACTGTCTCAAAAAAAA
>NW_016107371.1:2155046-2162444 GCF_001604975.1 Cebus imitator
AAAGAAAGAAAAGAAGAGAAAACAAAGAGTGAAGGTGAGAGTTGTAGGCGGTCAAGTTAGAGAGGTAATGGAAACGGAGGGTGAGAGGAGGGAATAAATTGAGGAAGGCTTAAGCCATTGAGGATTTGGGTTTTCAAAAATGAACAGATTAAGAGTTTAGGATAAGGATTAACAATACTTGAGTTTTAAGACAAAACATTTAGGCATCTAAGTCCTAAAAGATTATTGCAGTTATTTTTACAAAATCAAACAAACTTCATTATTTAAAAGACAAGCATAGACACCTGTCTAGTTTCAATAGTAAATACATTAAAGGAGACAACATTTTTTTTCTAGAAACATACCCTACATGTCTTTCTCTGCTACTCTTAATAAATTATCATCCCAGCTGTATCAGGATATCAAACAGTGGCAGGTGTTCATATGACCAGGACGCTTTGGCACAGCAAGAAGTGAATTAAATACACAGTCCCTGACCCTCTCCCTTCCCCTTCCCCATTTAAATTCCAGTAGAAAACTCTGATAGGAACCTTGTAATGACTACACTGGAAGCACAGTAGTACCTGAACACCACAGGCTGCTCCTGCTTAAGCTTCCAGTGTCTTCTCAATGCCAGTGAACTCTGCTAATCATGCCCTTCTAGGGTTTCTATGAGTTGGCCACCCTTCTATCCCCTCAAACCTTAATCAGTCATTAAAACCAGCCTTGGCCCGGGAGCAGTGGCTCACGCCTATAATCCCAGCACTTTGGGAGGCCAAAGTGCTGGGTGGATCACTTGAGCCCAGGAGTTTGAGACCAACCTGGGCAATGTAGTGAGACCTCATCTCTATTTTTACAAAGAAATTTAAATGTATATATTAAACAAAACAAAACAAAACAAAACAAAACAAAAACAAAACAAAACAGGTTGGGCCTGGTGCAGTGGTTCTGAGCTCTAAATCCCAAAACTTTGGGAGGCCAAAGCAGGCGGATTGCTTGAGCCCAGGAGTTCAAGACCAGCTTGGGCAACATAGAGAGACTCTGCCTCTTAAAAAATAAATAAATAAAAATTTAAAAATTAGCCAGGTGGCACACGCCTGTGGTCCCAGTTACTCAGGAGGCTGAGGGAAGATTGCTTGAGCCTGGGAGGTCGAGGCTACAGTAAGCCATGATTGAGTTATTGCCTTCTAGCCTGAACCACAGAGGAAGACCCTGTCTCAAAACACAAAGCAAAAGAAAACAAAAACAGGCTTGTATTTGGCCTCCAGACAAGAAAACCTATTCATCCTTTATCCCACCATTCTCTGGTTTTTGAGTTGCTGTAGAAGACATCTCTGCTCTTCATCAAGCATCACATACTTCCACTCTAGCCTTCTGTTCTCTACATATATAACGTTCTTGAAGAATCCGTCAATTCCTTTTGCCTTTTATAGATAAATCAAAAGCTATACCCTTAGCTTGTGTGAGTCAGCCCTTTTTTTTTCAATGTTCTGATAAACATTTCTGAGTAGATACGCGCTACTAAACTTCCCATCTACTAGCACTCTTTCTGTTCCTATATTCTAGGAATCATGTTCTTTCATTCAACAAAGTTTCAGAAAAGAAATACCATGTCTTCTTCCCTTCCCTCATATTTCATTAGTCACTAAATTCTAACATGAAATTACTGCTTTTTATTTCCATGGCCACCATACTCCCTGAGACCCTTATATCCTTATGCTTGGAGTAACTCAGTGGCCTCCAGTCTCTCTCTCCTTCAACCCAGTTGGAGAAACCAGGCTAAAATATCCCTTTGTTTCATCACTGTCTTTTAAGGAATACTAAATTAAAAAATATCTTGTTTTGGATAATCCCACACTTTGATCAGATCCTCAAGAGACAAAAGACAATCCAAGTTACCCAAGCCATTTACTCCCTATTAAATGCTAGGGTTAGAACAGTTTTAGGACTGCACCCACGTGATTTTCAATGCACAGCCCAAAGGCAGGAATCTTCCACAAATGGATCAATAGACAAAGCATCCCTGAGCTCCAAGCAGGCATTATTCAATCACGATTTGATTAAAGTGGCTGGTCCTAGCAGCCCCTACAGCAAATTTTGTAGTTACTCCTTCAAAGAGGGGAGACAGGTGTTTTGATCCTCTTTCTTTTCTTTTCTTTTCTTTTCTTTTCTTTCTTTCTTTCTTTCTTTCTCTTTCTTTCTTTCTTTTCTTTCTTTCTTTCTTTCTCTTTCTTACTTTTCTTTCTTTTTTCTTTCTTTTCTTTTTCTTTTTCTTTTCTTTCTTTCTTTCCTTCTTTCTTTTCTTTCTTCTTTTTCTTTCTCTCTCTCTCTCTTTCTTTCTTTCTTTTCTTCTTTCTTTTTGAAATGGAGTCTCACTCTGTTGCATAGGCTGGAGTGCAGTGGCATGATCTCAACTCACTGCGACCTCCACCTCCTGGGTTCACGAGATTCTCCTGTCTTAGCCTCCTGAGTAGCTGGGATTACAGGTACCTGCCACCACACCTGCCTAAATTTTTTTGTATTTTTAGTAGAGACTGGGTTTCACCATGTTGGCTGGTCTCAAACTCCTGACCTCAGGTGATCCGCCTGCCTGGGCTCCCGAAGTGCTTGAATTACAGGCATGAGTCACTGCACCCAGCCTCTGATCCTTTTCTTTCTTTCCCTGGAGCAAAAAGTGGATGAAATTTAATTACAAACTTTGCCTAATGCAGTTATCACCTCCACACTTAAAATTCCATTATAAATGTCCTGTGCTGAATTTCAAATAATTTATGTACATATTCTACCCTAACGGAAGACTGTGCATCATGACTTCCTTCCAATGAGTACAACATAGAAAGGAGAGGAAAGTAACTGTACAGTGAAGAAACTTGACAAACACTACTTCAGCCAGGTGATCAAGGTCAATATCAACAGTCAGAAATCATGTTGATGGCATATACCCTTGATATGATGTGATAAAAATGGTGCTTTGCCTCTGTGATCTTCCTCTCAAAAATCCATATCCCCAGTATATATGTAAGAATAACATCAAACAACTTCCAACAGAGGGGTGTCTTACAACATACCTGACCAGAACGCCTCAAAATTGTTAAGGTCGTCAAAAATAAGGAAAGACTGAGAAACTGCGACAGAGGAGGATGAGAACACATGATGGTTAAACGTGAGATCCTGGAACAGAAAAAAGAAATTAGGTAAAAACTAAGGAAATCTGAATAAACTAAAACTTCAATGAATAATATATGTGTATTTTTTTTTCTCAGACAGGATCTTACTCTGTCACCCCAGGCTAGAGTGCAGTGGAGCTATCTCACTCACTGCAACCACCACCTCCCAGGCAAGTGATCCTCCCACCTCAGCATCCCGAGTAGCTGAGACTACAGACATGTACCACCATGCCTGGCTAATTTTTGTATTTTTAGTAGAGACAGGGTTTCACCACGTTGGCAAGGCTGGTCTTGAACTCTTGACCTCAAGTGATCCACCCTCCTTGGCTTCCAGAGTGCTGGGATTACACTTTTCATGAAACACTGTGCCCAGCCTCGTTTTGTTTTGTTTTGTTTTGTTTTGTTTTGTTTTGTTTTGTTTTGTTGAGACCAAGTCTCACTGCAATGTCCAGGCTGGGGTACAACGGCGAGATCTTGGTTCACTGCAACTTCTGCTTCCCAGGTTCAAGTGATTCTTCTGCCTCAGCCTCCTGAGTAGCTGGGACTACAGGTGTGCACCATCGTGTCTGACTAATGTTTAGATTTTTAGTAGAGACGGGGTTTCAACATTTTGGCCAGGCTGGTCTCGAACTCCTGTCCTCAAGTGATCCATCTGCCCCAGCCTCCCAAAGTGCTGAGATTACAGGTGTGAACCACTGTGCCTGGCCTCATTTTGGTTTTAATTACACTTCCCTGATGATTAGTGATGTTGAGCATTTTTTTCATATATCTGTTGGCCATTTGTATGTCTTCTTTTGAGAAATGTCTATTCAGGTCCTTTGTCCATTTTTTAATCAAGTTGTTTTCATGCATTTGAGTTGTTTGAGTTCCTTATATATTTAAGAGATGTTATTAATCTCTTAATATGTACTTAACAATTAATTATAAAAATTACATGTTATGGCTGGGCACAGTGGCTCTCGCCTGTAATCCCAGCATTTGGGAGGCCGAGGTGGGCAGATCATCTGAGGTCAGGAGTTCGAGACCAGCCTGGTCAAAGTGGTGAAATCCCATCTCTACTAATAATACAAAAATTAGCCAGGCATGGTGGTCGGTGCCTGTAATCCCAGCTACTCAGAAGGCTGAGGCAGGAGAATTGCTTGATCCTGGGAGGCAGAGGTTGCAGTGAGCAGAGATCGCACCATTGTACTCTAGCCTGGCCACAGAGCGAGATTCTATCTCAAAAAATGAAACAAAACAAAATTACAAGTTATTTATTTATTTATTTTGAGACAGAATCTCACTCTGTCCCCCAGGTTGGACTGCAGTGGCATGATCTCAGTTCACTGCAGCCTCCACCTCCTAGGCTCAGGTGATCCTCCCACCTCAGCCTCCCGAGTAGCTGGGATTACAGGCACACACCATGATGCCTGGCTAATTTTTGTATTTTTAGTAGAGATGGGATTTCACTATGTTGCTCAAGTTAGTCTCGAACTCCTGACCTCAAGTGATCCTTCTTCCTTGGCCTCCCAAAGTGCTGGGATTACAGGCATGAGCCACCATGTCTGGCCGAATCTTAATACTTTTTGTAGGGAATTAAAGAGTTAAATTTTGCAGCCTTTTAATTGGATTGGAGGGATGACGTCAGTACTGACCTCTCAACCTGCCTAGCTATCTCCATCCCCCCTTCTTCATCTTCATCTTCCTACCACCTCTCTTAAAAAGCTGTCTGTGCCTGGGCTTCTATCACCTGTTCATCCTTGGGCTACAATATCTGACTGTTCCTTCTTCCCAGGATGATTTCTCTTTATTTCAGTTATTCTCATATTGCATCACAATTTGAAATATGTGTGTATCTTCTGCACATAGACAGTAAATGTTTACCTAATGTTTTTATTTAAATAAGTTGACTTTCAGAAACCTAAATACACCTGTGTATTTATTACATCACTTCATGTCACTTGCATTTTATTAATGTAAAATGCATTTGTTTTGGAAAGGAAATGGTCACCACTTTAAGTGTATAACACATTTACTGCTAACTATAAAGATCAGTAGTACAATAAAGACAAAAGAATGCCATTAAATTTCAACTAGATAACATTGCCAACTATAGGCCTTGAGCCCAAGACTGTATTTTGTTAAGAAAAAAAAGAATAACTCTTATTAAATCATGATTAATCTGAGGCAATATTTAATAAACAGTTGCTGTATGTTTCTGCTTTTGTTGTGTTGATGAATAATGACTTAATTGTAAAAGCTTAGCTTCAGATTCCTTGTTTTGATAGCTGGGTTTTTCAATGTGCTAATATTTGGCAGCCAGCTTATTGTTATGGTTATTGCTATTTGGTTACATTGTTTTAATTAAATTTTTTCTCATCAGAAAAAAAAGAGTAGCAAGTGAGAAATCTTAAAGGCAAAACAGTATGTAACAGAGACTTCCTTCTTGAAGTAATCAGAAAAGGGTTAAAAGGAAATTTAAAAGGTGCTAATGCCCCCTACAGGATGGGGAATGGGGTGAGGGGATGTTGTGCCCCTCCCAGCCGGGCAGATGATGGATGGAGTGTGCTGGGGACAGTGACAGCACGTGGCAAGTCTAAAACTTACAACAACAGGAAGTGCTAAGCAATACACATCTGGTTTAAATCATTCAAAAATCACAAGCACATATGGAACTCCTGACCTCAAGTGATCTGCCCACCTCAGTCTCCAAAATGCTGAGATTACAGGTGTAAGCCACCATGCCTGGTTAATTCTGCATTTTTAATAAGCTCCCTGGTGGTGCCAGGTATCTGGTCCATGGACCACACTTTGGATGAGAAGGATCTATCCTAGCCTGTCCCAGAAACAGACGGGGAAAAATCTTGTTCATGTGTCTTTGATTTCTCTTACAAATAGATCAAAGATGTCACAGAACCAATGTGGCTCTTATCTGGACTTCTTAAGCAACCTCAGTGGACTGGAAATCACTGTCTGAGAAAACAAATGGTTTTGAATACCTGCCTTAATATCGATCCATTAAGACTTTCTATGTTCACTGAAGCAATGAAAGAATAATTACAGCTTTCTCCTTTCACATTTCCATTTCTTGGAGACAGTTTTTGAGGAGAGTGTGTAAAGAAATCCTCTGTTGGTTAATGGCCTTGAAATTGTGTGTGGATTAACAATTAGTCTGAGTTCAGAGACTGGGGAAATGCTCTCATGATTGGCTCGCGTTGCACTCCAGGAATTAACTTGAAGGGATAGACTGTCCCTCCAGGTAGGTGAGGAATGCTCTGGAATCTGTCAGCCTGAATCTTTTGAAACCCCTTTTGGGTAAAACTGAAAAGGGAGACACACAACCAGATCCCATGCTGACATTTTATCCCTAACTTCTCCACCTTTTTATTTTATATTTTGAGATGGAGTTTCACTCTGTCACCCAGGCTGGAGTGCAGTAGTGTAATCTAGGCTCACTATAACCTCTGCCTGCAACCTCTGCCTCCCATGTTCAAGTGATTCTCCTGCCTCAGCCTCCCGAGTAGCTGGGGATTACAGGCGCACACGACCACGCCTGGTTAACTTTTGTATTTTTAGTAGAGACAGGGTTTTGCTATGTTGGCCAGGCTCGTCTCGACCTCCTGACCTCAAGCGATCTGCCCACCTCAGCCTCCCAAAGTGCTGGTATTACAGGTGTGAGCCACTGCACCCAGCCACTTCTCCACTTTTTGCTATAAGATTAATAATGTCTTCATCTATTTCAGTTAGGATGAAATATTAAAAATATGTTTTACTTGTAAATACTTTCATCTTCCAATTACCTGCAGGTTGCAAGTGTTTATCACTCTAAACGTATTTATTATTGAGATCTGCCTAATCTTATATAAAATCGTAAACTTAAGAAAAAGAACTTAAAGCAAAATTTTTTAAAAAAAGAAAAACTTTAAAAAAACACTGATGTTACCCTGATGCCTGGTCTCAGAGATTCTGATTACTTGGTCTAAACACTAGGATTTTTTTTGAGCTGGAGTCTCACTCTGTTGCCAGGCCAGAGTGCAGTGGTGTGATCTCGGCTCATTGCAACCTCTGCCTCCCAGGCTCAATAGATTTTCCTGCCTCAGCCTCCTGAGTAGCTGGGGCTACAGGTGCGCGCCACCACGCCCAGCCAATTTTTTTGAATTTTTAGTAGAGACGGGGTTTCACCATGTTGGCCAGGATGGTCTCAATCTCTTGATCTCATGATCTGCCTGCCTCAGCCTCCCAAAGTGCTGGGCAACTGTGCCTGGCTGGATTT
>NW_016107371.1:2163004-2168135 GCF_001604975.1 Cebus imitator
AGTGCTGGGATTACAGGCTTGAGCCACCGCGCCCGGCCAACACTAGAATTTTTAAAAGCTCTCCAATATTTATTATTGAGCTCTGCCTAATCTTATATAAGATTATGTGACTGCACATAAGACTCAGTCAGGGAACTTTAAAAATTAAACACTGACGCCCAGGTCCTATTCCCAGAGATTCTCATTCAATTGATCTGGGTGGGGCTTAGGAATTGCAAATTTTTTAAAGCTGTGTATATAAAATCTTATATAAGATTAGGCAGATCCCAATAATAAATATAAGATTTATATTGATATATTTTACAATATATTATATAATATATTGATATTTAGTCTTCTATTGAATACAAATATGCATGGACCTTAAATATGTTAAAATGATACTAATGGGTTCTATGGAAAAAAGTTTTACTTCCTATTTCCTTGTCCCTGGAAATAGAAGGTGAAAAGTCATCTCAAGGAAATAATCTTATTGTAGCCCTAATTTGCATAGGAGAAAAGTCTCTTCCCCTAAGTGTAGGGTGTCTACCTTTGAGATTTGAGTAATCTGACAGTGACTGAAAGCTGATAACTCTACCCCAAATTTCACCCTGCAGCTGAAAGCCCATACAGAATGGAGGTCCCAGGAGGTCACAAAACCATAGTAGTTAATGGTATATGGAGAGAGTGGGGTGGCTTTTAAGGGCTAAGGACACTCAGCTGGAAACACTCCTGGATTAGTGCATATCCAATCAGGTATCAGCCTTTTTTTTTTTTTTTTTTTGAGATGGAGTCTTGCTCTGTCACCCAGGCTGGAGTATAGTGTGGCATGATCTCTGCTCACTGTAGCCTCCACTTTCTGGGTTCATGCTTTGTGTCTCCATAGAATTGAGGAAGAAGGTTTTTGTGGCCAGAAGCTTGGGTGCTGGTTTCAAAACGTGGGGACCACCCTTGCAGCTGGCTCTTTTACTTTTTCACCTGACTCTCAGTTTCCTCATCTGCTAGATGGGTTTCTCAGTCTTGGCTACCCATAAGAATTGGTCAGGGAACTTTGAAAAGACACCGATGTTCAGGCCCTATTCCCAGAGATTCTAATTCACTTGATCTGGGTGGGGCTTAGGCATTGCAAATTTTTAAAAGCTGTGTAAGCCAGATTTCTCCAAGGCTTTGCTATCCCGGCATGGTCCCTGGACCGGCAGAATTGGCTCCACGTGGGAGCTTATAAAACTGCAGCACCTCAGTCCCTTCCCCAGACCTACTGAATCAGCACCTGGGTTTTAACAAGACCCCTGCCTACCACCAGCTGATTCGTGTCCACATTAAAATTTGGAATGCTCTGCTCCAAGCTTCCCATCCTCTCTAACAGACTAGTTTTGTGACCTCTGTTCCTTCCTTCCTGGGCCACCGGGTGATTGTAGTAATCAGTTTCCATGAACCAAGGTTTACCCCACACTGGAAAATTGGCTCTCAGTTTGTGGCTGAACAGGATATTGGAATATACCATTGCAAAGTCTTACAAGAAGTTCGTTCAGTGATAGTTAATTACACAGTAATTTGGAAGAACATCAAGTCATTTTAGAGTTGTTTTACCTACAGTCCAGAAGCAAAAAAATAAAAAAGAAAAAGATATTGAGGTCTTAACCTACAGCCGATTCTGAAACATTCTGTACTTTGCAAAAACCACAAGTCAGGCAAGCCAGCCAGTTTATATTTAAAGCAGTCATACTGCAGAGAAGCTGCTCATGAAAATCACCTGGGAAGGTTTTAAAACTGATACGTGGGCCCCCAACACAGGCCAAATCAATCAGCATCTTGGTAGTATTTTAAGCTCCCAAGGTGATTCTAATTTTTTTTTTTTTTTTTTGTCTGCAGGATAAGAGTTTATTTCACAAGGTGAGAAGCCAGGGTCAGCGGCAGACCCACATTTGCCAGGCTCTGGGATGAAGGGGGTTTGCGCGTGGGAGGATGTGGCTACCCAGCAGGATGTCCAACGTGGGTGGGTCCCAGCATGTCTGTCAGTTGTGCCGCTGGCCTGGAGAGGCAGGACGTGCAACCAGCCTATGGCTGCCGGGCAGGGGACCTGCAGGTCAGGCAGAGCACAGCGACTGCCCTCCCGAGGCTGCAGGCTAGGCCATGGTCTGGCAGCTGAAGAGCTCGAGGGTAAGCCAGCTGAGGAAGGCGGGGATGCTGTCCTGGTGCCGCAGGTGCACCAGGTAGCTGGTGAGCCTGCAGCAGGCCTCGCAAAACTCCTGGATCTTGGTCTGGAAAACCTCCTTGAGCTGCTGGTTCTTCAGTTCGATGCTCTCCACCTGCTTCCTCAGCTCTGTCACAGGCTCAGATGATGGCAGACTCCTAGCGGTGGCCTTAAGGTTAGCTGGAACGGTGCTTCCTCCCGCACAACCGCTTGCACTCTGCCACAACTCAGCTGGTTGTGGTCCTCGCACAGGTGCTGCCTGGCCACACTGGCAGGGTTCAGGCTCATGTGCAGCACTTTGGTTTTGCTCTGGTCATAGTGGCCCCGCAGTGCGCCGCTCCAGCTGCACCTCCAACATCCTCTTTTCCTCCTCTAGCCAACTCCGCTCTCTCTCCAGCTCCTTGACCTTCAACCGGAGCGTGTCCACTTCCTCCCTGGAAAACAGGAAGCTTTACTCTGGAGAGCTGGACTGAGACTTTAGCATCTGCAGCTCCATCTCCAGCATGTCCGTTCTTTGTTTCTGGCCTCCCAGCTCCTCCAGGGCCTGCAACAGCTGAGCCTCCATCTCAGCGCTGTGGCTGTGCACCTTCTGCACTATGTCCTTGGCCTCCCGCATGCATGCGCCGGGTCAGCTAGGGCAAGTACTCGCTCAGAGTCAGCTCACTGTCATAGGAGCCCAGGATGGCCCAAATGCTTCCTCCCTTCCTCCCAAGGCAACCTCCCTTCCTTGGTGAGCAGCAGGATCCATTTCTGGAACCTCCAGGCCAACGCTTCATAGGTCTCACACTTCTTCCTTTCCTCCAGCAGTTGACCACTGACCTGCCGGAGCTCCTCCTGCAGCTGCTGCCTGGCTTTCTCCAGCCCCCCCAGGCGTTGCTTGTGATGGCACTGTTCTTGTTCTTCAAGGCAAGCTCCCTCTGTTGCAGCTCCACCATGCATTGGGAAAGGTCTTCCGGAGTCCTGACACTCAGGCCCGTGGTCTGGTCCAGTCTCTCCCAGCTTTGCAGCTTGGCCAGCAGCCTCTCATTCCCCAGCTCCAAGCCAACCAGTGTCCCCTGCATCTTCTCCTGGCACCCCAGCTTCCTCTGTAGCCCTTCCAGCTCCTCCTGGAGCAGCCCGTTGGTCTCTCTCATCTAACTGCAGGCGCCTGCTCTCCTCCTGCAGCTGTTCCAGCCTAGGGAGTCACACCGGCTTAGACTTTACAACTGCAGCATCCTGCTCTTGCAGGGACAGCTTCTGCTCCAGACCCTTAATCCACTGCTTGTGGTCTGCTCTCACTTCCTGGTTGGCCTGGAGTTCCTGGATTTTCTGATCAGCTTCCTGCCATTTTTTGTGCTGCAGGTCCAGCTGCTCCTGCAGCTACTGTTTCTCTGACTCCAGACACTTCACCCGCATCTCCTGCTCCATCATGCTCCACTGCAATTCCGAGATCCTCCCCTTCAGTGCGCGTTGATGGTCTTGCCAGCCTGGGCCAGGCTGTCCTCTTTCTCGCGCAGCCTCTTGCTGGTGATGCCCAGGCTCTGCCGACACTGCCTGTTGGCTCCAGCTGCTCCTGCATCTTTTAACCTCCGCCTGGGCCTCTCGCTCCTGAAGCTGCAGGCTGCGCGTCAGGAGCTCCTGGTTGCGTTGGACCTCGTGCTGCTTGCTCTGCTGGTGCTGCATCTGCAGAGAACCTGGGGCCGAGGTGTTATCCAGCCCAGACCCTCCCTCCACATGCTGAGAGATGACGTTGTTCAAAGCTTACGGGGTGGATGTAATGGTGGTGTTTTCCCTCAGGTTTTCCATGGTTGCTTTCGAGATTAGGGAGACTGTCCCATAACTGTCTGCAAGCTGGAGCGCAGCGGGGCCGATGGTGTAATTCTCAGTCCAAGGGGCAGGGTAGAGTATAATCAAGGGCCCCATGGTGGTAAAATCAGCAAGGACTGCAGAAATTCAGAGGAAGGAAAAATTGGTGCCGGCTGGAATAGGACAGAGAAGCTTCGCAAAAAAGATGATGGATGGAGGTGGGAAGAAGGGTCTTGGAGGAGACAAATAATTTATTTAATGTCCTTATCACTATTTAATACATAGAATACTATTTGATACATTTACCAGGCATTGTCTGATTTCCATGTATTGTCTTATTTACTCCACTCAACAACATAAGGTAAAAACTACAATTATCTCCATTCTGTAAATGATGACTACTGAGGCACAGAAGTTAAATAACTTGCCCAAGGTCACAATGCACTCAAGTGACAGAGGAAGGGTTTGAACCTGGTCTGTATGCCTCCCAAGGCTGTGCATATGCTATACTACTACACAATACTGAATATTCACCACATTATGTTGAATATCTACTTAACACTTACTAAATGTGCACCTGCAGGCACTTCCCTAACATTCTACATTGTCTCATTTAATCCTCAAGACAACCCTATCAGGTAAGCAGTGCTGTGATTTTCAAGTTCTGGATAAGGAAGTGTGGGCCTAGAAGGTAAAGTAGCTTGCCTGAGGTCTGGGTTACCAGATAAAATACTAGACACCAAGATAAATGTAATAATTAACAAATAATATCTTAGTAGGAATACTGTATGGGATGTACTCATACTAAAATTCATTGTTTTATCTGTCATTCAGATTTAAAAAGGTATCCAGTTTGCATTTGTTTGTCTTTGCTAAATTTGGCAATCTTACCAGGGCGATCCTGCAAATCGAGGGTTGAATCAGGTGGTCTGACCCAGGGCCACACTCGTAACCACTACATTGGAGACTGGCTAGAGACAAAGCGTCAGCACTAATGCCGGCATGTGTGGGAGGAAGTAAGAGGACCCTGACTCCTAGGATTTCAGCTTAGATCCAGGAGGCCTGAGCAGCAATGGACCCTTCCCCTCCCTTCCCCTCCCTTTACCTCCCCTGTTCTCCCCTTCCCCTCCCTTCCCCTCCCTTCCCCTCCCCTGTTCTCCCCTCCCTTCCCCT
>NW_016107371.1:2169863-2177770 GCF_001604975.1 Cebus imitator
CTTCCCCTACTCTCCCCTCCCTTCTCCTCCCTTCCCCTCTCCTTCCCTCCCCTCCCCTGCTCTCCTCTGCTCTCCCCTCCCCTGTTCTCCCCTGCTTTCTTGGTGCAGCTACCCCACAGACTGGTGGTAAAAGAGTTAAAGGCCCTGGGCTACACAGTCCCAACCTTTAGTAATAAGTGCTTGGTTCTGATGCCAAGAACAGAAGGAAGAGGAAAACAGGAAAAAATGAGTCAGTATGGGATCTGCAGACACTATCACATGTACATCTTTATGTATAAATCACAGGACCTCCCACAGGGATAGATGCCTATACCTACAAAATGATCACAGAAATCTGTAGCAAAACCACAGCAGCTGCAGTTATGTGACCATATTGTGGGTTGCTATTAGCAAGAGAACTAGAACAAGGTCAGGGAGCCTTTAGACCATTCAGCTAATATAGACCCAGGGCCCATCAACCACATGGCTGTGCAGCCAGTGTCGAATACAGAAGCAGGAGACCTGAGAAACTGTCACCTCCAAGGTAAATGTTGCCCTCAGCTCCAATGCTTCGGCATGGAAATCTGGCTTGGCATAGCAAGCAGCAGGGCACTGCAGCTGCAGAAACAAACCTTCCTGTGGTTAAAGGGAGTGAGCATTTATATAATTGAACATCAAGCAAAAACAGAACATATCTGAGAGCTTAATGAGATGAGTGTTATACTCAGGAACAAGCAAGAAGAATTAGCAATAAGAAGCAGAAGCAGAGAAATATTCCCTGTTGGGGAGGAGCAGGGATTCATAAAAGAATTCACTGTATAAAAAGGTACACATACACGTTCATGCTTGATAAAGCTATGCTGTGCATTGTATAGTTTATATTTACTAGTATTTTTAAGAGTTATTTTTATTGTTTCCTTTCTTTGTTTTCTAAAGACTTGAGTGAAAGAATCCGATATACATACCCTGTGAAGTGGTGAGTTGTGTCCCAAAGATGCCAAGCATTGTCAGCCTAGATCTTTATTTGAAAATTTATGTATGAATGTATTTTTTGAGACAGTCTCACTCTGTTGCCCAGGCTGGAGTGCAGTGGTGTGATCTTGGCTCACTACAACCCCCACCTCCCAGGTTCAAGCGATTCTCCTGCCTCAGCCTCCCAAGTAGCTGGGATTACAGGCATGCACTATGATGCATGGCTATTTTTTTTGTATTTTTAGTAGAGACAGGGTTTCACCATATTGCCCAGGCTGGTCTTGAACTCCTGACCTTGTGATCCAGCTGCCTCAGCCTCCAAAAGTGCTGGGATTACAGGTATGAACCACCACACCTGGCTCTATTTACCCATTTTTTGAGACAGAGACTCTCAGTCACCTAGGCTGGAATACAGTGGTGTGATCTCAGGTCACTGCAACCTCTGCCTCCCAAGTTCAAGTGGTTCTCCTGCCTCTGCCTCCTGAGTAGATGGCATCAGAGGCATGCACCACCATGCCTGGATAATTTTGTGATTTTTTTAGTAGAGATGGGGTTTTGCCATGTTGGTCAGGCTGGTCTCGAACTCCTGGCCTCAGTGATCCCCATGCCTCAGCCTCCCAAAGTGCTAGGATTATGGCGTGAACCACCACACCCAGCCTGAAAATTTATTAACCAGCCATTTTACTCCCAGTCTTTCTGCCTTCTAATTAATCTTCTATACTGCTACTAGAGTATAGTTCTTTTCTTTTGTGAGACAGGGTCTCATTCTGTCACCCAGGCTGAGTGCAGTGGCAAAATCTTGGCTCACTGCAGCCTCAACCTCCCTGGCTCAGGTGATCCGCCCACCTCATTCTCCCCAGTAGTTGGGACTACAGGTGGGCACCACCATGTCTGGCTAGACTTTGTAATTTTTTTTTCTTTTGTAGAGATGGGGGTTTCACCATGTTGCCCAGGCTGGTCTCAAACTCCTGGGCTCAGGCGATCCTCCCACCCCAGCCTCCCAAAGTGCTGAGATTACAGGCATGAGGCACTATGCTTGGCCTAGAGTTACTTCTTTAAAACATGGATTGTTTGGATTGTGATCAGTTGCATAGAACATAAAATTACAAAAGTTCAATGCCTTTTGTGATCTATTTCCAAACCGTTTTCCAAATCTGTCTTTCATAACCTGTTTCTCCCATCAGAGGCTACACCTGCTTTTCTCCTCATGGATATCTGGTTTAGACTGTGCATGCTTCTCTATTTTCATCTCTTGCAGCGCCTCCCACACACTGTGTGGAACAATAGCCAATTTATTACCAGATGTTTTCAGTCCTCCATGCCTTTGGATGGGCTGTTCTCTCATCTGGTCTCCTTAGGGTGTTCTGGAGCTGCTCTTACTAGTTCATGCACATCTAGTCCCAACTCAGTATTCAATCACATCATGTTGGTGGCTTGAGATCTGCAGTGGGAGTATTTACACCATGGAAATTGGCAAATGATACACATCACGGCTTTGTCCCCCTCCTGGAATGCCAATTGAACATTCACCAGCACACCATTGTCATCTCCAGCCTCTTTGCTTGAAAGATTCCTACTTATCCTCCAAGACAGAGCACTTCTCTGTGAAGCTTTCTTGGACTACTGCAGAGGAACAGGGAGAAGGCAATTCCTTTGTGTTAAGCATCTGGGCTGGGTGCTTTACATACATAATTCTCATGCCTCTATTAAAGCAGTTGCATCATATTGTAAGTATCTGTGATTGTCTCTCTGCTAAGTTCTAAGAGCAAAGATTGCAATCTATATTAATCTTTAAAACCCTACGTGCCTTCAAGGTATCTTCTAAATAGTGAGTTCTTAGTGAATGCCAGTGTTTAATTAAGCAGGAACTAGGAGGAAAAACTACATTGCTTTGTTTCATCTGTCTCTATCATTCCAGAGAGCACCCCTTACACCATAAGGAATGCTGAACATTTTCCCAAGGTCATCTGATGGGTGACTTAAAAAAAATCTACAATAAACCCATTCATACCAAGGTATTACCAGTATAATATTTCTGGAGTTTTTACAGTTGTAAAAAGGGGACTGTAGGAACAGATGTATAAAGATAAAAATTTTAGGTCTATGGAAGCCATGAGAGAAAGGCATGTTGGTAAAAGGGGCTTTTCAGTGACCACTATATATTTTTTTTTTTTTGAGACAGAGTCTCACTGTGTCATCCAGGCTGGTATGCACTGGTGTGATCACGACTCCCTGCAGGCTTGATTTCCCAGGCTCAAGTGACCCTCCCACCTCAGACACCCAGGCACGTGCTGCCAAACCTGGCTTTTTAAAAATTTTTAGTAGAGATGAGGTCTTGCTATGATGCCCAGACTAGGTGGCCACTTTTTTAAACCTGTGAAGTAGAGGAGGTACTTAACATAGTACTGGTCCTGAAATATGGAATTTATTTATTTATTTGAGTCTGACTCTCCCTTTGTCACCCAGGCTGGAGTGCGGTGATGCAATCTTGGCTCACTGCAACCTCCACATCCCAGGTTCAAGCGATTCTCCTGCCTCAGCCTCCCAAGTAGCTGGAACTACAGGTGTGCGCCACCATGCCCTGCTAATTTTTGTATTTTTAGTAGAGACAGGGTTTCACCATGTTGGCCAGGCTGGTCTCGAACTCCTGACCTCAGGTGATCCACCTGCCTCAGCCTCTCAAAGTGCTGGCATTACAGGTGTGAGCCATCGGGCCTGGCCTGGAATTTATAAAGGTAGTTGCTGCCTCCTCATTCTTCTTCATCCCCCCCACCCTCCTTGTTGTTCACCATCATCATCATCATCATTGAATGCTGGTGTAGAGCAGGGTTAGGCAAAACTAAGAAACCATCCAACTGACTTAAAGCTATTTTGGGAAGCCTTGTTTCATCTTCTCACTTTTCCTTAAATGTATTAAAGCATTGAAACATTACGAAAAAAGCTGTTTTCTGTTGTTTGGGATGCTTTGTAAATATGACTCATTTGCCCTCACCTCATGGTGAGAGGCAGGCAGTGTGAATTTAACCTGATTTGGATAGATGCTGTGAAATGATTGGCTGAAAGGTCCTTCCATGTAATTTATTCAAGTCAATATCACCAAAGTTAAGCTAGACATAAAAAATTATGTCGCACTTATTCTTAAGAAAGCGATAGCAGATACAGAAGCAACAGTAGAGCATGTCTGCTGTATTCTGAACCTTCTGCTGCACTAATGCATTTCTGCAGCAACAGTAAAATATTCTGATCTTACTGCTTATTGGCCAAAGGGTTGTAGCAATAAGATGAGAATAGAGATGATTGTGGGCTGCAGAGGGGCCTTCCCGGAGGAGGTGAGACCTGGAGGACAGGTGGAATGGAGTACTGAGGTTGCCTTGAGGGAAGGAAGTAACTGGGGTAAAGCGTTAGGGCAGTATTTCCCAGACTGTGTTTTGCAAAACAGCATTTGTCAAAGATAGTTTTGAGGCCGAAGAAGTTTGGGAAATACTGTGTATACCCATCACAGATTAGACTGTTACAGACTCTGAGGAGATCTGTTTAGCTTTGTTTAACCTAAGTTCCCCAAATGGACAGGATCCTAGAATCTGCTTTTTGGTAACACACATTAACATCTTTCAGGATGTTTGTGCTCCATGACTGGAACACGGTTGGGAAGCACTCATTTATAATGTTTTAAATACTTTTATTTGTGCTTTTTTTTGAGACAGGTCTTACTCTGTCGCCCAGGCTTGAGTGCGGTGGTGCCATCGCGGCTCACTGCAGCCTTGAGTTTACAGGCTCAGGTGATCCTCCTATCTCAGCCTCCTGAGTAGCTTGGACTACAGACATGCCACCATGCCTGGCTGATTTTTGTATTTTTGTAGAGACAAGTTTAGCCGTGTCATCCAGGCTTATTTGAGACCTCAAAAAAGAGTTAATCTTACTACTCAGTTCATACTACCTTATCACATTTTTGGGAGCGTTTCTCTTATTTCATTTTTATACCTCATCCCTAACCCCTACTCCTGACCATAAAGTTCCTACTCTCACATGTTTCTTTTTTCTTGCTTTTTTTTTTTTTGAAAGATGGAGTCTTACTCTGTCACCCAGGCTAGAGTGCAATGGTGTGACCTTGGCTCACTGCAACCTCCATCTCCCAGGTTCAAGCGATTCTCCTGCCTCAGCCTCCCGAGTAGCTGAGATTACAGGTACCCACCACCATGCCCAGCTAATTTTTGTATTTTTAGTAGAGATGGGGTTTCACCATGTTGGCCAGGCTGGTCTCAAACTCCTGACCTCAGGTGATCCGCCCGCCTCGGCCTCCCAAAGTGCTGAGATTACAGGCGTGAGCCACTGCGCCTGGCCATATTTTCTTAAATATGCCTTTGTCTTTTTATTGTTTCAGTGTATGCACTATAAATTTTATTTCTTGCTATTTTTTTTCGGTACTATATTTAAAGAAAGAACTAAAATTATTGTTGTGCATGCATTTCATTTGTTGTTTTTGTCACTGCACAAGATTCTATAGTGTGCAATCCACCCATTTTATTCATCCTTTCCTCCACTAGCAGACACCAAGGCTGGTAGCAAATAGTCGCATGTACTGGATAATCATTTGAATATTTTATCTCTAGCCAATAAATAATAAACTTGGCCAACTGTGGCCAGCTGCCCTAATGAAGTCCTAGCAATGATGAAGAGTGAATTTTAAAATTTGCCAGAGCAGAAGCTGAAAATCGCTTAGTTTAACCCAAATCTGCCATCTAAAACTTATCTTTATGCAGTTTTCAGAATTGTGCTCTTGACATTAAAGTATGACTGTTAAAACATTTTCCTTTTCTTGAGATGGAAACTCCTTTTCAAGAGTTTCACTCTTGTTGCCCAGGGTGGACTGCAATGGTGCAATCTTGGCTCACTGTAGCGTCTGCCTCCCAGGTTCAAGTGATTCTCCTTCCTCAGCCTCCCAAGTAGCTGGGATTGCAGGTGTGAGCCACCATACCCAGCTAATTTTTGTATTTTTAGTAGAGACGGGGTTTCACCATGTTAGCCAGACTGGTCTCAAAGTCAACCTCAAGTGATCAGCCCACGCTGGCCTCCCAAAGTGTTGAGATTACAGACATGAGCCACCGCACCCAGCAAAACATTTTCTTTAAAATGCAGAAAGGAATAGAAATAATTACTGACCTATGGCTAGTGGCCTTGAGCTGGGACTCAGGCAATCTGTCCAGTTGAGCAGGTCAGGGAAGGAGGTAGGATTGGCATAAGGCCCAGCAAGTCTCCTGGGAGGCTCCTAAGGAGACACGTTGAGTCTCTCTCAGTTACCCACCCCCAGGACCATATACTTCCTGTTTAGAGGGCTAAACAAAATATTTAATGCTAGGAATTCCAGACTCCAGGTAGTAACTCGGGAAAAGAATTATGGCAATTTGGGGAGTCAAGAGGAATGTCAGATTCAGAGGAAACAACAGCTAATGGTATTGAACAGAACGTTTCATAGAGCCCAAGAACTTCTGAGCAACAGAGGAAACTCTTCCAGGTAATGAAAGTACCTGGAACTTAACTTGGAAGTTCTTCACTTCCTTAAGAGTGTGTGATTGTGAAAACCCTTTCAATACTCTCCTGAGGTTCAGGTGGACAGTGGAGAGCTGTGTTTCCAGGCAAAAGGGAGGACAGGACACCTTGTTGCAGCCTGAGCTGTGAAAATAGGTATTGAAAAAGAAGACATTTCTTTATTTAATTTTTTTTTTTTTTTAAGACAGCATCTTGCTTTGTTGCCCAGGCTGGAATGCAATGGCATGATCATGGCTTAATGCAGCCTCAACTTTCTGGGCTCAAGCAATCCTCCCATTTCAGCCTTCTGAGAGCTGAGATGATAGCCCCATGCCACCACACCCTGCTAATTTTTTCTATTTTTTTTGTAGAGCCAGGGTCTCACTATGTTGCCCAGGCTGGTCTTGAACTCCTGGGCTCAAGTGATTCTCTCATCTCAGCCTCCCACAGGGCTAGGATTACAGGTGTGAACCACCATGCCCAGCCCATTTCTTAAATTCTAGCATTATATGAATTCCCACCATAACCAACATACATGAATATTATTGACAAAGAGACAGCTGAACTTAGAATGAACTTGGTCTATGTCTAAATGGAGAGACTGAGAATTTTCCGTAATTGGGGTGGAAAACCAGACAGTACAAACTCTTGAGAGGCAGAAAAGGGTTGCTGGACCACAGAAGAAAAGGAGCTGAGTTGAACAACAGCCTTCTGGGTGACAATGTCTAAGGATTTTTACCAGTTTGCTGGTGACTATTGCATAGAGTTCGTTGTATTGCTTACATTGAAAAAGCTCTAAGTCTAAAAACTTCTTTAGATACCTATAATGTAGAAGTCACCACACCTGCAAATTGTAGTCCAGACTGAAGACCAGAGTGAAAAGGCCAGGTGAGCGGCCAACTTATCGATGAAGGTCTTAACAAGGCTTATTTTTGGGGGGGTCTGTTGCATGTTGGATTATTCCAGGGAAGAAAAAGCTAAATGTTGGGCCTAGTAACAATGCTTATTGGATTAGATTCATTTAGTGTTGCTTAAAGCAGAGAAAAAAAATTCCTCTGACTCAAGGGTGAGATTTCTGTGTTCATGCTTTGGGTTCTAGGTCTTTAGCTCTGTCCCAGAATGACAGAGTCAAATGAAGCTGTGCTGAGACTGGCCTCT
Source organism: Cebus imitator (assembly GCF_001604975.1). Lineage (NCBI taxonomy): Eukaryota > Metazoa > Chordata > Mammalia > Primates > Cebidae > Cebus > Cebus imitator. The sequence goes on from NW_016107371.1 coordinate 2,177,499, forward strand.
GGTGTAATGCAGCGCCCAGCCACATGCATGAATCTAACCAAACACATCCAGGCTTGCCAGATGTTTCAGCAGAGCACACAATCCATCTGTTCATTTGGCACTTTGCTGATGCATGTGGGAAAACTCACAGAGGCAAGGGCCTGGTTTCCAGCACCAGCGACAATAGTAATGACTTAAGAGATTTGTGTATTTACTCAGATGTTGGGAAATGAGCTTTAGAAAAAAAATCAATAAAGATAACACAAGACCATCCTGGTCAACATGGTGAAACC
>NW_016107371.1:2177955-2184513 GCF_001604975.1 Cebus imitator
AAAAAAAAAAAAAAAAAAAAGATAACACAAACTGCAGGGGAATGTGAAGATAATCAAATCCTTCTCCCTGGCGTTGAACAATAATTATCCTGTAATTCACATTTTGAAGGAAAAAAATGTTTCTTAAGCGTTTCTAGTCAGATCTGAGTCTAAAATGCAATCAACCTCTCTCTCAGCATATATCTACACATATATATCTGTACACATATACCTATATTTATATACATACCTATATACACATACATATTAATACATTAACATGTGTGTGTGTGTCATATATGCCTCTTATTGGTTATATGGGGATGTAGAGAAAATATAAGCTATAATATTTGTCAAATTCTGAGAAGGATTTTTGATCTAAGTCCTTAGGAAATTCTACTAATTATCCCTTCCTACTAGGATTTCTTAGCGGAGTGGTCTGCAGTGAGGGAACAGGATGTCTAAATCTTTTTCCCCATAGTGTTAGAAAAAAAGCTGTAATCTTGTGGAAGTCATTAATTTCTCTGGATTCAGTTTCTCCAGTTGCACAGTGGACTAGAGAACGCCTGAGGATGTGGCTACTGCAAACATTCTGGGGCTCTGACTCCCTTCTTGATCAATCTCTTTCCCCCCCACCCCCCACCACCTTTCCACTTAAAGCCATCTGAGTGAAAAATATATGAACATTGGTGGTCTTCTTGCCATCCGGCATTCTGTGTAGGGAAGGAGTATAGAGACCACTCAGCAGCCATGCTCCCTTCTAGTATAATGGCACTCTGCGTTCCTTTAGGGCAATGCACTCTCTGTCCATGTGCTTGGGGTGGGGGAGCTCTGACTCAGACTCCAGCCCAGGACCCATGACTGGCCCAATCAAAGTGAATCCCAAAACTTCTGCTCTCCCAGGAAGAGACCGCCTTTCCACTTGCAGCTGGAAGGCGGTGGAGCTAGTTGTGCCACAGTCATCTTATCACCAAAGGAGAGTGAATGTCTGTCTCAGAAAGGAGCCAATAAAGCCAAGAGCTGGAGAAACACAGACAGAGTCAATGACATAATTTGAATGCCTGAAGCCTTGGACTTTTCAGGTTTTTTGGTTTGTCTTTGAGACAGGGTCCCACTCTGTCACCCAGGCTGGAGTACAGTGGCTCGATCATGGCTCACTATAGGGTTATCCTCCTTGGGCTCAGAAGATCCTCCTGCCTCAGCCTCCCAAGTAGCTGGGACTACAAGGTGCACCACCATGCCTGGCAAATTTTAAATTTTTTTGTAGAGATGGAGTTTCATTATGTTGCCCAGGCTGATCTCGAACTCCTGTGCTCAAGTGATCCTCCTGCCTTGGCCTCCCAAAGTACTGGGATTGCAGGTGTGAGCCACCGCACCCAGCCCAGACTTTTCAGTTCTTAAACTATCAGGCTTTCTTCTTGGCTTAACTTAGGTTGGGTTTTCTGTCACATGGAGAAGGAGCCCTAATTTTCCAGATTTTGTTGTAATGACAACTAATTTTATTAAAAAGGACACAGTAACCTCAAATGTTCATATTGCTATATTCTGATGTAACAAGCCAGTTTCTCTTAATTCACTGAGGGTCTATCTGAGCTTCTTGGGTATTTTGAATCTTTTATCAATGTATGTGAAAGAAGATGGTAAAAAAAAAAAACACAAAAAAGAACTCAAAAATCTGTCAAACAGCACAATACAACCTGAAGAAATGAATTAAATCAGTGTTGGTTTTGCTCTGCAGAACCACTGTAAGGAACAAGCAATACAGGAGCCCACTGAAAGAACCTTGAAAGCCAAAGGGGAACCGATGATGGCTGCTGTCTTGTGATACTCAATCACTTGAGAAGCATTTCCAAATATTCTTAAATAAGGAACATCTCATTTCATCTTACGTTGCAGTCATTAGCCTGATAGAGGCTAAGTCAAGCGTAGAACCTGGGGGAAAAAAATCAATGTTCCTTGGCTAGGTGTAGTGGCTCAGGCCTGTATCCCAATGCTTTGGAAAGAGACAGAGGCAGGCAGATCACTTGAGGTCAGGAGTTTGAGACCAGCCTGGCCAACATGGTGAAACCTTGTTTCCACTAAAAATACAAAAATTAGCTGGGAATGGTGGCATACGCCTGTAATCCCAGCTGCTTGGGTGGCTGAGGCATGGGAATTGCTTGAATACAGGAGGCAGAGGTTGCAGCGAGCCAAGATCACACCACTGCACTGCAGCCTGAGCTACAGAGCTGAACTCTGTCTCAAAAAACAAAACAAAAAACAGTGTTCCTCTGTTCCTTCATTATTGTTTTGTGTTTAATTGTTTTTCTGTAGTGTACTATTTTGATTATTTTCTTATTTCCTTTTCTGTATTTTGTTAGTTATATTTTTAGTGAGTATCCTGGAGGTTACAATTCAACTCTTAAACATACAATAATCTATTTTGAATTCACATCACTTAGCTTCAATCATATACAAAAACTCTGCTCCTATAGCTCCATCCCCACCCCCTCTTTTTTTTTTTGCGATGGAGTTTCACTCTTGTTGCCCAGGCTGGAGTGCAATGGCGCAATCTTGGCTCACTGCAACTTCCACCTCCCAGGTTCAAGCGATTCTCCTGCCTCAACCTCCCAAATAACTAGGATTACAGGCATGCGCCACCATGCCTGGCTAATTTTGTGTATTTAGTAGAGAAGAGGTTTCTCCATGTTGGTCAGGCTGGTTTCGAACTCCCAATCTCAGGTGATCTGCTTGCCTCAGCCTCCCAAAATGCTAGGATTACAGGCATGAGCCACCACGCCTGACTGCTCCATCCCCTTTTTATGTTATTAATATTGTCACAAATTACATATTTAGATATGTGCCCATTAATATAGACCTATAATTATTATTTATGCATTTGTGTTTGAAATCATACAGGGAAGAAAAGGAGTTACAAACCAGAAGTACAATAACACTGGCTATGTGTTTACCTAGGTAATTATGTTTACCAGTGCTCTTTATTTCCTCACATGGTTTCAAGTTACTGTTAGTGCCTTTTCATTTCCATCTAAAGGACTCCCTTCAGCGTTGCTTGTAGGGTAGGTCTCCCAGTTGCACATGTCAGGACAAGGAGGTGGAAACCAACCTAGGGGTGTCTGGGGAAGGCACTTGGCAGCTCTTTCCTAGAAGCCAAGATCAGAGCCAAACTCCGCCAAGCACCCCATTTTGAACTGGACTCAGAGGAGAACTGTCATCTCTTCTATCTCATTCAGTCTTTGAACTGGGAGTCAAGGCATCCAAGTTTTTGTTCTGGTTCTGTCCTTAACTAGCCATATGACTGTGGAAAAACTCACCTATCTTATTTGGGTCTTTTTCCTTATCTGTAAAATTAGGTGTTCCAGAGCAGGGGTTGGCAAACATTTTCTGTAAAAGGACAAATAGTAAGTATTTTGGGCTCTGTGGCCATAAAGTCTGGCATCACTATTCAGTTCTGCCATTGAAGTGCAAAAGCAGCCATGGACAATAGCTAAACAAATGGGCATGGCTGGGTCTCAATAGAACTTTATTTATAAAAACAGAAGGCAGGTTAGAGTTAGCCTGTGGGCCCTAGTTTGCCAACCCCTATTCTATTAATAGGTAGTCTTGGAGAGTCCTTTTAGTTTTAAAATCTATAAGGTCTGATGATCTTCATTGCTGTGATCCGTGTCCTTTCACTCCTTTATACCATCCTAGGGCATTGCCTTTATCAATAATACAGTGGTGGCCAGGCACAGTGGCTCACACCTGTAATTCCAGCACTTTGGGAGGCCAAGGCAGGTGGATCACCTGAGGTCAGGAGATCGAGACCAGCCTGGCCAACATGGTGAGACCCTGTCTCTACTAAAAATACAAAAATTAGCCAGGTGTGGTGGTGGGTGTCTGTAATCCCAGCTACTCAGGAGGCTAAGCCAGGAAAATCGCTTGAACTTGGAAGGCGGAGGTTGCAGTGAGCTGAGATTGTGCCATTGCACTCCAGCCTGGGGGACAGAGCGAGACTCAAAAAAAAAAAATAAAAATAAAAATCACTGTTATTTTTAGGTGACTATGGGCCAAGCATTTTTTTTTTTTTTTTGGTACTTAATTCATTCCTCCCGAAAAACCTATCAGTGGGTACTTGCTGTGGTCTGAATGTTTGTGTCCTCCGCCAAATTCAAGTGTTGAAATCCTAAATGCTTGTGTTAATGGTATTAGGAGGTGGAGCTTTCGGGAGGTGATTTGGTCATGAGGGTGGATTTAGTGCTCTTCTAAAAGAGACCCGGAAAGCTCCTTCACCCCATTCACAATGTAAGGACATAGCAAGAAGGCACCATCTATGAACTAGAAAGCCCTCACCAGGCTGAATCTGTTAGTACATTGATGTCAGACTTCCCAGCCTCTGGTACTGTAAGACATAAATCTCTCTTATTGATAAGCTACCCAGTTTATGATATTTTATTATAACAGCCTGAACAAATTAAGACCATACTATTATAATTTCCATTTTACATATGAAGAAATTAAAGTCAGGGAAGTTTCCTAATAAATCCAAGTCCACAGAGTTGGTGAGAGCAGAAAGCAGGCCAGTGTGACTCTAAAACCTTTGCTATGTTTCCTCCATCTCACATCTTATGGATTAAAGGATTTTTTTTTTTTTTTGAGATGGGGTCTTACTCTGCTGCCCAGGCTGGAGTGCAATGGTGCAATCTCAGCTCTTTGCAACTTCTGCCTCCCCGGTTCAAGCGATTCTCCTGCCTCAGTCCGCTAAGCAGCTGGGATCATAGGCACCTGCCACCATGCCCGGCTAATTTTTGTATTTTTAGTAGAGATAGGGTTTCACCACGTTGGCCAGGCTGGTCTGAAACTGTTGACTTCAGGTGATCCACCCGCCTCAGCCTCCCAAAGTACTGTGATTACAGGTGTAAGCCACCGTGCCTGGCCCGATTAAAGGATTTTTTAAAAGCACGGTAGAGAATCCAATTGTCTTGACAGGGAGGAAGTAAAACCTTAAATACACACTAAAGATTAAGTTACAAAAATTCTACTCCAACTTATTTATTTATGTATTTATTTGAGATGAGGGGCTTACTATGTTGCCCAGGGTAGACTCAAACTCCTGGGTGTAACAATCTTTCCACCTCAGCCTCCTGAGAAGATGGGACTACAAGAACTCCAGGCAAGTGCCTGGCTCTACACAGACTATCTTTAAATTATAAATACCTCAAGTGATCAGTTGCCCTCTTAAAATGCTCTCTCAAAATGCAAAGTCAGCAAAAGTTCATGTTGATGCCCTTGAAGAATTTGCCATCTGTCTAGTCAGACATATGAAAGAACTAGTGAAAAAAATACAGTCCCAGATTAATTGCAGGAGTGCTTTCAATTACCCTTCACTTACTGCACCTGCCAGGCAGATGGACACATTCCCTCAGTACTACACTGCACTCTGAGTGCCTCTGGAGAGCAGGACATTTGGGTACTGTATTAAGTTTCCTTTGGTTGCTGTAGCAAATTATCACAAACATGATAGCTTAAAACACAGATTTGTCACATTACAGTTCTGGAGCTCAGAAGTCAAAAATAAGGCTCAGTGGGCTAAATTCAGGCCAGTCTTGCCAGACTGTTTCTTTCTGGAGGTCTGAGGGAAAAATTGGTTTCCTTGCCTTTTTCAGCTTCAAGCTGCCAGCATTCCTTGGCTCATGGCTCCTTCATGCTGTCACTCCAATCTCTTGCTTCTATCCTCATTGCTATGGTTTGGATATTTGTCCCATCCAAATCTCATGTTGAATTTAATCCCCAGTGTTGGAGGTGTGGCCTAATGGGAGGTGTTCGGGTCATGAAGCTGGATCCCTCATGAATACATTAATGCCCTCCCTCAGGGGCAAGTGAGTTCTTACTCTATTAATGCCTATCAGAGCTGGTTGTTTAAAAAGGGGCTGGATAGCCAGGCATGGTGGCATGCACCTGTAGTCCCAGCTACTTGGGAGGCTGAGGCAGGAGGATCACTTGAGTCCAGGTACTTGAGATTGCAGTGAGCTGTGATGGCATCGCTGCACTCTAGCCTAAGCAACAGAGCAAGACCCAGTCTTAAAAGAAAAAAAAAGATCCCGGCACCTCCCCCACTCTCCCCCTTCCTCTCTCACCATGGGATCTCTGCACAGGCCAGCTCCCCTTTACTTCCCACTGTGAAGAGAAGCAACCTGAGACCCTCACCAGATGCAGACGTCCAATTGTGAACTTTCTAACCGTTTGAATTGTGAGCCAAATAAACCTCTTTTCTAAAAATATTATTTCAATAGTTTTGGGGGAACAGGTGGTTTTAGGTTATATAGGTAAGTTGTCTAGTGGTGATTTCTGAGATTTTGGTGCACCTGTCACCCGAACAGTATACACTGTATCCGATGTGTAGTCTTTTGTTCTTCACTTCCTTCCTACCCTTCCCCTCAAGTCCCCAAAGTCCATTATTATCATTATTATACATTTGCATCCTCACAGCTTAGCACCCTCTCATAAGTGAGAACATATGCTATTTGGCTTTCTATTCCTGAGTTACTTCACTTAGAATAATTAAACCTCTTTTTCTTTATAAATTATCTAGTCCCCCCC
>NW_016107371.1:2185908-2198954 GCF_001604975.1 Cebus imitator
GAAGTGCATCTTTCTGAGTGCTGTGACTCACCCCTGTAATTCCAGCACTTTGGGAGGCTGAGGCAGAAGGATTGCTTGAGCCCAGGAGTTTGAGACCCTTCTGGGCAATATAATGAGACCTTGTCTATACAAAAAATACAAAAACTTAGCCATGTCCGGTGGCACATACCTGTAGTCCCAGCTGCTTGGGAGGCTGAGGCAGGAGGATAAATTGAGCCTGGGAGGTTGAGGCTGCAGTGAGCTGTGATCATGTCACTGCACTGCAACCTGGGCAACAGAATGAGACCGTGTCTCAAAAAATAAAAAAAAAAGAAATGCATCTTTCAGGTCTCAGCCCAGACACACTGAATCAGAATCTGCAATGTAAAAAAACCCCAGGTAATTTAACTGCACATTAACCTGTGAGAAGGGCTGGTTTAGAGCGAGCGAGAGTCTTCCTAAACTGCACTATAGAGTTATTGTGGTACATATAAAACATAATGACAGCTGAGCTATTAAGCACCGTCTATGTGCCAGGCAAACTACCAAGTGCTTTGCAAACCTTGTCTTACTTAATTCTCAAAGATCCCAGTCTTGAAAATAGAATCCATCTTTATCCTCAATAATGAAACAATCTTCCCTGCTTTTTGCCATCCCTTTGGTTGAAGTTGGTATAAAGAATACATTAGTGTCTCAAGAATCTCAAAAAATTGCTTTTCGAAATTCAGTATGTAAAATATTTTGACATCATATTTTTTTGCTCCCTTCATTGGCTGGGTTGCAAATTCTTACAGGTACGAAGATCTCAAACTCCTTGATAATTTCAGCATATGAGAAAGAAAGAAAAAAAAAGAAAAACCACCAGGGGAAGCTCAAAAGCATTCTGGTTAGGACAAGGTAATAAATAAAATAAAATCAGGAAGAAATACACACTGTTAAGTGGAATTTGAAAATGATAAATCAGATTGAACCAAATCTTGGAGAGTTTGCAGTAAATTCTGGATATTCTTACAGTGTTGCATGTCTCAGCAGTTTATGCAAAAAGGGAGGGCCAAACCCTCTCTTTCCAAAGAAGGCATTGAGACAGTCTGCCCTTTCCTTGCCCAGACTGGAACACATGAAGTCCTTGTGCCTTCTTGCCCCTCCCTGAGCTCAGTGTTCATCCCACACCTAACAGGGTAGAAGGATACCATCAGCAACCCCGATGCTGGGATGTTGGGTGATAATGGAGCACCATTAGTATGCAGGTGCCTCACTCAGTAGAGTGGTTTTCAGTACGCCTCCAGTTCTGACTAAGCTCCTTTCAACAAGATTCAGCCAGGCACTGTGGCGCAGCCAGCAGTCCCAGCTACTAAGGAGGCTGCTGCAGGAGGACTGCCTGAACCCCGGAATTTGAGGCTGCAGTGAGGTATTATTGTGCCATGCACTCCAGCTTGGGCGACATTGCAAGACACCAGTCTCTTAAAAAAAAGAAAAAAAAAAGCAAACCAAAAAAAAAAAAAAAATGGCAGCTGTAAGTCAAACCATATTAATAACAACTGGGTACCAGGAAGTATCCACACTAAAAAAAAAAAAGATGAAAAAAAAAAAAAAAAAAAAAAACAAGATTCAGTGGGTCTTCACCCACTTGCAGACAGAGGGTCACTAGAAAAGTCAAGTGCTGGGTCCTAGTGTTCATTGCTACTGTGCTAAATTGTGACAGGCGTGGGGGCTAAGGGGACAGTAGGGCTGGGGTGGGGAATGGGTGGGCATTCCTTTCCCTCAGGCTTTCACAATGTATGTTTTGTATTCCAGAATCAGAAATCTGAGTGTAGGAAGAAGTGGGTTAGGCCTGGAGAAAGGAAAAGGAGGATCATCGTTCTCTGCAAAGAGCTGGAAGCTAAAAAGCAGGCTGTGTTTACTTACCAACCAGAACTCAGTGGGATCTTTGCCAGCTTCCAATACAGCCTTAAAAGTATATGAAATCCAAGAAATATTCCTGCAAAGCAAGAGATCTTCACTGCCTTTACTCTCTACCACCTGAAACCTTGCAGAGAATGTAGTGTGTATATAATCAATATATTAAAAATTAATTTAAAAATTTATGTATGTATCAATATTTAATACTGTTTTTATATTATCTAAATGTTTTCCTAAATAATATTATATATATATATATATATATATATATATATATTCTGAATCTTTCTATTCAGTGACAAAGAATTATGTTTAGACATTTATATTTATATAGGAAAACTCATAACCTGAATATATCCTGTGGGATCAAACCACTGACCCTTCCAGGATGGAAGAGACCTCAGGTAGTCAACTTCCATCAAGTGGCCTATTGGTTTCATTGAGGAATGTGCCACATCAGGGCTCAGTGTCAGTCTCTGTTGCAGATATATCGGACATCCGACAATGGCAGCTGCTGGATCAGTCTTGGTAAGTGTTGGAAGTATAGTTGGTCCTCACTTTGCATGGTCCCAATATGCAGAAATCTTAGTTACCACCGTTTAGTTAAATCACACCTGAACCCCAACAACACGGTTCAAATTTCAGTTACAACAATGTTATTAACTGTGCACAATTACATAAAGTACAACCTCACTGTCAGCTCTTCAGTTCAGACCATTATGCAAATAACAGATGCATATCACGATCAGTAACCAGTCACACCACTCCTTTCAAAGTCCATTGATGATTGGCCACTGCACATATGTTCAGTTCATACACAGACAGCAAAGCATGTAGCTGGGTTGCTGGTTTTCCTGTGAATGAGGCCACATGTTGGTTTACAATAATGGATACTCAAAAGAGGAAATTGGCCAACAGAGATGAAAGTGCAGCAAAAAGTCCAAAAAGTGATAACACTGGAAGTGAACTTGAATCAGTTACAAAAAACAGTTCGCTGTGAGAATGTGGATGCTGCATCATTCAAGAGACCCTAGATATGCAGCCAGAGGAACTTAAAAAGGCAAACTTAACCTAATTGAGGAAGGAAGTGTGGCAAAAAGCGTGCTGTCTCAGAGGAAGTGATCTTGGCAGAAACTTCACATTGAAGCAACTCTTGGAGATTTTCAGACACTGAAAGCACAAAGGATAAAATGTTGCAAGCCAATCCAGTCTTAGAAAGGAGAACAATTTATCAAGTCCGAGAAAAGATGCCCTCTCCATGTCATAAGTTACACAACAAGAAGGTAAGCACTATCCACATGAATCTTGCTGTTTCATTTACAATTTATTTACTCTTACTATTTCTTTTTTCTTTCTTTCTTTTTTTTTTTTTTTTTTTTGAGATGGAGTGTCACTCTGTTGCCCAGGCTGGAGAGCAGGATCTCGATCTTGGCTCACTGCAACCTCTGCCTCCCAGGTTCAAGCAATTCTCCTACCTCAGCCTCCCAAGTAGCTGGGATTACAGGTGCCTGCTACCACACTCAGCTAATTGTTTGCATTTTTAGTAGAGACAGTTTCACCACGTTGGCCAGGCTGGTCTTGAACTCCTGACCTCAGGTGATCCACCCACCTCGGCCTCCACCGCCTCATGCTGGGATTACAGGCGTGAGCCACTGGGCCCAGCCCGGGTATATCTTTATAGTAACACAAAAAGGTGAAGATAGTCACATCTCCTACTACTTACTGACCCTCCTGCCTACCTCTTACAAAGACTCTTGGAAGTACATAGGGCCCATCCAGAGAATTCAGGAAAGATCCTTAACTTAACCACACCCTGAAAAATCCCTTTTGCCATACAAGAAACATTTATATGTTTCTGGAATTAGGACATGAACATCTTTGAGGTACCCACCACAGATACTACCCCCGTCTTCCCCTCCCACAGCTGAGCTGTATGCCTAAGAATGGTTGGCTGGGTTTGTTTCTGGACTTGATTTGTGCTTGTTTTTGTAACTAATTTTAAAAATTAAGAAACCAATGAAATCTGAGGGCAAAACTAAAGACTTGTAGTGTGTATGGAAAACAAATAAAATGAACTAAGGNGTTCAGTGGCACAACCTTGACTCACTGCAGACTTCGCTTCCAGGTTCAAGCAATTCTCCTGCCTCAGCCTCCCGAGTAGCTGGGATTACAGGTGTGCACTACCATGCCTAGCTAATTTTTGTAGTTTTAGTAGAGACGAGGTTTCACGGTGTTGGCCCAGCTGGTCTCAAACTCCTGACCTCAGGTGATCTGCCTGCCTCAGACTCCCAAAGTGCTGGGATTACAGGCATGAGCCACCATGCCTGGCCTACTCTTGCTATTTATTTTCTATGTTGTTTATTTACGTAGAAATTTAATGTTTCTAATGTTTAAATTACTAATGTCTAAGAAACTTAGATAATATACATTTAATAGTTTAATTTGAGTAAAGAACAATACATGAATTGGTAGCTCTCGGAATCAAAAGAAATTCAAAATGCTTTGTGGCAGCAGCGTGGGCAGTGAGCTTTTATGCAAAGGGAAGATGAAAGTGTACTTCACTGGTTTAGGTGGAAAGACCCTAGTTAGACGTTAGCTGGCATTTTCTTACTGGTAGTCTTTGGTTTGGTTTTACTCTTTACATTGGGTTCCGGTCTGCTTACAAGTAGGAACCTAAAGCACTAGGGTTGCCTCTGTCTTGTTAAAAGAAAAACTTCAGCTGAATTAAATTTAAAGGAGTTTAATTGAGCAATGAACAATTTGCAAATTGGGCAGCCCTCAGAATCACAGCAGACTCAGAAAGACTCCAGGGATGCCTTGTGGCTAGAATAAATTTATAAACAAAAAAAGGGAAGCGACGTACAGAAATCAGCAGTGAGGTACAGAAACAGCTGGATTGGTTACAGGTTGGTGTTTGCCTTATTTGAACACAGTTTGAACACTGTCTGTAAGGGGTTGAAATATGGTTGCTGCTGGGATTGGCTAAGACTCAGCTATTGTTATAGGTGTATACTCCCAAGTTAGGTTTTCAATCTTGTCTGCCTCTTAGGCTAGGTTATAGTTTGTCCACGAGGACTCAAATCTAGAAAAAAGTACAAAGTCCTTCTCAGGCCATATTTAGTTTGCTTTAACAGTCTAATGCCCTCCCTGTTAGAATTTTTGTTAAAAACAATTATTTTCTGCTTTTGGTCAGCCTCTTATGAAAGACTGAACAATACTTAGGCATAGGCACCCCTCCCTGTCACTATCACAGGTAAGTTGTCTTTGTCTCTGGGAAACTCACAAGTCATGATGTCAGGCTCATTGAAGAAAGATTCCTTTTGTTGTTTACATCATTACTGTCTCTCTGATCAAGGTGAGAGCATCTCATGTACCATTGATGGGTGACAGCATGCATTTAAGACAGAATACAGCAAACCAGGGAGATTACAATGATGACCATCAGGAGGGTAATACCAAGAGACTGGAGTCTGCTCCTTAGCCCAAGGTCCTCATGAACCAAAACAGCTAAAATCAAATAAATGAAGAAATGACCCAGAGAAGGAGTCAACCTGTTTTAACCAGGTGGCCTATTTGTTAATTTCTTGTGATAGAGTTTCTAATACCAGAGGTATTTATCCAGGCACAACAAAAGAAACAGGAGAAAATGGGCTTATTGCATGGACTCTTCATTGTTCAGCCAATAGTCCAATGCAAGCCTATTATCTAAAACTACTTGAGTAAGATAATTTAGGTATTTTTGTTGGATAGCCTTAGCTGTAGAACCTGCAATGGTAACTAATGTCAAAGAAAAATTTTTGATCATTATTTCATTTGTAGTCATCCCAAGCCATGGGAAGATGGACCTAGCATACGATGCCCCTGTGGCAGGATTGTCATCTTCTGGTCAGTTTCTTTTTAATCTGTGCTTCAGGTTTAGAGGGGTGGACCAATGTTTAGCTTCTGACTGGTTATGTAGTGACAATGGCATCATTAAAATCCCTAGTCCCCACTGGCCTTTCATTCTCTATCTGTCAAGATATGGGGTGCCCCCAAGCATATCGCTGACAGTTAAATTATCTGCTGATAAAGATGTACCTAGGACATTCCTGAAAGCCTGGGGTTGGTTTGGGGGGACGGGGGAGAAGATGTACCTAGGGTGAACAAGTTTCCTCCTTGGGAGACTTCAGTTATGGAGTAGTTAGTTGGCATCAGCAGTTTCTAACCAAGAGACTGATACTGAGTTATTATGTCCTAGAAGGCTGCCAAATGCCTATGTCGACAGGCATTCTTGCAAATAGGTCTGTTAACATTCTCCGTTTTGTTGCATAGCCTCCTTGCAATATGGTCAGCAGACCTGGCCATCCTATTCCATGGTTGGGTTAAACAAGAAGTAAGAGTAAAGGAGTCTAGAGGTTTGATTCTATAGAAGGGACCAACTGTATAATCTAAACAGATTGGTGCATTTGGGATTCTGGCAAATTCAGTCACAAGAGAGACTAAGGGGTCTCTAGAAAGTCAGGCAAGTATTTTGACTTAGCATGGAAAATCTGGAATCTACCTAAACTTTCTGCAGGAGCTATAGACTGTGAGATTCTAATTATGGCATTATCATGCCATACACAAATAGAAAGGAAGAGTATGAGACAGGAGAGAAAAAGAGAGAACCGGGTTTCCATGACAGGAAGACGAGGTTCTTGATCTCTGATCTTGGGAAAGCTGTCTACATTCAAGATGCCATCTGCTTCTGGGGAGAGATGTTCCTGGTCAACTTTAGGTGTTCCTAACTGGTGTTCAGTTCCAACAGTCTGGAAGGGCTCTCTTGAGTTGAGAAACTTTGCTCCAAAACTCAAGGTTTTACTGCAGTGTAAGTGGTGAGAAGTTGGTGTGGTCCCTTCCAGTGAGACTCAAGGGCAGACATTCTTGGATATCACTTCCAAAAGACCCAGTTTCCAAGTTTTAGACCACTGAATTCTGATCGTCAATCAGTGGCAGTGTATTTCCATCATCAGTAGCTACTATTACCTGATGGAAATACAGTAAGTCCTCAACTGATGTTGTCATCGATAGTTTTTTGGAAACAGTGGTATTAAGCAAAAACAATCTTCCTTGAATAATGTGTTTCATTTTAACATTGATGAAAAAAATAAAATTTGTTTTATTATGCATTGTTTTGCTTAAAGTCACAGTTTCCAAGAGCTGATCAATGATGTTGTAGAGACGTATTGTATGCTTCAGCATAATTTATCAGTCTCTGGCTATATTGAGTCATACCACAGGTTACAAATATGGAGCTCTAGTATTAAGGGCATAGGTCTTCCAGTACTATTTCATAAGGCATCATCTTGAGCTTTTCAGTATGGGTACACATAATGGCCATTAAACCCGGTGTTAAAACTTTTGGCCAGGAAATCCAGTAGATTCCATCATTTTGGCCAATTTTAGGATACTATTTGTCCATTCAACCTTTCCAGAAGACTAAGGATAAGGACAACGATCATGCTATTTTGTTTGAAAACTTTAAAAAATTGTTTAATAATTTGTCCAGTAGGCTGGGCACGGTATTTCATACCTGTAATTCCAACACTTTGGGAGGCTGAGGCAGGTGGATCACCTGAGGTCAGGAGTTTGAGACCAGCTTGGCCAACATGGTGAAATCTTGTCTCTACTAAAAATACAAAAATCAGCTGGGTGTGGTGGTGCATGCCTGCAATTCCAGTTACTCGGGAGCCTGAGGCAGGAGAATCACTTGAACCCAGGAGGTGGAGGTTGCAGTGAGCCGAGATCATGCCTCTGGACCCCAGCCTGGATAACAGAGTGAGACTCTGTCTCAATAATAATAATTATTATTATTTCATTATTTGTCCAGTAAAATGAGTTCCCTTGTCACTGGAAATCTTTCTAGGGATATCCCATAAAGGAAACACATTCTCTGTTTTTTATTTTTGGTCTTTTTTTTTTTTGCTGCTGTTGTGGCATCAGCCTTCCTGCATGGCAAGGCCTCAGTCCACCCTGAGAACAGACATACAGTTACAAGAACATACGGATAGCCCACTGAGGGTGGCAACTAAATGAAGTTCTTTTGTAGGTGTTCACATGGTCCAGCAGGTGGTAGAAATGTACTGCTTGAAACGTTAATGTTTTTCACAGAATTATGAATCTGATAAATCAGACATTGTTTATAAACCATTTTTGCAACTTTAGAACAATTACTCCACCAATGATTTTTCATAATTTGAACCATTTTGTCTACGCTATGGTGAGCTGTGGAGTGTACAGTCTTAATACAGGTAGTTTTAAGGACTTGGGGAGGACTAGGTGGCTGTTAGGGCCCTCAGTGAGTTCACGTTTAGTATTTGCATCCTTTTAAGTGCCCGTTTTGTTTTTCTAATTCAGGTACATAGAATCATTTATTGAACAAATTATCATAGGTGGTTTGATCTGAATTAATCTTATGGAGTTCAAACAAATTGCATATCCTAACAAACACGTTTATTGCCAGCTACCTTAGTGTGGAAGTTCACTAAGGCATTTTCCTGATATTCAGATGCATTTTACAAGTGAGCTTCAATTTTAATAATAGCAACTTATGAGGGCAACAAAATAGCCGAAAGAAGCTCATTTGCCTGGGGTCCATTTTTGGTGGTGGACCCACTAGAAGTGAGGAACGCTCTTTGCTTCTAAAACATGCCAAAATAATGGACTACCCCAAAGGCTTATCTACTGTCTGTATAAATGTCTGATTTGCCCTGAGATATTTGACAGGCCTGAGTGAGGGAATGTAACTCTGCTGGTTGGGTTGACTTCAATTGGGGAAGAGCTTCCTTTTCTGTTAATTCATTCTGTGTAGTCCTGGTATGTCCTGCTTGGTATTTTACTGCTGCATTTTTAGCATAAAATTCATCAACAAAATGTATTATCTCAAGGTATCTAATGGGCATGTTATAAATCAATAGCTGGGATAGGAGATTTACATAGTTGTGGTCCTCACCTTTATCAGGTAAGGGTAGTAGGGTAGAAGGGTTAAGTAGACTGTGGCATTTTATTTATTTTATTTTATTATTTTGAGACAAGTGTCTCTCTGTCGCACAAGCTGGAATGCAGTGGTGTGATCTCGGCTCACCACAACCTCTGCCTCCCGGGTTCAAGCCATTCTCCTGCCTCAGCCTCCCAAGTAGCTGGGATTACAGGCACGCACCACCATGCCCGGCTAAACTTTTTATTTTTTAGTGGAGATGGGGTTTCACCATGTTGGCCAGGCAGGTCTCCAACACCTGACCCCAAGTGATCCATCTGCCTCGGCCTCCCAAAGTGCTGGGATTACAGGTATGAGCCACCATGCCTGGCCAAGATTTGATATGAGATTAGAAGGAGACAGGAGAAGAATTTCATGTTAGTCTACTTGCTGAGAAATGTTGAGTTTGACTGGAATTTAATAGACCTTCCACAGCATGTGGAGCTTGCAAATAAAATTCATTTCCTAAAATCAGCTCAGACGAAACATCAACCAATCTGGCTGCTGCTGCTACTACCTTTGAACAACTGACATACACCTTAGCTACTAAGTCTATTAAGTGATGCACCTGTTTTCCTCCGTGTTCTTGAGTAAGAACTCCTAAAGCCTTGTTGTTATGTTCACGAATGAACGAGGTGAAAGTGATACCTGTTTGCTATAATTTGGGAGTCCTAAGGCTGCAGATTGTGGTAGGGCCAGTTTTGGTTGGCTGAAGCCTGTTCATAATTATCCTCCCAAGCTAAAGGCTCTGGATCAGTGTTTATACAAGGCCATACAAGGGAGATACCAACAAGGAAAAATTTGGGACCTAAGACCTATAATATCTTGCAAATTCAAGGGAAGCTCTTGCCTTTTAGACATGGAGCAAGAGAAACTTTGAATAATTTTCATTTTTTCAGGTGAGAGGAAAGTTTCTTCTGCAGGCATAATGGACCTTTCCTCGGCAAAACTGATCTTTCCACGGAAGCCTATGGCTTTTGTAAGCTAATGTAAGAAGTAGATGGAGAGCCGGGTGCCATAGCTCATGCCTGTAATCACAGCAATTTGGGAGGCCAAGGCAGGTGGATCACTTGAGGTCAGGAGTTCGAAACCAGCCTGGTCAATGTGGTGAAACCCCTTCTCTACTAAAACTACAAAAAATTAGCTGGGTTTGGTGGCTCGCACCTGTAGTCCCAGCTACTCAGGAGGCTGAGGTACAAGAATCACTTGAGCCTGGGAGGTGGAGGTTGCAGTGAATCACGATCGTACCACTGCACTCCAGCCTGGGCAACAGAGCAAGACTCCAACACACACACACACACACACACACACACACACACACACACACACACAGAGAGAGAGAGAGAGAGAGAGAGAGAGAGAAAGAAGTTGAATCTATTTCTGACTCTTCCTTAGTATGAGAAACAACAATAGCAGTAGGTTATAAATAAGAGCAGAATTCCTAGGAAATCCCAAATTTGGCAAAACCTGATGCAGAGTCTGAGAAAAATAAGAGAGGCCTTGGCAAATCCCTTTGTCATTACAGTCCAATTACATTGTTGATTTTTTCCAATGAAAAGCAAATAAGTATTGACTCATTTTACCAGCTGGAATACTGTGTTTCATCACTGTGAACCATTTTAAATTTTGGGTACATTATACAACAAGGTATTCAAATTTGAAACTACTGGCAACCTTAGTATTACAATCTTATTTATTGCATGTAGGTCTTGAACAAATCTCCAACCTTGTCCATTGAGTTTTTAAAGTGGTAGATTGGGGTGTTACAAGAACCAGTGCAAAAAATTAGAAGTCTTTGTATGATTAATTCCAGCACAATTGGTGACAGCCCCTGAATACATCCAGTTTTAGTGGACGTTGAGGTAATTTAGGTAGCAGCTTAGAATGATCTATTGGGATTTTTTTTCTGTTTTGATTTTTGCGGGTTTAGCACTTTAAATATTTTCATTTAAGGAGGAAGCCCACAAAGGTTCTTCAGAAAGAACAGGTTTTTATAATTTGCGTTTTGGTGTTATCAGCTTCTGCCAGTAGGTAATAGAGCAATTCAAGTTCTGGAGAGTCAGGAAATTATAAGATTATCTGTCCTTCTGAAGATAATTTTCTGTAAATTTTTAATTCAGAGAGCAAGTCTTATCCCCATGGATTCACTGGGGCAGCATCACAAAGTAAGAAGGCGTGTTTTTCTGAAAATGGTTCAAGTGTCATTTGGACAGGTTTAGACATGGAGACATTTTGGACTTGATTTGAAACCTCCATCATGAAACTGTTCTTTTTATTGCAAGGGTTTAGAGTACATAGGTAGGCCAGGTACAGTTGCTCAGGCCTGTAATCACAGTACTTGGAGAGCCCAAGGCAGGCAGATCACTTGGAGATCAGGAGTTGGAGATCAGCCTGAACAACATGTGAAACCCCGTCTCTACTAAAACTACAAAAATTAGCTGGTATGATGATGCGTGCCTGTAGCCTCAACTACTTGAAGACTTAAACAGGAGAATCGCTTGAACCTGGGAGGCAGAGGTAGCAGCGAGCTGAGATTACACCACTGTGCTTTTGTCTGAGCAACAGAGTGAGACTCCATCTCAAAAAAAAAATTTTTTTTAAGAAGTACATAAGGTGGTCCAGCACAGTGGCTCACACCTGTAATCATTGCACTTTGAGGGGCCAAGGCAGGGAGGATCTCTTGAGGCCAGGAGTTTGAGATCATCTTGGGCAACATAGCAGGACTCTATCTCTACAAAAAAGTTTTTAAAAAATTATCCAGGCACAGTGGCATGCACCTGTAGTCCTAGCTACTCGAGAGGCTGAGGTGGGAGGATCCCTTGAGCCCAGGAGGTCAAGATTACAGTGAGCTGTGATCACACCACTGCATTCCAGCCTGGGTGACAGAGTGAAACCCTGTCTCTTAAAAAAAAAAAAAAAAAAAAGATTAATGGGAAATTTTATACAGGTTTGGTAAATACTAGAGCCACTTTATCTACTTTTTTTTTTTTTTTTCCTTTTGAGACGGAGTCTCCCTCTGTCACCCAGGCTCAAGTGTAGTGATTCAATCAGTCTAAAACTCTTGGGTTTGAGTGATCTTTCCATCTCAACTTCCTGAATAGTTGGGATTACAGGCATGCATCACCCTGCCTGGCTTTTTCCCATTAATCTTTTTATTTTATTTATTATTGTTTTTGTTTTTCCCATTAATCTTAATTTTCATTTTTCCCTTGTTCATTTATAAGTATTATGGGAAGAACGCTTTGGAGCCTCATTAGTGTTGATTTTTATTCCAGGTGTCAAACCTTCAGCGGCCTCATCTGGAGGGAAAAATGTCTGGGTCAAAAAAGTGGGTTCATTACACAGCTGGTACAAGACTGGACAATTTTGGCCAGGCATGGTGGCTCATGCCTGTGATCCCAGCACTTTGGGAGGCTGAGGCAGGTGGATCACCTGAGGTCAGGAGTTCAAGACCACCATGGCCAACATGGAGAAACCCCGTCTCTACCAAAAATACAAAAATTAGTTGGGCATGGTGGTTTGTGCTTGTAGTTCCAGCTACTCAGTAGGCTGAGGCAAGAGAGTTGCTTGAACCAAGGAGGTGGAGGTTGCAGTGAGCCGAGACTGCACCACTGCACTCCAGCCTGGGCAACAGAGTGAGGGGCTCTAAAAAAAAAAAAAAAAAAAGACTGGACAATTTTGATTCCAGTGGCCCGGCTATTTACAATGAAAGAGGACATCTCGAGGCACAAGTTTCTTTGGTCCTCCTCCTGTTTATCCAAGTATTTTAAATCAATACTAAGAGGTCCCAAACTAAAGAAACTTGTGCCTCAAGATGTCTGCTTTTACTGTAGCTGTTGTGACTATTACTTAAAGCATAGAACTGATGTTAATGGTTTCTTTTGAATAAACATGGAAATTGACCCTCCCAGGCCAAGCGTGGTGGCTCACACTTGTAATTCCAGCACTTTGGGAGGCTGAGGTAGACGGATCACTGGAGGCCAGGAGTTTGAGACCAGCCTGGCCAACATGGCAAAACCTTGTCTCTACTAAAAATACAAAAAAAAAAAATTATCTAGGCATAGTGGTGTGCACCTGTAATCCCAGCTACTCGGGTGGCTGAAGCATAAGAATTGCTTGAACCTGGGAGGTGGAGGTTGCAGTGAGCCGAGATCATGCCACTGCACTCCTGCCT
>NW_016107371.1:2198984-2206105 GCF_001604975.1 Cebus imitator
AAAAAGAAATTGACCCTCCCAGTCTTGAAACTTGAGAAAGTTACATTTGTCTTATCCAAGTTCCTTTCTCAGGAAACCAACCATCAGGGCTCCCAGTTAGTATCAAGGAACTGAAACTTACCAGATAACCACATCGGGGCTATGAAATGCCAGACCCTTCGCCCATCACGATTGCCTACTCAGGGGTCCCCAATCCCCAGGCCATGAACTGTAACCCATGGCCTGTTAAGAACTAGGCTGCACATCAGGAACTGAGTGGAGGGTGAGCGAGCATTACCAACTGAGCCAGATCAGCACCACCGTTAGATTCTCATAGGATCAGGAACCCTGCTGTGTACTGTGCATGCAAGGGATCTGGATTGCCTGTGTGTTATGAGAATCTAATGCCTGATGATCTGAGGCGGAACAGTTTCATCCTGAAACCATCCCCCACACCCCACCCTCACCACCGTGTGTGGAAGAATTGTCTTCCATGAAACTTGTCCTTGGTGCCAAAAAGGTTGGGGACTGCTGGCTTAACTGACCACCTGCTTCCTATTGACCAACTTCTCTTCCTTACCCCTTCCTAATTCCTGTTTTTCTACACATGGCTACATTTCTTCCCTGCTATATAAAACTCTAATTTACCTCTAATTTTACTTGGTCAGGGAGATGGATTTGAGATTAATTTCCCATCTTCTTGGCTGTGGCACCTGATTAAAGCCTTCTTCCCTGGAAATACTCACTGTCTCAGTGATTGGCTTTCTGTGCAGTGAGCAGCAGGACCTAAACCAAACCCCTGGCATTTTGGTAACATAAGAACATGGGTTTATTTATCTTCTTTTTTTTTGAGACAAGGTCTTGCTCTGTCACCCAGCTTAGAGTGCAGTGGCACAGTCATGGCTCATTGCAGCCTCAACATTCTGGCTCAAGTGATCCTCCCACCTCAGCCTCCTAGTAGCTGGGACTACAGGCACCTGCCACCATGCCTGGCTAATTTTTTCATTTATTTCTGTAGAGATGGGGTCTCTCTGTGTTAACAGCCCTTTATTTGCCTTTTGATTTTTCTCTTGCTTTAGAATCCTCTCAGAATGTTCAACTAGGGCCACCAATTCAATCATATCTATAACTTTCCATCCTGGTGTATGTTTTCTAATTAAACCACTAAATTTAGGATGAAGTCCATTTGCAAACAGAGAAGCTAATGCCATTTCAGTCTCTGCAGGAAGCGCCCCTTGTGGTATTTCAAATCCAGCATGTTTTATAAATAGTGTTTCTAAATGGGCTCTGTAATTTGAAATTGGCTCATCTTTTTTTGTCTGTAAGATTGTATGGTAGACCAATCAACTTTTTGTGGAAATATCTTAGGAACTGAATTTGAAAGGTCTTTGGCAATTCTTCCAGCTTCTTTCTGTCTTTCTTTTCAGGAGGTTTTGGGGAGTCTTTCACATCCTCCCTAGGTTGGTCCCATTCCACTGCTGCTATCCATCTTCAAGCCTTACCAAGTCCCAATAGCATCTGAATAAACTGTTAAAGATCAGGGAATCCTGGATTAAATGCTCCAATAAGGTTTCTGAATTCCTTAGTACATTTCCAGGGAGTTTTCTTGGGGTTAGGGAGGTCATTTACAATGTCTCTAAGCTCAATTTTAGACCATGGAGTAGAGTTGATTATGGCAGGCATGCCTGCCTAATCAGAGGGTCTCATTTTGCAAGCATTTACCTAACTTTCCTTTTTTCATTGTCTTCAGAGTGAAAGGATAGCTGGGCAAAAGGGTCAGCGAGCTCAGAGCATTGAGGTAAGGACAGATAAAGAGAAGGAACAGTCAGTGTTAATTCAGTCAAGGTACAGTCCTTTTTTTTAACATCCTGAGTTTTTGCTTAAGATTTTCCTTTGCCTTCTGTCAGAAATTTTTTAGGGAGGCAATTTTTTATTAATTTTATCTTCTAGATGTTTCTCTGCACCAATTAAAAATTACATCCCATTGCATTTTGGATCTTTTCTTTTCCAGTGTGCTTCACAAGTAAACGATTTTATCTGGGTTAAAACTTCCCTGTAGTGGCCACTTTAATTCTAAGTTATCTTTGTAAGGTTAACTCATTTTTCTAAAAATGTGCAAGTCCTGGGTCCATAATTCTTACACATAAAATTTGCTGGAGTTCCAGAAGACAGGGTGCCAGACTCCTTTGATTCAGATGAACCTATTGTCAACAGGGACCTAGCCAAAAACTGTATCTGGATCCTATCTGGATAATTATCAAATCCAATTTGATCTTGGGCCCTGTTTGTTCAAATGAAGTCTAGAGAGCTCAAAATATAATTCATGGAGCTCAGTCTGAGAGGGAATTAACAGCCCTCCAGTTACAAACAAGAGAGGCGTGAGCACAGTGGGGTCTGCGGGTACCTCCCTGGTACCTCTGTGTTCCTGGGGCTGCCAGAGAACGCATTTGGATCCCATTTCTGACACCACATCTGTTAAAAATAAAAGCTTTAGACAATATAAAAACGTAATAGAGTTTATTTTAAACAAAGAACAATTCATGATTTAGGTAGCACTCAGAATCAAAAGAGATTGGGAGTGCTTGGCTGCAGCAGCATGAGCTGTGAGCTTTTACAAGGAGGGGAGACAATGAAAATGTACCTGATGGGTTTAGTGTGGGAAGGCCCTGGCCAGAGGTCAGTTGGTGTTAGTTTTGTTTTACTGTTTTATACTGGGCTCTGTTTACCTAGAAGCTAAAATACTGGCCTGTCTCTGTTTAATGCCCTCCTTATTATGATTTTTTTAAAGCAATAAGAGTGTACTAAGTAGGCTGGAAATGGTGGCTCGAGCCTGTAATCCCACCAATTTGGGAGGCCGAGGCAGGCGGATCACTTGAGGTCAGGAGTTCGAGACCAGCCTTGCCAACACAGTGAAAACCCATCTCTACTAAAAATACAAAAATTAGCAGGGTGTGATGGCGGGCACCTGTAATCCCAGCTACTTGGGAGGCTGAGACAGGAGAATCACTTGAACCTGTGAGACAGAGGTTGCAGTGAGCTGAGATCATCCCACTACACTCCAGCCTAAGGTGAGAATCCAGCTCGAAAAAAAAAAAAAAAAAGAGTATACTAAGTAAATATTAGTTGTACTATGATTTATAATTTCTTCTTTCATAACTGTCAGAAAGCCAGTTTTTAATATTTTGACAAAACTTTTTAAAACTTGCAGAACAATCATAATTCTTCCCACTGATTATTAAGATTGTTTTGCACTGTTCACAATAGCCAAGATATGGAATCAACCTGTAACCATCAACAAATGAATAGATAAAAAAATGTGGTGTATACACACGATGGAATATTCTGCAGCATTCCATTGTGAAAGAGAAGGAAATCCTGTCATTTGCGACAAACATGGATGAATCTATAGGACACATAAGTGAAGGAAGCCAGGCACAGAAAGAGAAATTCTTTCAAATGTGGAAAAAGAAAATAAAGAAAAAAAATTCTGCATGATTTCACTTACATGTGGAATCTATAATAGAGTTAAACTCATTAATAGAGACGAAGAGTAGAGTGGTGGTTACCAGAGTCTGGGGAATGAGAGTTGGATTGGGGAGATGTTGGTTAAAGAGTATAACACTTTAGTCAGGGCTGAGCACGGTGGCTTACGCCTATAATCCCAATACTTTGGGAAACTGAGGCAGTAGGAGGGCTTGAGCCCAGGAGTTCGAGACCAGTCTGGGCAACACAGGGAGACCCCATCTCTACAAAAAAAATAAATAAATCAGTTAGCCAGCATGGTGGTGCATTCCTGTGGTCCCAGCTATTGGCTTGGTGCAAAAGTTATTGCGATTTTTGCTAGTATTTTAATGGCAAACCTGCAATAACTTTTGCATCAACATAATATTTGAGAGGCTTAGATGGGAGGATCACCTGAGCCCAGGAGCTTGAGGCTGCAGTGAGCCATGATGTACCATTGCACTCCAGTTTGGATGACAGAGTGAGACTCTGTCTCAAAAAAAAAATAAAATAAAATAAAATAAATAAATAAATACAATTTTAGTTAGGAGGAAAAGGTTCAGGAGATCTCTTGTACAACATTGTGACTGTAGTCAATGCCAATGTATTGTATACTTAAAAATTGCTAAGATAGTAGATTTTAAATATTTTCACCACAAAAAAAGTGAGATAGTAGGTGTGTTAGCTTGATTTAGACATTCCACAAGGTATACATATATCAAATCATCATGTTGTACTCCATAGATCAGGGGTCCCCAAGTGCCAGGCCATGGACCAGTGCCAGTCCGAGGCCTGTTCGGAACCAGGCTGCACAGCAGGAGGTGAGCAGCGGGCGAGCAAGCAAAGCTTCATCTGTGCTTACAGCCGCTCCCCTCACTCTCCCCTCGCTCACATTACTGCCTGAGTTCTGCCCCTGTCGATCAACAGCAGCATTAGATTCTTATGGGAGCACGAACCCTGTTGTGAACTGTGAATGCGAGGGATCTAGGTTGTATGCTCCTTATGAGACTCTAATGCCTGATGATCTGACACTATCTCCCATTACCCCAGATGGCACCGTCTAGTGCAGAAAATCAAGCTCAGGGCTCCTGCTGATTCTACATTATGGTGAGTTGTATAAGTGTTTCGTTACGTATTACAATGTAATATTAATAGAAATAAAGTGTGCCATAAATGTAACGTTCTTGAATCATCCCGAAACCATCCCCTCTATGGTCCATGGAAAATCGTCTTCCATGAAACCAGCCCCTCATGCCAAAAAGGTTGGGGACCACTGCCATAGATAAATCTAATTTTTATTTGTCCGTTAAAAATAAATTTTTAAGGCCAGGTGTAGTGGCTCATGCCTGTAATCCTAGCACTTTGGGAGGCCAAGGCAGGTGGATCACAAGGTCAGGAGTTTGAAACCAGACTGGCCAACATGGTGAAACCCCGTTTCTACTAAAAGTACAAAAAAATTAGCTGGGCGTGGTGGCAGGTGCCTGTAATCCCAGCTACTTGGGAGGCTGAGGCAGGAGAATTGCTTGGACCTGGAAGGTGGAGGTTTCAGTGAGCCAAGATCATGCCATTGCAGTCCAACTTGGGCGACAGAGTAAGTCTCCATCTCAAATAAAAATAAAAATAAATAAACTTTTAAAAATTTGCATTAAAAAAGTTGCATAGTTTTATGTTGCACAGTTATTTTTACCATCCCACACTACTATGCAAGTGAAGACTGCTTTTTTTTTTTTTTTTTTTTTTTTTTTTTGAGACGGAGTCTTGCTCTGTCACCCAGGCTGAAGTGCAGTGGCTCTATCTCAGCTCATCACAACTTCCACCTCCCAGATTCAAGTGATTCTCCTGCCTCAGCTTCCTGAGTAGCTGGGACTACAGGCGTGCGCTACCATGCCTGACTAATTTTTGTATTATTAGTAGAGATGGGATTTCACTATGTTGGTCAGGCTGGTCTTGAACTCCTGACCTTGTGATCTGCCCACCTCAGCCTCCCAGAGTGCTGAGATTACAGGTGAGAGTCACCGCGCCCAGCCAAGGACTGCTTTTATATGCTCTTGGAAGTATACGCGGCCTCCATTTCTGTCACTGTGGTGACTCCACTTATGCTTTCACCATGCCAGTCCTAAGGCAGCCGATGGCTTAGGAAGTTCAGAGACTGAGATGTTAAAATCCTTGGGGATATCTACCAACATGTCTCCATTCCATCTGTTAGGGTTTTTCTAACCTGGGCCCTGACCTTAGCACAGACCTGCCTATTTTTTTTTTTTGAAGTTCAGCCACTGGACTATTAGCCCTACACTTTTTCTGTGCTGCCATTGTGGGGCTCAAGGAGCTTTGCATGCATCCACCAAGTCTGGCTTTCACACCTGAATTTCACACCTGGCTTTCACCCTCAGCTGCTCCATCTTTCTGTGAAGCATCAGTGTCACTTAGCAATACCCATCCAATCCCATTATCCTTATGTCCACCTTTCCCTTCAAAGTCTCGGGTGCCTGATACATTTATTGTACCTGCTAGTGCATTAAGTTCCAAGTCGTTATGATGAAAAATATAACAACTGAATGGCCACTGTGTCAATGGTGCCTGGGCTCTGCCTGCCACCAGTGACGGGGTCCTCACAGCCAACCCAGTGGTATGTGACCCACTTCCAAAACCATCTTATTGCCTGTTTTCTTGGACCACTCTTGATATCAACTGTTTCATGTTAGAGTCACTGGAAATTTGGGTTATATTTATTAGAGATCAATACCTATGAAAAATGTGAAAGGAAGCAGGATTGTGCTGAAGAAGATAAACAAAGAAGATGACTATGATGTCAGCCCAGCAAAGCCTTTGGCCAACCCAGCAGAAAAATCTGGAGCAGGTACACCTTTTCAGAGCCACCCCAGTTAGGTCAAAATGGCTGTGCCTTTACACCCACACTTCCCTCAGTCACGGGCTTTGGGCTCTCCTGGATGTGACCTCAGATGAAGCGGCTCACACAGCTGAGGCTGACCTTGACCAAGCTGACAGCTGAAAGCTGTTTGCTGACCACACTCACACAGCTGGGCAGCATGCCCTTGCTTGAAGGAGGACTTGGATGACACAGCTTTATGTCTACCATATTTTGGGGGTCACATTCCTCACACCCAGCTCTGCCTCAAATAGCAACATGGACAAAAATTCATTCCAGTTGCAAACCAATTGTAGAATAATATAAAACCACAGTATAAGTCTAGCAGCATAAATCTCATCCTAAGTGGAAAAGAAAGGGTCATTTATTCACACATTTTTGAAAAAAACTTTTCCTATGTCTTTATGATAACATGGATACCCACAAAGAATAGTAATGTATATTTTCCTCTTTTGAATCTTCTAGAAAAAAAGGCTGGGCTTGGTGGATCACTTATGTAATCCTAGCACTTTGGGAGGCTAAGGCGAGTTGATTGCCTGAGCTCAGGAGTTTGAGACCAGACAGGGCAACATGGCAAGACCCTGTCTCTACTAAAAATACAAAAAAAAAAAAGGTACCAGGCATGATGGTGTGCACCTGTAATCCCAGCTACTCAGGAGGCTGAAGCAGGGGAATTACTTGATCCTGGGAGGCAGAGGTTGCAGTGAGCCAAGATCACACTACTGCACCCCAGCCTGAGTGACAGAGTGAAACT
>NW_016107371.1:2206140-2242004 GCF_001604975.1 Cebus imitator
AAAAAAAGTTTAATTAAAAAAAAAAAAAACAACGGAATGATTTTTCCTTTCCAGTATCACCGGAAAAGCAGAGTCATCTAGTAAACCCTGTTACTAACATGCAATTAAACTGTACAAAATTAAACACATCTCACATGACTGTCATAGGTTCCCTCTGCAGAGCTGAATCATATCAACAAAAGCAAACTCCCCTAGGAGAATAATAGAAACTTGAAAAATGAGAGGAAGGCTCACAGTTAGAGACCCAGCAGGAGAGGAGCTCGGAGGTTAACCACGGCCTGAATTCCGAACATGCTGAAATAATAAAATGTTTTCAGTCCACCAAGTGTTTACTTAGTGTCTTCAGCATTGCCTCTGAGGCTCCAGTGGTCCTGAGGGAAGGCTGAGGACCACGGGACTAAATGACTCCCCCAAGGTCATGTTGCTCATTTCTGGCAAAATTGGGACCAAAACCCAGCCCTCCTGACACAGGATGGTGCTTGTTTCTCCCTTCAGGTTTCTCTTCAGCGCTGAATGATATGTGTGGTATACTTCGGGCTATAAAACAAAGCAAGATAACAGCTTTGCTTCTTTTCATCGTGCCACTCCAGTTTCAAGATCACTGTAGTGGATGCCATCAGCATGCACTGGCTCTGAGCATGCCTTCCTCCCACACTGACCCTTCTCTCCCAGAGCCCACATTACCTGTGATCATAATGGAGCCCGGTGTGCCTGGGGATTATCCCTCTCCCCATTCCCTAAAGCAGCCCAGAGTCAAAGACTGACAGTTATGGAATAGAAATATTTCAATTTCTGGGATGGGCACAGTGGCTCACCTCTGTAATGCCAGCACTTTGGGAGGTCGAGGCGAGCAGATCACCTGAGGTCAGTAGTTCGAGACCAGCCTGGCCAACATGGTGAAACCCTGTCTCTACAAAAAATACAAAAATTAGTCGGGCCTGATGGCTAGTGCCTGTAATCCCAGCTACTCGGGAGGCTGAGATGGGAGAATCTCTTGAACCCAGGAGGCGGGCGTTGCAGTGAGCCGAGATCTCGCCGTTGCACTCTAGCCTGGGTGACAGAGGGAGAGACTCTCAGAAAAGAAAGGTCCTTTCCTTTTCCTCTGAGGGGACAACTCTGAGATGAGACCTACCTCATCCCTGAGACAGCTCTGCTTGCTGTCACCCCATTCCTTTATGTGGCCTCTTCCCTTTGCTGCTCATTTTCCTATTCACCTAGTGATTTTTCCTGAGAATGTTCTCTATTTAAACCACTTTCATATGCATTTTCTTTGTCTCAAAATCTGTTTCTAGGAATCCAAATGAAAGAAACCACCACCAACTCTGGAATTATTATTATTACAACCATGTTTTCTTTTTAATTTAATTTTTAAAAATTGCAATATCATGGTTGTACATATTGTGGGGTACAGGTGATATTTTGGTACAGGTATACAATGTGTCATGATAAAATCAGGGTAACTGGGATATCC
This sequence comes from Cebus imitator, assembly GCF_001604975.1. Taxonomy (NCBI): domain Eukaryota; kingdom Metazoa; phylum Chordata; class Mammalia; order Primates; family Cebidae; genus Cebus; species Cebus imitator. The sequence goes on from NW_016107371.1 coordinate 2,207,612, forward strand.
ATCACCTCCAACATTTATCATTTCTTTGTGCTGGGAACATTCCAAATCTTCTAGCTATTTTGAAATGTACAATAAATGATTGTTAACTATAATTTCCCTACTGTACTACCAAATACTAGAACTTATTCTATTTAACTGTATGTTTGTACCCCTTAACCAGCTTCTTTTCACCTTCCTCCTCCTTCCCTTCTCAGCCTCTTGTAACTACGATTCTACTCCCTGTCTCCATGAGATCCACTTTTTTAGCTCCCACATGTGAGTGAGAACATACAATATTAGTCTTTCTGTGCCTGGCTTATTGCACTTAACATAATGGCCTCCAGTTTTATCTATATTGCTGCAAATGGCAGGATTTCATTTTTAAACGAATACTATTCCATGGCTTACATATACCACATTTTCTTTATTCATTCATGCATCACTGGGCACTTAGGTTGATTCCATATCTTGGCTATTATGCCTAAGGCTGCAATAAACCTAGGAGTGCAGAGATCTCTTTGACAAACTGATTTCCTTTCCTTCAGATATATACCCAGTAGTGGGATTGCTGGATCATATGGTGGCTCTATTTTTAATTTTTTTAGGAACCTCCATCCTGTTTTTCATAGTGGCTGTACTACTTCACATTCCCACCAACAGCGTGTAAGCACTACCCTTTTTAACAACCACCCCTTCTTGAACACTTACGGTATGGATCTGGGTATCAGAAAAGCTTGGTTAAAATCCTGGATCTGCTACTGATTCATGGTTTGACTTTGAACATGTTATTCTGCCTCTTATATCTAAGTTTCTTTGTAAAACATGGAAAATAATTTCCCTAAAGGACAGTAAGAACATGTTTTATGTGGGTGAGTGTTGAGGGCACTCAGTCAGACACTGGGCTGGGCCGTGGCCTGGCACAGTGAGGTTGCCGCTAAATAACTTTCCAAAGTGTCTATCACTGACACCTGTGGCTAAGGAGCAAGTAAATTATTTGCGTGCTTTCTGATCACTGGGGCAAGAGAAATAGTGATTTTTCTGTATCCCTCATGGGATTAGACCACTGAAGGGTTTTGCAAGCATCTGTTGGTCATGGTCTGTTGGTCACAGACTAGTGACCATAACCAGGTAAGTTCCCCAAGGGGATAGCAGTATTTTTGGGACACAGAGGGAAGAATAAACTGAAGTGGAGGGAGTGAACCAGGCACAAGCTGGAGCATCAAGCTGGTATATCGAAGGGAAAGGGGGGCCTGGTCCACTGAAGTCCTCAGAGATTTTACAATAAGAGGATGGTGATGGGGGTGGGATGGCCTGGGGGCACAAATGGAATAGGTGAAACGGGATGTAAAGTGTGGGAATTCTGGGTTTTTTTTTTTTTTTTTTTTTTTGAGATGGAGCTTTGCTCTTGTTCTTCATGCTGGAGTGCAGTGGCGCAATCCCAGCTTAGCGAAACGTGCGCCTCCCACGTTCAAGTGATTCTCCTGCCTCAGCCTCCCAAGTAGCTGGGATCACAGGCATGTGCCACCATGCCCGGCTAATTTTGTATTTTAGTAGAGATAGGGTTTCTCCATGTTGGTCAGGCTGGTCTCAAACTCCTGACCTCAGGTGATCCGCCCACCTCGGCCTCCCAGAGTGTTGGGATTACAGTTATGATCCACCTCACCTGGCCTGGGAATCTGTATTTTTAACAAGGACCTGGGTGATTTGGGGATAAAGCCTACGTAGAGGATCTTGCTTATATGAGAATGTTGGGATAGAAGAAAATGCTCTAGTTTTGCAGGGAAAACCTCAGCTGCCCTTGACATGCTAATTTGTATCTAAATTTCCAAGAAATGATGATTGCAACCCTTGCGGGGTTATAATCCAGCTCCCTACTGGGGCAGGTGGACCTTCCACCCCCAGGAATTTTAATTCCTGTATGATTTATTAATGTATGCTGCCATGTTTTTCAAAGCCCTAGGCTGGGGCTTTCCTGGGATTAGATGAATCTTTTAAAACAGGTCTGAGCTCTAACTATGTTTCCCATCCCTGTCTTATAAAAGTAAGATATTTACTTATTAATTGATACTTATGTAAATCACAAGATTCTAACATTAGTATAACCGAATACAGTTTTTTGTATTATTTAGGAGCTCTGAGGAGTGAATCCACAACACAGTTCAAAGAGAGATTTAAATTGCTAATTTCCCGGCACTGGAATGTGGGGAAAGATTGTCACAGATTTAGCATGAAAGCCATGTATTTAACATTCCTATGTTATAACCCTCTCTTAAATTGCATTTTGGTTTGAGAAACAGCAATAACAAATTCAGCACTAGTGGGGAACTTTGTTGTTGATTTCAAAGGGAATGAGAATTTATGGAGCACCTCTGCCCACCAGGAAAGAGCTTTCTCTTGAGTCTCCCACATGACTGTGTACCATAGATCACATTGGAAACAACTTCTCTTTTTACTAATGCTGTCTGAGTTCTGCATTTTAGTGCCAGAACAGGGAAGTGAAGGGATACGTAAGAGACACACGTAATAGAAATGTAAAAGACAAGCATACCACCTGACGATAGATGTAATTTGGAACAAAGACATTTTTATTTGCCTAAGGCTCAGAAAGTCATGCCAGGCCATGCTGGGAAGAATTGGCTGGCTCCCTTTTCTAAACCACTTCCTCAGTGCTCACTCTCTTTCAGGCGGACAAGATATGACATTTTTGACTGCTAGCAAATGTCATTGTTGCATTTCAATGGCACAACTGGTGACAATTCAACCAATTTTTGTTGGGCACCCTCCACATATCCCCGGGTCTGGCCTCAGCCCTTTATGTACATAGGCTCATTGATTCTTCCACATTTTCTAAAATGGGATTTTACCCTGGCTGGCACAGAGTAAATGCCCAAAGAATGGTAGCTATTGTTTGTAATCATCATTATTACTTTTATAAATAACTTCCATGTGAGTTGATGGGAAACTTTCAGATTTTTGACTTGGGCCTTGGAAAACAGGTTCAATTTTAGCAGATGGAGGTAAAAGGAGGCAAAGAGTGACCTTACATAAACCCAAGGCTGAAGAAAGGAGGCTCTAGGAGTGTGTGGGTGATAAGGAGTAAAGTAGCTTGTCTGAAATGAAGAATTTGTATACAGCAGGCTTATTTGGAGTCATGCCTAACAAGATTACTTTGGGTCTAATTTTGGAGGCTTGCTCGGCCAGGGAGCTTGGACATGAATTTAAAGGCAGTGGGAACTCACATTAATGTTTCTGAATGGGGAGCTCTTCTGGAGTATGCAGGAAGGATTGGGGTGGGAGGAGAACAAGGAGAGGAATGCGTTTTAGCAATATTGCAGTTATTTCAGGTTAAAAGTAATAGAGTCAGAGGCTGAACCAGGATATCAGCTATAACAACAGAGAGGGAAGAGTATGTGTGAAAGAAATTAAAGAGGATTGTTAGGACTTGACATCAGGTGAAAATTATGAAGATGGAGCAATCAAAGAGGGTATCAAGGTCTTAATCTTGAAAGTATGGTAGTATCATTTCTAGAAAAGGGAGATGGTTTTTAGATATGAATTGATAGACCTGACTTTGAACACCTTGATTTTGATTAGAGTGGATCATCTCAGTGAAACTGTCTACTAAGCAGTTGCAAGTGGAGGATGGGTAAATAACGTAAACTCTAGGAGAACAGAAGAATGGAGAGTCTGTTGTGTGGAAAGGCTCATCTTTTGTGGGTAGAGGAGGAACGGAGCCATTGAAGGAGAAGGAGGAGAGGCTTGATATGTGGGAAGAGAAGTGACATAGAGAGTAGCATCACATAAGTTAAGAGAGGAGACAGATTCAAGCCAGGGGATGGGGAGTGATAAAAAATGAAGAGGAACGCTTGGGGCAGTAGACATCTGTGGGGGACACTCATCTTCTCCTGTCCTCCCTGCTTCTGGATGGTATATCAGAAGGTACTACTTCTAGGATACATTTTAATAACACCACAATAATTTTGATACCAAATAGGTGTGTGGTTTATTTCCCCAACACCAACCAATTCTTCAACTCTCCAGACACCAGCTGGATGTCCCACCATTTAATTTGATTCTGATACTAATTACCAGAAGTTAGCACAGACCCCGCAGGTTAAGGGCTCATTCCCACTTTAGATGCCAATCAAAAGTCTGGGCCACCTGTACTTCTGTTGATGAAAAGGGTCAAACTCTAAAATATTGGAAGAGATTTATTCTGAGCCAAATATGAGTGACCAATGGCCTGTGACACAGCCCCAGGAGATCTTGAGAACATGTGCCCAAGGTGATCAGGCTACAGCTTGGTTTTATGCATTTTAGGGAGACATAAGATATCCATCAATACATGCAAGATGTACATTGGTTTGGTCTGGAAAGCTGGGACAACTTGAAGTCGGGAAGAAGTGGGGAGGGCTCCAGGTCATAGGTAGATTCAAAGATTTTCTGATTGGCAATTGGTTGAAAGGGTTAAGTTATCATCTAAACACCTAGAATCAATAGAAGGGAATGTCTGGGTTATGATAGGGGTTATGGAGACTGATATGGCCATTACTCAGCGGAAGCCTGTAGGTAGCAGGCTTCAGAGGGAATAGATCATAAATGTTTCTTATCAGAGTTGAGTTGATTCTCTCCTGGATAAGGAAAAAGAAGGAATGGGGATTCTCTACAAAATGTAGATTTCTCCTCACAAGAGGCAGCTTTACAAGGCCACTTCAAAATATGTCAAAAAATATAATTTTGGGGGTAAAATACTTCAATTTCTTTCAGGGCCTACTATCTGTCATGTGATGCTATAGTATAGTCAGGCTGGAATTTGATGTCTTATTGCTACGAAGAGTCTGTTTTGTCAGTCTTAAGATCTGTTTTAATGTTAATGCTGGTCAGCCATGTCTGGATTCCAAAAGGGAGGATGGTATAATGAGGCAAGTTTAACTCTCTCTTCGCATCATGGCCTGAACTAGTTTTTCAGGTTAACTTTAGAATGCCCTTGGCTACATAACCAACCACTTATAAAGTCAGGGGGTTCCCACAACTCCCCTTTGGATTGGATAATTTGCTAGAAAGGATTACAGAACTCAGGAAGACACATTACTTACTGCTACTGGTTTGTTGTAAAGGATGTTATAAAAGATACACATGAACAACCAGATTAAGAGGTACATAGGGTAAGGTCAGGAAGGATTCTGAGCATAGATGCTTCTGTCCTTGTGGAGTTTGGGGTGTGCCACCCTCTCAGCACATGGATATATTCACCGTGCCACCCTCTCAGCACATGGATATATTCACCGTCCAGGAAGATTTCTGAACCCGCAAACCCCACTTAAGGTTTTATAAATGTTTATTAGGGCATGATTGATTAAAGCATTGGACATTGGTGATTAACTTAATCTCTAGTCCCTCTCCCTCCCCAGAGGTTGGGGCCAAGGGTGGGCCCAAAAGTTGCAACCCTCTCTAGTCATGCCTTGGTCTTTCCGTTGATTCACTCCCAACCAGAAGCTATCTAGGAGCCCCACCACCATGTCATTGGCATAAACTCAGGTATGATTGAAAGGAGCTTATTATGAATGATGAAGATGCTCTTCTTAAACCTATCCTTCAGGAAGTTACAAAGATTTTAAGAGCTCAATGCCAGGAACCACAGATGAAGACCAAATATGTATTTCTTAGTGTATCACCATATCACAAAGTATTCTAGGGGCTTAGGAGGAAGAGGGTAGCTCTGTGGTGTAAAGATTGTAGGTCTTGCATTGATAAGTTTACTCAAAACCCCACAAATAAATCTTAATCATGGTCAGTAGGAGCATCCTTGAAGATGGCAATTCTGTCATTTTTCACAACATTGTCAGCATCACCCAGAACCAGTATTTACTGACCCTCAGTTAGGATACCTTAGGTGCAAATACAGAAACACAGTCTTGGCCGGGTGTTGTGGCTCATGTCTGTAATCACAACACTTTGGGAGGCCAAGGCAGGAAGATCGCTTGAGCCCAGGGATTCAAGACTAGCCTGGGCAATATAGTGAGATCTCATCTCTACAAAAAATTTAAAAATTAACTGGGCATGATGGTGAGCACCTATAGTCCCAGCTACTCAGGAGGCTGAGGTGGGAGGATCAGTTGAGCCCTGGAGGAGGAGGTTGCAGTGAGCTGAGATCATGCCACTGCACTCCAGCCTGGGCAACAGAGTGAGACCCTGCCTCAAAAAAAAAAAAAAAAAAGGTTGGGGGCGTTAATTAAGGACTTACCTTTTTTCCATTTCTCCAGTGGAAGTCATCCCCAGTGGAAGCTTCATCCTCAGGGAGGTAGCAAGATGGATGTAGCATTTCCAATTCACAACAGAAGCATGACTATTTTGAGGAAAAAGAGAGACCACCTTGTCCTGTAACTCTCTCCTAGGAGCAAGAGAACTTCACAGAAGCCTTCCAACAGACTTTCCCTTATGCCTCATCTGCCAGAATTAGGTCACATGCAAATATCTGAAGCAATCATTGGCAAGAGAAATGGCATTACCTTCAGACATTAGAACCATTCCTGATAGTTTCCTCTGACGTACTTGGCTAAACACATGGATCCCTGAACAAAACAAAACTGTGGTTCTGTTAGAAAGGAAGAAGAGGGAATTGGACTCTGGGTGGGACCCTGGGTGGAGGGTACATTGCTTGTCAGTTTCTGGGACTACAAAGACATGTTTACTTAGGATCTCTATTTGAAGGAGGCTTTTAATCTAGTTGTGGGTAGGCACAGCAGCAAATGGCAATAGAATGTTTAGTAAGGTTCTAAACACACAGTAGGCACCTAAAAATATTCACTGAATGAATGAACATATACTAATATTACAACTTGGGTGCTAAGTAAATAATACAGCTATGCCACAGAGGCTCAGAAGAGCCTTGACTACTCAAGAGGTTCTAGTGCATGGCTGGGCGCGGTGGCTCACGCCTGTAATCCCAGCACTTTGGGAGGCCAAGGCAGGCGGATCACCCGAGGTTGAGAGTTTGAGATTAGCCTGCCCAACATGGAGAAACCCCGTCTTGACTAAAAATACAAAATAAGCCAGGCATGGTGGTAACATGCCTGTAATCCCAGCTACTCGGGAGGCTGAGGCAGGAGAACTGCTTGAACACAGGAAGTGGAGGTTGCTGTGAGCCAAGATCACACCACTACTGCACTCCAGCCTGGGTGACAGAAAACTCCAAAAAAAAAAAAAAAAAAAAGGAAGAAAGAAATGACACTCTCATGTTTGTCTGTAAAGCCGTCCTCACTGTCCCTTTCCTGCCATCCNAAAACTCTGTCTCAAAAAAAAAAAAAAAGTTCTATTGCAATGATTCATCAAATTTTGTGAGGTCCTGTGACAATGCAGATACTCAGGCCATAACCTCCACAACTTGGATTACGTGTTCTCATGTGCTGCAGATTTAACAAGAATTCCAGTACAACCTCTATTAGTGTTAGGAAAGGTAGTTGCAGGGTGTGGTTAGGATAAATAGGTGTTGTGTTGTTTTCCCATTCCCAAAATCATGTAATGAATCATCAAATTAAAGACCTAGGTGTTTACCTTCTGATATTTGTAAAGTGATTGCTAAGATCCAAAAAACAGTGTTTAATACCTTTTTGTTTTGTTTTGCTTTGTTTTGAGATGGAATCTCACTCTGTTGCCCAGGCTGGAGTGCAGTGGAGCAATCTTGGCTCACTGCAACCTCTGTCTTCTTGGTTAAAGCGATCCTCCCACCTCAGCCTCCCAAGTATCTGGTATTACAGGTGTCCACCACCATGCCCAGCTAATTTTTGAATTTTTAATAGAGACAGGGTTTTGCCATGTTGGCCAGGCTGGTCTCAAATTCCTAACCTCAGGTGATCCACCCACCTCTGCCTTCCAAAGTTCTGGGATTACAGGAGTGAGCCACTGCACCTGGTCTGTGTTTATTATTTCTTATCAAATAACCATATATACAAAGGATTGTGCAACTCTTTCCTTCTGGGCCTAAATAGTTATTGACTGATGAAAAGGTGAATTATGTCTTAATAATGAAACAATGTTTTCAGGGTTGAAGGTATTTACTTTAGAATACAATCCCATAAAATTATCAAGTTGCTCTTTGATAACAAATGGAAAACATTTTCTTTATTTATTCTTCCCTAACATCAATTTATTCCAATGGATTTCTTTACAGTTTATAGTAGCCAACAACCTTATAGCTGTAGAGAGAGACTATTATTTCCTCCTGGATTGCCAATTTTTTTTTTTATTGAAAGAAAACTGGCCAGGCGCAGTGGCTCACCCTCCTTTTTACACTGTCTCGCTTCTGGTGAAGTTTCCCATAGATAAGCCACTGGCATTCTTCAATTAACCTACCTGACAAAGACTAGGACCAAATCTGTTTAATTTGTCGAATACGGCATCTTATTAAGGCTACTATAAACAAGAATCCACAAAGCAGGAGGAAGCTGTTTGTGGCACTGACCTCAAATATGCCTCTCAGGGTCTCAGAATCAATTCCTTGAACAAATTTAATAAACCACCTGAGTTTCATTTAAGAAGAATCAGGGAGTGGGATCGCTCCGTAAGTTTCTGTGCTGACGTTTTCCCTCAGCCCAAGGCATTAATGCAGGCACGACAGGCTGTATTAATAATTGTACAGACTCTCCTGCCTTGATCCACAAGGAAGAAATTGAAAGCAACTGTATTATGTATAACACACCTGGCCACTCAGTTGAGGCAAATGCGCATGCCGTCAAGGGCAAAGCTGGCTGGTATCATTGATCACTTCAGCTGAAGTCAGAGACACATTTTGTTCTGCTTTTTCTAATGGGATAACTTCCATTGTGGCAACAAGTGGCCACTGATGGTGCATAAATAATAAGCCTGTTATCACTTTGGGGAGTTCCTCCAGGTAATCAAAGGAAGCTTCATTTTGGAGTAATCTCTACAGTCATTTGAGGGCTATGTGATCTACTAGTGGTGTACGCTTGAAGGTTTTTTATGATGACTTGTAAGGTATAAGTCACCATGTTTTGGGGAGACAGTCAAGATAATGCCTGCCTTCCATACAGTCCTGGGATGCACATGGCAGCTCTGAGAACAAAGTGTTGTTTACAGGGCGAGGTGTGGTGGCTCATGCCTGTAATTACACCACTTTGGGAAGCTGAGGTGGGAGGACTGCTTGAGGCCAGAAGTTTGAGACCAGCCTGGGCAACATAGTGACACCCCATCTCTACAAAAAAAAAAAAAAAATCAACCGGGGTGGTGGTGCAAGCCATAGCTACTCAGGTGGCTCAGGGCAGAGGACCCCTTGAGCACAGGAGTTCAAGGCTGCAGTGAGCTATGATGGCACTAGTGCACTCCAGCCTGGCTGACAGTGAGACCCCATTGCTAAAAAAAATTAAAATAAAAAAAGAAAGTGATGTTTACAATTGTTAGGATCCCCCAAATGAGACACCATTCAGTGGGCACAGATTGACAGTATCACCAACGTGACCTCCAGGTCAGCTGTTAAATCAGAGTTCTCAGGTCACTTTGAATAATTGAATCTAGTCCTTATTTATGGAGGAACTGCCTGAGGGCAGTCAGCCCAAACTCTCCTGTTTGTTCATGTCACCAGTGGGTTCATGTCACCCACCTCGGCCATGGGCACAATCTCAGCTCACTGCAACCTCTGCCTCCTGGGTTTAAGCAATTCTCTGCCTCAGCCTTCCGAGTAGCTGGGATTACAGGTGCGTGCCACTATGACCAGCTAATTTTTTGTATTTTTAATAGAGATGGGTTTTCACCATCTTGGCCAGGCTGTTCTTAACTCCTGACTTCTTGATCCACCCACCTGAGCCTCCCAAAGTGCTGCAATTACAGGCGTGAACCACTGCGCCCAACAATATTTTAACCATACGCTCCACTTCAATAAATCAGTTGCGCTACGTATTGTTAACTATTTAGCAAGACATCTGTTTGTAAATTCAGGAATTAGGTGTAAGAACATATAGGGTACTAAAGGGATGCTGCTTATAATCATTAAATACAGTGTATCAGTGTTTTGTGTTTTTTTCTAGAGACAGGGTCTCACTCTGTCACCCAGGCTGGAGCACAGTGGTTCAATCATAGCTCACTGCACCCCCCACCTCCTGGCTTAAGTGATCCTCCTACCTCAGACTCTGTAGTAGCTGAAGCTACAAGTGTGCACCCGTGTCTGGCTTTTTTAATTTTAGTAGAGACAAGGTCTTGCTATTGTTTCCCAGGCTGGTCTCAAACTCCTGGGCTCAGTCTTCCTATTTTGTTCTCCCAAAGTCCTGGGATAACAAGCATGAACCATCTTGCCCTGCCAGTTTTTCTCTCTCTTTTTTTTTAATCAGACCGGTATAACTACCAGACACTAACTTCCAGTTCTGTCACTTTTAGACTATTTGGCGTAAATAAGATGAAAATTAGATAGATTTAGTCCAGAGGCAATCACTTCTTAGTACAGCATAGTACAAAATCTTTCCCACTGTGTCATACAGGCGAAGTAAAAAGTAGTAAAAAGGGAACAAATTCCTGAAATGAAGGTGGGAGGACAGAACTAATTTTTTAAGAAAATATCTTCCTATTTCTATCAACATTTGCTGCTCCTAAGATTTCAGACCATTTCTAAGGAGGTAATAACAAAGATGATGATTTCTGTTAGTTCAAGGACCAAGACTAGGAGGACCAGAGGAAAGGGATAAGCAGGTCTAACTACTCAGACAACACAGGCCCTCTTCCCTTCCCCATCCTCTGTCATAAAATATTTGAAACCTGGTCTTTCATTTGGTTGTGAAATCTATTCAGCTACCATTACCTAATGCTTACCATGTGCAATGCATATTCAAGACTCTCTGGTACAAGGTGGCCTTGGTAATGCTGATAAAATAGAGGGCAAGTGGAATTAGCTAAATGCCAAAAAGTGCCATGAAAATTCAGAGTATAAAAGGAGTATGTCTAAGAGACAATAAAATAAATGAATGAATGAATAATAATAATTTAAAAAAAGGAGGTTGGGCATGGTCATGCCTGTAATTCCAGCACTTTGGGAGGCCAAGGTGGGTGAATCACTTGGTGCCAGGAGTTCAAGACCAGCCTGGCCAACTTGGTGAAACCCCATCTCTACTAAAAAAAAAAAAAAAAAAAAAAAAAAAAAAAAAGGAAGAGGTGAGAAGAGGCTTTATACTGCAGAGGACATGGGTTCATGTTAAAGCATGGACCAAGGGGCCAGACAGCCCTTGGTTTAGAATTCATACCTGCCACTTACTAACTTACCGAACCCATGGTGCAGGTTGCATATGTGCATGAACATGAATAGAAATATTCTAGAAGAGGCTGGGCGTGGTGACTCACACCTGTAATCCCAACACTTTGGGAGGCTGAGGTGGGTGGATCACCTGAGGTCAGGAGTTCGAGACCACCCTGACCAGTATGATGACACCCTGTCTCTACTAAAAATACAAAAATTAGCCGGATGTGGTGGTTTGTGCCCGTAGTCTCAGCTACTCAGGAGGCTGAGACAGGAGACTTGCTTGAACCTGGGAGGCAGAGGTTGCAGTGAGCCAAGATGGCACCACTGCAGTCCAGCCTGGATGACAACATGAGACTCCATCTCAGAAAAAAGAAAAAAAAGTTCTAGAAGGATGTATCCAAGTCACTTTCACCGAGTGGTGGAATAATGGGTGATGTTTATTTCTTCTTTTTGCTTGTCCACACCTTCCTATTATTAAACAGTAAGTTTTAATTGTTATAATGAGAATAAAGAAAAACATCATTTCAAAAGCTGGTGTTCACTGCTTGAACTCTGCAGGGGGAGGTTGCAGTGAGCCAATATAGCACCACTGGACTCCAGCCTGGGTGATAGAGCGAGACTCCACTTCCAAAACAAGACAAAACAAAAAAAGCTGGTATTCACTAAATACTTGACATTTATTGATATAACAATTTCTGTTTCTAATCTTCTTGGCGAGGGACATGATCTGTAGAAACGTGTGACTATGTCGAGTCAGAAATTCACTATGAAGTTGTCATACAGGAGCCGAGATCTCCTAGCTAATGAGTGAACCTGAGGCGGGAGGTGGGACTCGACTCCAGAGGCAGGGCTCAGACACAGAATTGGATGGAGGACTAGCTAAACCAGGACAGGGCAAAAGCAGTTTTCAATCAGACACACCCACTGTGTGCTATGTCGATTTACCACTGCCATGGCAACAGCTGGGAGTTAAAGCCTCTTTCTATCGCAGTAACCTAATGACCCAAAAGTTACTACCCCTTCCCTAGAAATTTCCTCATAAACCATTCCTTAATCTGAATGCCATTAAAAGTAGCTATAAATATGACCAAAATTGCCCTATTCTGCCCACAGGGTAGCCTCACTCTGCAGGAGCAGTCACCGAACTGTAACGCTGCCTCTTCAATAAAGCTTTTATTGAAGAAAACTTCAATAAAGTTTTCTTCTACCTCTGGCTTGCCCTTGAATTCTTTCCTGGGAAAAGCCAAGAACCCTCATGGGCTAAGCTCCACTTTGGGGCTTGCCTGTCCTGCATCAAACAGAGCTGACATCTCAAAGTGGCAATGCAACTATAATTTGTTGTATGATTCAATTTTATTCTCATAACAATAGAGGTAGATATTATTGTCTCACCCTTACAGATTAAAAAACTGACAGCATTATACATTGTGGGGTAAGTCATGAATTTGGGAATCTGGGAGTGTTATAGGTCAAGTACCAGTTTTCTCAGCCTCAGCATGGTTGACATTTTGGATCAGATAATTCTGTTTGGGGGCTGTGCACTGTAGGATGTTTAGCATCATCCCTGGCTTTTACCCAGTAGGTACTAGGAACATCCCTACCCCTAGGTTGTGACAATCAAAAATGTCTCCAGACATTACCAAATGTCCTTGGGTTGAAAATCGTGAGTCTAGTATATTCTATTCATTAACCTTGAGCAATGAACTCCAAAAATTCAAGTTATAAACCTCATACCATTTTCAACACTTCACCTTCACAGGGGCTTAGTTCTTAATTAAATCCTTAATAAATGTTGTTGATGATGAAAATGAACATAAATAATGATGTAATAAACACATTTTGCATAAATATTTTTCTATCTTTTGCATCATTTCCATTCTAATGACAGTCAAATGGAACAAACATTTTGAAGGCTTCTCATTCATACCGTTCATGACTGACCAAAGAGTTGTACCAATTTACATTTCTACTAGCAGTGTAAGAGTCTATCTTACCGCATCCTTACCAGCATCAGCTATTATGTGTATATTTCTATCTTTGCTAATGTGAGTTCTTATTTCTATTTATTTTGTTATTTTTTAATAAAAATTTGTATTGTTCTTATTTATATTTTTAAGCACTAGTAAGAGTGAATATTCCCTATATGTTATAGTCAGTGGCATTTATTTTCTCAACTGTTTTGTGCTTTTTGCTCATTTGTTTTTTGGAGGTTTTAGAATTGTTTTTTTAAATATTCTTTTTTCGAGACATTTGCTCTGTCACCCAGGCTAGAGTGCAGTGTCGCCATCTTGGCTCATTGCAACCTCTGCCTCCCAGGTTCAAGTGATTCTCAACTCTCAGCCTTCTGGATAGCTAGGATGACAGACATGCACCACCACACCTGGCTAATTTTTGTATTTTTTAGTAGAGACAAGTTTTTGCCATGTTGGCCAGGCTGGTCTTGCACTCCTAGGCTCAAGTGATCCGTCTGCCTTGGACCCCTGAAGTGCTGGGATTATAGCCATGAGCCACCACAGTTGTACCTTAGTACTGTTTTTTATCAATTTGTTCACGCTCTTTGTAAATTTTTTTTAAATAGAGAGAGGTTTTCACCATGTTGGCCAGGATGGTCTCGACCTCCTGACCTCAGGTGATCCACCCGCCTCAGCCTCCCAAAGTGCTAGGATTACAGGCATGAACCACCAGGCCCGGCTGTTCAAGCTCTTTGTATATTGTAACTTGGATAGCATATATTTCTATAAAAAAAATAGTTTGCATAAAGGCATTTGAGCTTAGACTTTATTAAAGCTCTGGGAAAATGGCAAAGGATTTACATTACAGCAACTGAAGGAAGCTCAAATTGAGTTCTAATCACTCCCCTTAGGCTATGTGTGGTGGCTGATGCCTGTATTCCCAGGACTTTGGGAGACCAAGGCAGGTGGATCACGAGGTCAGGAGTTTGAGACCAGCCTGACCAATATGGTGAAACCCCATCTCTACTAAAAATACAAAAATTAGCTGGACATGGTGTCACGTGCCTGTAATCCCAGCTAGTTGGGAGGCTGAGGCAGGAGAATCGCTTGAACCTGGAAGGCGAGGAGGTTTCAGTGAGCCAAGATCACGCCATTGCACTCCAGCCTGGCAACAGAGCGAGACTCCATCTCAAAAAAATATATAAATAAATAAATAAAAAAAAATAAAAAACACTCCTCTTTTTCTAAGTCCTTTGTCATTTGTCTTTTGTCTTTCTCTTTTCTCTTTCCTTCTCTTCCTTATGCCCCCTCCCACCTTTTCATTCCCCAATTTCTGTTGCTTTTCATTGGAAACTAGCTTAGTTATTTCTTTGGTCTTTGCCTCTATTTACCCATACTCTCAGTTTGTCTTCCACCGTAGTGGAGAATATTAGTTTATCAAGGTATTTTTTTAAACAACGACACTTAGTTTCCTAAGGGAAATGCCCATAACAACTTTCAAGATAGCTTTACTCTTATACTGGAGTGAAAAAGAGTTCTGAATCCTGTTGCCCTATTTGTTTCAAATACTTTCTCCACTTTGCTTAACTAATGGGTACTAGGCTTAATACCTGGGTGATGAAATAATGTGTACAACAAAACTGTGTGACACAAGTTTGCCTATGTAACAAACCTACACATGTGCACTTGAGCTAAAAAGTTAAAAAATATTTAAAAAATAAAAAAAACAGTAATCAAAAAACAAAATAATTGATTGCTGGTATAATTCCACCCTGCACAGCTGTTCTCTGGAGTGTGGTCCTTTACCTCTTCCTGGCTTCTCTCCTACCTAAGTGCCCGTGCCTCCACCCTAGATTTGATGGACATGGACACGAGCCACGTAAGGCCCTGGAACTATCTTTCTGGTTGTGAACTAGAGTCCAACAAAGATTATCACTTTAAGGTGGATAATGATGAAAATGAGCACAAGTTATCTTTAAGAATGGTCAGGTTAGTAGCTGGTTGAATTGCATATTGTTGAAGCAGAAGTAATAAATTACAAAGGCAGACTTTATTACTTTAACAGTAACACTAGCAACTTTAAACATGTATGTACAGTCAATGGTTTATCTCGGGGGCTTTGAAATAACATCACCTGTGGCCTTACAATCACAACGTGTTTCAAGGCCTGGGCATATGAGTGGACAGTACTTAATAGGTGTGAAGGAAGATGCAAAGCGGGAGATGAAGAGGAGGGAGATACAAGACTTCAGTATACCTGGAAAGTGATCTGCCCCGGCAGTGGGAGCATTTCCACAGGAAAAAATAAAACTTCTTGCCAATGAAAATCATGATGATGATGAAGAGGAAGATTTTGATGAGGGGAAAACTGAAGAAAAAGCTCTAGTGATGAAATCTAATCTATACAAGATGCTCTATTCAAAAAATGCACAAAAATCAAACCAAAATAAAAAAGACTCAGAACTATGAAGATTAAGACCAAAAGGTCAAGAATCCTTCAAAAACAGGGGAAAAAACCTCTTAAAACACCAAAAGGACCTAGTTTTGTAGAAGACATTAGAAGAAAAATGCAAGCAAGTATAGAAAAAGTTGGTTCTCTTCCCAAAGCTAAATGCATCAGTTATGTGAAGAATTGCTTCTAGATGACTGACCAGGAGGCTATTCACGATCTCTGGCGGTGGAAGAAGTCTCTTTAAGAAAATAGTTTAAACAGCTTGTTAAAATTTTCTATCTTTTTTTTCTTTTCTTTCTTAAGTCTTTTAACCCAATGGTTCTTTTAGAGGCAAAAATTATGTCATTTCATTTCTATAACAGTTGATATCTAACTGTTCTTTTTATAATACAGAGAAGCTCCCTACCATGTTCGATAAATATCATCAGGTTCCATTGCCAAAACTGTGTAGTCCAAATGCCCCTTTAGTTTTTAAAGATAAAACTCCATCCTTTGCTTGTTTCTTTTTCTTTTCTTTTCTTTCTTTTTCTTTTTTTTTTTTTTTGAGACAGAGTCCTGCTCTATCACTCAGGCTGGAGGGCAGTGGCATGATCTTGGCTCACTGTAGCCTCTGGCTCCTGGGCTCAAGTGATTCTCCTACCTCAGCCTCCCAGGTAGCCGGGATTACAGGCATGTGCCTGTATTTTTGTAGTTTAGTAGAGATGGGGTTTCACCATGTTGGTCAGACTGGTGTCAAACTTGTGGTCTCAAGTGATCTGCCCACCTCAGCCTCCCAAAGTGCTGGGATTACAGGCATGAGCCACCATGCCTGGCTCTTTGTTTGGTTTTATGTATATATGTATGTATGCAATATTATGATAGGACATAGTAGTAGCCATGGTCAGACAAATGGAAATGGTGGGAAGACAAAAATATTCAAGTGAAATAAGCTCAATATTTTAATAAAGGAAAAAATAATTTTTTTTCCTTGAAAAAGTTGTAAGAAAAAATAAATCTTTTCCTGTGCATCTCAGGAGTGCTTTAAACTTAGAAGTTGTTTCTAGATAAGTAGGTTTAGCTAGGTGGAAATGGAGGAAAAGGCATGGCATGCCCGTAGATACCTAGTATGCTCCTATGCATAGTACAGTACAGAAAAGTCAGTTGCTTCTCTGTAAAAACATATTACTTTACTATTAGACACCATTGGAAAGAAATCATGCCCTGCTTATATTAAACATCTTTGCTAGATTTTTTTATTTGATTTTTTGAGATTCGGTCTTGCTCTCTTGCCCAGGCTGGAGTGTATGGTGAAATCATAGCTCACTGAAGCCTTAAACTCCTGGACTCCAGGGTCCTCCCACCTCAGCCTCCTGAGTAGCTAGGACTACATGCATGCACCACCATGCCCAGCTATGTTTGCTAGATTTTAAAGTGAGATACACTAAACCTCATAAAAATTAGAGCTAACGCCAGGCACAGTGGCTCACGCCTGTAATCCCAGCACTTTGGGAGGCTGAAGTAGGCGGATCACAAGGTCAAGAGATCGAGACCATCCTGGCCAACATGGTGAAACCCTGTCTCTACTAAAAATACAAAAATCAGCTGGGCGTGGTGGCGTGCACCTGTAATCCCAGCTACTCCGGAGGCTGAGGCAGGAGAATTGCTTGAACCCGGGAGGCAGAGGTTGCAGTGAGCAGAGATTGCGCCACTGCACTCCAGTCTGGCACCTGGTGATGGAGTAAGACTCTGTCTCAAAAAAAAAAAAAAAAAAAATAGAGCTAACATTTACCGAGGACTGTTATACTGCCCCCCAAGTATAACATGGTAATTAAAACACTGGAGGCCAGGCACGGTAGCTCACCCCTGTAATCCAGCACTTTGGGAGGCCCAAGCTGGCAGATCACTTGATCTCAGGACTTGGAGACCAGCTTGGCTAACATGGGAAAACCCATCTCTACTAAAAATACAAAAATTAGTCGGGCGTAATGGTGCATGCCTGTAGTCCCAGCTACTCAGGAGGGTGAGGTACAAGAATGGCTTGAACCTAAAAGGCGGAGATTTCAGTGAGCTGAGGTTGCACCACTGCTCTCCAGCGACAGAGCAAAGATTCCATCTCAAAAAAACAAAAACAAAACAAAAACCCCAAAAACACTGGAAAATGGTGTGAGGTATATTTCAGTTTAGGAATTAAGAATCCGAGACAAAAAGTCTGCTTCAGGACCACACACAAGCATGAAGAAATCCAGATATTTCAAGCATAGACCTTAAAACCGCACTGTCTAAAGCTGTTGTCACTGGCCTTCTGTGGCTATTTAAATTTCAATTAAAGTGAGATAAATTTTATAATTCAGTTACTAAGTCACACTAGCCATATTTCAAGTGCTCAACGGCTCCATGTAGCTAGTGGGTACTGTACAGACAGCACAGGATAATATTTGCATCATGGCAGAAAGTTTTAGTGGATCTAACAAAAAAAGTTGTCTTTAGGCTTATTTTGTGATTGCAGATAAAAGCCACTTGAATTCTGACAAGTTTCTAAAGCCATGTTACAGAACTGGTAATTATAATTGCGTGAACTTCATCCAAAACTGGTGAAAGCATCAGGTTGAGGATAGTCTGGTGGTTGCTACTTTCTGTTCACCCTAATACGGAGGCTCTAGGAAATTCTGTGGTGAATTTCTGCAGGCAGACACAGCAGAAAAGGTATAGGATAGGCCAGAAAACCTGGGTCCTACAATATATGGGAATAATGACGAGCATTAACTGGTTGTTTCCTATGTACCAGGCACTATGTTAACTACATGCTTCATTAAATCCTCACAATACCACAGTACAGTATTTATTTATTATTACCACCACTTAGCAGGTGAATAGGCTGAAGTTCAGAGGTGTAAGGTCACACAGCTAGTAAATAGGAGAGCCTGGATTTAACACCTGGTGTCTATTCCCTTGTGCTAAACAACTCTGCGTCCGCTGATTCTTCACTTTCCTTATCTGTAAATCTGAAAGGATTAAATTTTTTCTACTGTTTCTAAAACTCTGTGTTCTAACTTAGGACATTACCATCCATCTTCCCAAGCTAATGAAATATGCAGAGTTCCAAAGAGCAGCTTGCTACCTATTTTTCTCCAAAGGACATGCTTTCCCCTGTCTGTGCCTCTGTCCTAAAACCTTTAATTTCCCAGTATCTAATGTGGTTTCAGCTATTTATGAGGCGCTCTCGTGGCAAGGAGTGATCCTCTCCAGGAGGCAATCCTAAAAACGAGCGCAGTGCTTGGCGCACAGTAAATGCTCCATGGGCCACTTATGAAATTAAGTCCAAGTGGACTTCAAGGAAAATGTGAATCTGCTGAAATGAACTATTAGCCAGGACACTAGGTAGAAAACCGGGCTGACGAAGAAAGTGGAGAAGCCCGTGTAGGGGGCTAGAGACAATTTTTGATCCGCAGAAGCCTGAAGTGGGGTGCCGTTAGGCCTGGTGGCAGTAACGTTTACTAGCGGTGGACAAAACGCCGCCTGCGACACTGGAAGAAGCAGAAAACCCCACCTACTCTGAAACAACAACGATCGGCCCCGACTCTGGGGTCCCAGTGGCGCCCCGCAGCCTCCTCGCCCTGCCCCTCTCCCGAGGCCCAAACAGTGGCAGCAGCTGCGGCTGCGGCTGCGCAGTGGGGCGCGCGTAGGCGGAGCGGCGCGCGCCGCGGTCAGCTGACTGCTCGGCTGGCACGTGACTTGCTCTGTGGCCGCTGGGTCGGGGAAGCAGTGAGTCTGGAGCTAAGGTCGGGAAGGGATGGAGCGCTGAGCCGTTAGCGTCTGCCTGGCTGCCTGCCTCCGCACCTGTTACTGCTGCTACTTCCTCCTTTGACACCTTCCTGGGTCAGTGAGCGATGGCTGTCCCCGGATGGGGAGTCCAGGCCAGGCCAAAGCTTGCGCTGCGGTCACCGCCTGGGAGGGATGGGGGTGGGTGCGGGGGCAGAGACCGTGGCGTTGGAGCTGGAGCTGGCTGGGTGGCTGCCCCTGCTTTCTCGGAGCCAGTTCACCGTCCCGGGCCTAGGTTCCGTCTCTAGGGAAGAGAAGGAGGGAGAAAGAGAGCTCTTGTGAGTACTTAGAGGCAGAAAGGAGAGAGAGAGCGATCTGGGACCTTTCTTCTTGGGTAGGGGTCACAGAATGTATGCCTCCTGATTGAGGGGGATGAAGTGACAGAGAGGCCCCGGTGAGGCTATGGGGTGGTGTGTGTGAGATCACAGCTAGCGCAAGTGCCTTCCCTGCGTGTGTGCGCGCGCGTGTGTGTGTGTGGTGGGGGGAGGTGGTTCCGGGGGTGGTGGGATGACAGTTTAAAAGGCCTGGGAGCCCCTCATTGCAGGCACAGAACCCTCACGGAGTAACAGGGTCCGTCTAGGAATGGGAAAGTACAGGAATCCAGCGAATTCAACAATGTTTTAGTAGAATGGGGGAAGGGTAGGCAAAAAAACAAAACCCTAGAAGAGAACTTGGGGAAAGTCACATAAGGCATATTGAATCACTTGAGAAACAAGAGGAGTGAGGGGGGACCTAGTATTCTTTACCGAGGAAAATTCTGGTATGTTAGGGAAAAATCATTGAGAGCCCAGTATTTAGCACTGCTCTGGGAGTGGAGGGTTGGGATGTAACAGTCCATCCTTAGGAGTTCGCACTAATGTTGAAAGTCACACACAGGACTATGCAGTTTATGTATAATTACCAAAAAGAGAATGCGGAGTTCTTTGAAAGTGTTGGAGAAAGGACACGTGTATAAACTGGCACTATGGGAAAATATTGTGGAGGAAAGAAAACTTGAGTCTGGGCAAGCCCATAGGATTTGAATAGGTTGAGAGAAATGGGGATAATTTTACAGGCAGGGAAAGCCACAGGAAAACCTGAAGATGGGGGGTTGGGGATGCTTCTGTGGGAGTAGAAGTTTAGCTTTATAGTGGATTGCACTGTGGAGAAGTGGGAAAGAAAGTTGGGGATCAGATAACGAGGAGTTTTGAATGGTATTCATTTACTCATGCAAATAATGTGTGTTGAATACATGCTGTATGCAGACACAGTGCTGATGGTAGGATTTAGAAAATTGTCTCTGTCTTTGTAGAGCTTACGGGCAAATAGGGGATGGATTTTAAAAAGCAAGCACGAAATGTGCTTTGAAGGACTAGCAGTGGTATGAAAGAGTATACTAGGGACATGGGTATTATGGAAGATTTTAAAAAGGTGTTGCTGAGAATATGACTTTTTAAAAATTAAAAAAATTTTATTTATTTTCTTCATACCCTTTCCCTCTGAGAGGATATGACTTTTGACCTGAGATCTGAAAAGAGACTGAGAAGGGGATGTGAAGGGATGAATGAAAAGAACATTCCAGGCCTGGCAGGGTGGCTCATGATTGTAATCCCAACATTTGGGAGGCTCAGGTGGGAGGAATGCTTGAGGCCAGGAGTTCAGGACCAGCCTGGGCAACATAGTCAGACCCCCCATCTCCACAAAAAATGAAAAAAATAACTAGCTGGGAATGGTGGTGCATGCCTCTAGTCCTAGCTACTCGCTGCTCGGGACACCGAGGCAAGAGGATCATTTGAGCCCAGTAGTTTGAGGCTGCAGTAAGCTGTGCTCACACCACTGCATTCTCTCCTGCAAAACAGAGCTAGAACCTGTCTCTGAAAAACAAAAAAAGGAACATTTCAGGCTGAAGGAACAGCATATGTCAAGGCCCTGAAATGTGAAGAGGAAAAAAGCTTTCGAGAGTTTTTAAAAAGCTAGCATGGCTGAAACGGGGAGGCGGAGAGGCACGTGGAGAAAGCTGGGGTCAGGCCGACCAGAGCTTTTATCCTAAAAAAGAGGGAAGCCAGTGAAGATTACAGGCAGTGGAGTGAGTCAGACTGTGGCTTTTGAAAAGATAATTTTGGGAGTAACGTGGAAGGTGGCAAATGTGAATGAGTGGAGACCCGCTCAGGGGAACATTGTTGTAATCCACTGAAGGATTTGAAGGCAGGATACCTTCTTTTTCCACTGAAGACTTCAGGAGAATGTTTAACTGTACTCACTCTTAGAGGGTTCAGGAGTTGGGGAAGGGAAAGAATGATTAGATTCTACTTGCACCCCTCACAGGGTAGTTACAACTACCCTCGAGGCAGTCCTGAACATATATAGGGGAGGCTCCTTTGCAAAAGTTTGTTTTAGCTTTTCAAATTTATCCTTTTGTAAGGTCATCTATTTCAGAATATTGTTTATTGAAATATAGTTAGTTACAAAGAGGGTCACTTTCATGTTTATTTTGTTCTCACAGTTCTTTGAAAGACAGTAGATGAAAATGCTATTCATTGTATAGATGGGAACCTATTAGACCCCTGGAACTGGAAACGGATAAAGTGATTTGTCTTGAGTCTGGAGTAACTTCCACAGTTTTCTGACTGCTCATGTATTCTTGCTGATTATGTACACAGTACTAACCAAGTCGCATCTAGAGAAAAGGGTGAATTTTTTGAAGTGCACAGTAGTCTTTGATTCAGCACTTTTTTTTGCAAACTTCTTCCTGAAGATTCAGCACTTTTGCTGAACTTTTTCTAGTAGAACAGTTTCAGAGGAATTGGCAGTGGTGGGCTGCGTCTTATCTATAGTGTTGGGGAGAACTGTTCAATTTACAGTTCATCTGGAGATAATAAACAGCAAGGTGAACTGAAAGTGTTCAAGTTGTCAATCACAGGTCTTTGGCAACAAGTGAGTCTCAAATTATGCTGAAGACTGAGCTTCAGGGTTGTGTCCTGGATTTTTTTCTCTTTTGGTATACCTTGCAGGGACTAGATAAAATCTAGAGAAACAGTACACAGGATCTAACTAAATGCTGAGAGCTGGATAGTGTAAGTCAGGTTTTAAAACTCAGCACAAAATACTTATTTTTATTTTTTGGTATATTAGTCTTGGAAGCCTCATGTACATTAGTTTTTGCAACCTAAAAAGAAACTTTAGGGCTTCAAAAATCTGATTCTGTGATTATTTCCACAACTCGTAAGATAATGCCATTGGCCAAAGAACAAAACTGGAATGCCAAAGTAAACCTTTGCCAAAGGTCTCTGTGTAGTTTACTGATCCCTAAGCAGTAAGTTGTCTTTTGAACTTGATTCTGCTTAGGAGTACTTACATTTTGCTCTTGTATGTATTTAAATCTATCTACAGGATACATCTTTTTCACTGTTTGGATGGGGAATTATATATCATTTTATTTATAAATTAATTAATGTTAGATGTCTGTTTTTCATCAAGTTCTTAAGACAGACAGTATATACATTAGCATAGTGCTCTTGAGAAGCTCAGTCAATGAATAACAGCAGTCTAAAATTTCCTATTGACGTGAGTGATTCTTAGAACTAGAAATTTTAAACTATATTCTTGATGCTGAAACAAAATTCTTTTCCAGCAGGACATCTACTTCTAACATTATACCATGTGCAGCTGTGCTATGCATTTATTGAGTTAAAAAATGAGCCAGGTAGGCAGTGGAGGAGAAGTGCTTTGGTTATATCAGGGGATAAAAGAGTATTAACTGTGTATCTAAAATGTGGGGGGTGTGTGTGTGTCTGTGTGCAAGTATGTGTGTGTATTTGAAAATAAAATGCTAGGTAAGTGGTGTTTTATAGAAAAAGATCAATGTATGTTTTAAGGTATTTTAAACAGACTATCAATGAATAGGAAGTTGTAAATTTAGATGTGTGAACGGTTTAACTTTATCATGAAAGGTTTTCCTTTTGAATCAGCCGATAGTTTTAGTGTTTCTGTGTGGGTGCTATTGGCAGTTTGGAGGTCTATTTCACCCTACCAACTAAATCCTGATTAGCAGTCTCCACACTGGGACAACCCAAAACACTCCCATATATTTCCAAACTCCTCCTGGAGGAAAGAGGCACCGTTTATTTGGTTGCAAAACATGCATGTGGTGTTACCGTTTATTTGTTGGACAAATATTAAGTTGTTGGGGATATGGAGGTTAAAAGTAATATTTTAATAAACTGCGTATAATTGAATTCAAGTGATTTAAAATCCAGTTTTTGATATATTAATGTGACTCCTTTAGTATAAAATTACTAAAACTATATCCTGATATGTCTGTGAGGCACTTGTCTTTTGTAAAACTTCACGAATAACTCAAATAGATTTCCCTCAATCCCAATAAAATGTAGTCACTGACTGTCACTGACTGTGGGCAGCTAATTTCACCAGCTGTTCCCTCATTTGCAAGTGGGGGTGGTGATAACATCTATTTTGAAGGAATTAAGTACAAAATTGCTTTAGTGGATGGAAGTGCTTATCACTGGGCACAATACATGTTACATATTCAGTAGTTGTCATTACCAGTAAACAGAATCTCAAGCTTACTTAGAGTCATGAATTGGAGAAAACAAACTTATCCTAAAGTCTTGAATTTCAGGCCAATGTACATTGTGTTGGGGATATCAGCACCTTCTAGCACAATGTGGTTCCGTGATCCAGTCACTGTTATAAACTAACAGCCCTGAAGAAAAGGGAAGTAATGTTTTGGGAGCCAGGAGTGTAGATTGAGGGAATCCCCTGGCATGGAAGGAATGATTTGTCCTCCAGGTCACTGCTGAGTTGCCTGTGCAGAGGAGGAGTCTCTAGAAGCTGAGAAGGTTTTGGTGATTACATGCAGTAATAGGTGTATGACAGGGTCCTCCTGGCCAAGTCTGCCAATTCAGCAGCTTTACCAGAAGTTACCAGAAATTTTCCAACATTGTATTATTTGTTACATCTCCAACCCCCACTCCACAATGTGTTTCGTTTTTGTGATACGCATCTGTGTGAATGTAAGGCTTTGCTTTTAGATTAATTTCTATGCGCCTGTAGTCCCAGCAACTCAGGAGGCTGAGGCAGGAGAATTGTTTGAATCTGGGAGGCAGAGGTTTCAGTGAGCCGGGATCACGCCATTGCACTCCAAACCTGGGCAACAGAGAGAGACTCTGTCTCAAATAAAAAAAAAGATAGTTGTTGATAAAATATATCTAATAAAGATTAAATTGTCATTCATATTTAAGTATATCTATGGTGAGAAATTTAGATAGTCTTAATAGGATTATAGAGCATTTATAGTTATTATTTCCATTGAAAACAAAACATGGAATATTTGAGATTTAAGAAAGGCATATCTTCTGACAGTTTTACAGTCTCATTGCATATGAATCATGAAGTATTCCTTGAAAGGTAAAATCCCCCTTTTAGTTACTGGAAATGTTTAAACAAGTTGTATTATGAGCAAGCCCCTCCCACCGTCCCAATTAAGATGCTTCTGTTTCGAAGGATAGAATTTTTACATTCAAAGAGGAAACAGTTATTTTTACTTTTTATTTGTATGGTGTTAGTGATTTCTAGGGTAGGATGTGGCAACTTTTTAACTGAGAGGATTGCGGTAAATGTTTCGCACAGATCAATTGTGTTAAAAGCTGATGTGCACATTTGGAAGGCTGTGTGATATTTCACTGATATCTGAGATATGCCTTCTTTTGCTTGTTAAAATAAGCTGCTCCAGTAAACTTGATATTTTCAGGTACTGCGTTTTGCATGGAGACCACCTTCTAGGCCTAACTGATTGTGAAATTTAATTTGCTATGAAAGTTGATTGCATTTCAGACTACGGTTTGGGTTTCTTGAAAGCATTAAAATCAGTTAAGTGTGGGAGCACTTAGCGGAGTGCTGTGCTGTTTTCTGTGGTTGCCCCTATCTTGGGTCAACCTCATACCTTCCATTCACACAGCAGTACTAGCAGATGTCTTGTTGAGGCTTATAACCCCCCACCTTTTATGTTGTAATAGTTATTGTTTTATTGTCTTTATTTTATATGCAAATCACATGTGGTAGGAGAATAATCCATAGCCTTCAAACTCTCAGAAATGGGAGATAAAGTAAATGAAGTTAACATTCCCAGAGCTTTGGATCCAGTTTTTTTTCCCTCCCGTTTTCTCACACTTTTTTCCCTTCCATATTGAAAAATAATTATTACTTTTTTTTTTTCTTAAGCAGCACACTTACTGCAGTTAGACAAAATAGAGGTGTCTACAAAATTGACTAGTGTTTCCCTTGTGCCTCCCTGTCTTCAGTGTTTTTTTTCTGTCTTGGCATCTACGTGAAGTCTTCCTCACACCCCTCCCTGCATGCACACAGGCCTGCCACCCTCTCCCACCCGCAATTGTAAGCTCCTTGAGGACAGGGGCTACATTTTATTTGTTTTGCTTCTCAGAGCCTACCACAGTTTTGGGAACTTAAACACTCAAAACGTTTGGTGAGATGAATAAGAGCTTAAATTGAGAGCAGTTACAGTCAGATGAGATGTGTGCCTAATGCAGTTAATGACATGAGTGTGAGTGGACCTGTGGGAGAAGTAGTGGGATTTCCCACAGGTTTGGTGCATGGATGGCCTTAGTTGGGAAAATCATTTTGTTAAGGGAGGCTTGGGTTGGCTTAAACTGGAAGAGAAAAGTTTGTTTTGTGTGAAACGAGCAAAAGCAGAGTAGGAAAGAGAACTAGGGAGGCCTGAGGTCAAGATGGATAAAGAGGGCTCAGGAGGAATGTGAGGATAAGGTGGAAACACTCAGGGATACTAGTGACGACGGTGAGGACTGGCTGATTTGAGTTTTGTTTCCAAGAAGGAAGCAGAACTAGGGGTGTATATTTTTGTGAGTTATTCAGCCTTCTATCTGTAGCCTTCAAGAGTATTGACATTTCTTGTAACATTAAATATACTATATAATCATAGAAATGCCTGTTTTAGTACAGTGGTTCCGAAATTTGGGTGAATTACCTGAGGGACTTAATAAGAAAATAGAGAAAAAGAATCCTGAGCCTCACCTAGTATAGGTTCAGGCAATGAGTATAGGAGCAAAGAGGATCCTGGATATCGTAATCCAATCCTCTCATTTTACAAGTGAAGATATTTATGCAGACTATATATATGTAGAACTGGGATTAGATTCAAAGGCTTCATATCCTCAGAGCAGCGCTCTGGCCATTACATTGTGCTCCCTGAAGTTGGCATTTGGGTTTTCTCTGGCTATGATTCCCAGTGAGGTAAAAGGGCCATTTACCAACTTTGATCACATCTTCAGACGTAGCTACAATTAACCAGCTTTGCCCTTCTCTTTTGTATTAACTCCAGAACTGTTTGTTATAATGCCATTTCATGTTCTCTAAGCTTTTCATTGTTTTCAAATATGAGGATACTGCCCTCATAAAGATGTGGTGGGGTTTTTTTTTTCAGTGTTAATAATTTATTATTAAAAAATTAGGAAAAAGGAATATACAGAAAGGATGAAACCAAACATTCATAATCACTCCCAAGAGGTAATTATTAACAATTTTTTTTTTTTTAATTAATGTTTACACCTATATGTATCCTTATTTCCACCTGCCTTGGCCTCCCAAAGTGCTGGGATTACAGGTGTGAGTCACTACACCCGGCCATTTTTGTATTTTTAGTCGAGACAGGGCTTTACCATGTTGGCCATGACTGTTCTTGAATTCCTGAGCTCAAGCCTGTTCTGGCCTCCCAAAGTGCTGGGATTAAAGGTGTGAGCCACTGCACCTGGCCTATTAATGCTTTTAAATACATTTATATTTTACCCATCAAGATAGCACACCATACATTTGCAAATTAATGGCACGTAAATGAATGTTGGAGACATTTATTCAAACTGCAGCTCTTTCATTTTTTAAAAACAAAAACGAACACTTGCCTTGTTCATACAAAAGCAATACATGTTCATTGTGTCTCACTTTTCACAAACAGAGTAGTACCCCCGTCTTTTAGCCTAGACTTGTTAAATTTTTGGCATTTATTTTTGTCAATCCTGTTTTCTGTTAAATGTTAAAACATGGGGCTGAGAGAGGCTGGGAAGTTGTGGCTGAATCCCTGCATAGAAACAGACAACAATTAGCAAAACCAAAAACTTGTGAATAATACATACAACAAAACTAGATGAGACTTCAGTTCTTGTCTGTGATGGAGTAACTGGTACCATATTTGCTTTCCCACCATTATCAATTACAAATCTGGACAAGATATATTAAAAAACTGCTTCCAGACATTGGACAACAGGCAGCACAGGAGCAGAGAAAAAGGAAAGGAGCTTTGTAATTTCTCCTGCTTTTCTCTGTAGACACTCTCTGCACCATGTTTTAGGAAGGGAACACCCGAGCAGAGCATCTTGGTCCTGCTGAATAGAGGCGGCTGGACTTGGGGAAGATTTATCTGCCTGGAATTAACAGGTGGGATTGACAAAGAGAGCGAGCTAGGCAGATAAATAAATACCAGAAACTTATAGGGGGATCTCTGCAGGAGCTCTATCAAAGAATGACCAGAGAGCTTTCAACTGAGCAGTTGCCAGAGCTTATGGTCCTGGGAAGCATTTGGGTTCTCACCAGATATGGAGGAGAGACCTTACTGAATACCTGGGACATTCAGTAGAGTCCCCAAAAGGTCAGACCTTAGTATTAGAAGCTAAGTTAGCCGTAGAGTAAGGCCTTATGTCTATCCCAACAATGTTTGAAAACAAGCCTTGGGTGGATCAAGCTGATCCTCCCCTAATTTACCTGCCCGCTAGAACAAAGTACAACACTCTTAAAAGGAAGACAGCAAAGTCCAGTGACAAACAGTGTAACATTTTTACAGATATGCTCAGTGTTTTAACAGAAAGCATGAACATATTGAGGAAAGAAATGGAAGATATTTTAAAAATAGAGCTTAAAGCAGAAAAATACGTAAGAAGTAAAATATTCACTGGTGTGAAGAATAACAGATTAGGTACTCTAAAGAAAAGGTCAGCAAACTAGAAGATATAGCAGGAGACTGTCTTAGTCTTACTTGTTGCCATAAAGGAATCTGTGAGACTGGGTGATTTGTAAAGAAAAGAGTTAGTTAGTTAGTTAGTTTGTTTGTTTTTTGGCTCTCAGTTCTATAGGCTGTGCAAGCATGGCACCCAGATCTCAGCTTCTGGTGAGGCTTTGGGAAGCTCTTGAGTCATGGCTGAGGGGAAGGGGAGCAGGAATGTCACATGGCGAGAGAAGGAGCAAGAGTCAGGGGAAAGGTAACGGATCTCATGGTAACTTCTTACTATGGGGAGGGCACCGTCTTTTCAACAATCAGATTTCAAGATAGCTTGCTACAGGGAGGGCATCAAGCCATTTATGAGGGATCTGCCCCACTGACCCGGATACCTCCCCTAAGGCCCCAGCTCCAACATTGGGGTTTATATTTCAACATGAGATCTGGGGAGGATAGACATCCAAACTATATCCCTGTCCAAACTAAAACACGATGAGAAAAACAACTGAGAAAAATAATTGAAAGCTCCGTGCCTGTGGAGCAGTATCAAGTGGTTTAACGTACATGTGATCTTGTTTCAAAAGAAGGAAGAGGAAGCAAAAAAAGTGAGGAAAAACAATGGCTGAAAACATTTCAAATTTGATGAAAACTATGAATGGATCCAAGAACTTCAGTAAACTCCAGGCAGAGTAAATACTTGTGACCTTGGGGTAGAAAGATTTTTCACATGCTACAGAAAGCATGTATTTAAAAAAATTGATAAATCAGACATTGGCAGAATTGCAAATTTTTATTCAAAAGCATCATTAAGAAAAGTCAAGCCACAGATTGAGAGAAAATATTTAAATATATATATATTTCACAAGGAAATTGTGTCAAGGTCATATAAAAATTTTGTGCAACTCAATAAGGGAACCCAATTTTTTTTTTTTTTTTTTTTCGAGATGGAGTCTCGCCCTGTCACCCAGGCTGGAGTGCAGTGGCGCAATCTCAGCTCTCCGCTGACATCTCCTGGGTTCAAGCAATTCTCCTGCCTCAGCCTCCCAAGTAGCTGGGATTACAGGTGTGCACCACTACACCTGGCTAATTTTTTGTATCTTTAGTAGACACGGTTTCACCATGTTAGCCAGGCTGATCTCAAACTCCTGACCTCATGATCTGCCTATGTCGGCCTCCCAAAGTGCTGGGATTACAGGTGTGAACTACTGTGCCCAGCCTCATTTTTGTATTTTTAGTGGAGACAGGGTTTCACCATATTGGCTAGACTGGTCTTGAACTGCTGGCCTCAAGTGATCCACCTGCCTTGGCCTCCCAAAGTGTTGGGATTATAGGTGGGACCCACCACACCTGGCCAATTTTTTATAAAGTTAAGTATACATTAATCATTCAACTTAGAAAATCTGCTTTTAGAATTTTTTATCCAAGAGAAAAACATACCTTCACAAAAAGCTTTGTAAAGGAATGTTCATGGAATCTCTATTCTTAGTGACCCCAAACAATAGTAACAATTCAAATGTTCATCAACTGGTGAATGTATGAACAGCCTACAGTAGATGTATGCAGTGGAGTACTAAGTAATAAAACAGATTGTATTACTAATACACACAACATGGACAGATATCAAAGACTTTCCGAGCAAAAGCCAGGTACAAAAGAGTATGTAATGTATGCTTCCATTTACAGGGAAATTCTAGATCAGGCAAAACTAATCTATAGTGACAGAAAGCAGACCAGCATTTGCCCAGGGCTGGCAGTGAGGTAGGGATTGACTGGCCTGAGTGTGAGGGAAGGTTTGGGGATGATAGAAGTGTCCTTAATCTTGCTTTTGATGGAGCTCATACAGGTGTGTACATTTGTCAGAAATTCATCAAACTCTTGTAATGGGTGCATTTAATTCTATGTAAATTATATTTTAATAAAGCTGATTTTATTATGGAAAAAACGGGAAGTGAGGGAAGCTAACCAACTATAAGCCAGGTGCTTGATGTCTTCTCATTTAGTCCTCGCGGTAGTTTTTATTTATTCAAGAATATTCAACAAATACCTTTTGAGATTCTACCATGCTGGTCTCTGTGCCAGGTACTGAGGAGAAAGTGGTGAGCAAAAACTCATGATTTTCATTTACCCTCCTGGGCAGTTTATTTGAAAGACAGACATTAGTAAAACGTTCCTCCCAGGGAAATACTGCAAAGAAGGTGCTATGAGAGCATATAATACGTTCATCCTTAGCATATAATATATGCTCTCATATATGATGTGACACATACTACATAATATATCTTGTGTAATATATAAGGCGCTTTGTGTGCCCCAGTTTCTCTGTAACTACTACCTCTCTAATGGGGTTTCTCTGACTACTAAATGAGCTAATACATGGGAAGTGGTTTGACTGGTGCTAGTAGGTAGGAAGCACCCAGTAAGTGTTGGCCGCTACGAACATTTGACAGTCCTAGTTGTCTAACGTTGCAGGGGTACACCTGTACCAAGAGAACACTGGAGTAGGACTGCATTTGGGGGAAGAGATGATGAGTTTGACTAGAAGTGTTGGGTTTTAGCTGCTGTTGAAACATCCAAGTGGAAAATGTCTTGTAGTCAGATGTGGATACTGGTTGGATATAACTCTAGATGCTGCAGAGGGCCCTGGGCTGGAGACATACATTTCAGAAAATGTCCAGCATTTATGCTAGAATTGCCTCAAGTGTAGAGGAGATCATCAAGAAAGGTGCTATATACACACATTAACACACACACATCGACACACACGAATTAACACACACACACACACACACAAAGAAAAGGACACAGACCTGGCTCTGAGCCCTGAGGAACTCTACCTTTTAATCAGTGTGCCTTTCTAATCATCATCTCCTCTGTTTAGTGTATGATTTGCTACATTTGTGCCTGACTTCCTTCATATTCAAGATAAAGGGAGATAATTAGGAATAAAAACAAGCAGTGAAGGAGGTGGTGTCAGGTTCTCGGTGAGTTGGTAATAAGTGGCCACACTTTGACAATTTGTTTCCTTGCAGCTGAGAGAAAAAGGGAAATATGTTTAGCAACACGGATTCCATTTTCGATGAATAAAAACATACATATTCATCTGCAAAGAAAAATTTTGTTTCAAACTAAAATTGTTCTTAAAGGAGAATTTTTTTTTTTTTTAAGATGAAGTCTCACTCTATCACCCAGGCTGGAGTGCAGTGGCTCACTCTTGGCTCACTGCAACCTTCGCCTCCTGGGTTCAAGTGATTCTCTTGTCTCATCCTCCTGAGTAGCTGGGACTACAGGCGTGTACCATCACGCCCGGCTAATTTTTTTTTGTAATTTTAGTAGAGAGGTGGTTTCACCATGTTGCCCAGGCAGGTCTTGAACTCCTGATCTCAGGTGATCCACCTGCCTTGGCCTCCCAAAGTGCTGGGATTACAGGCGTGAGCCACTGTGCCCGGCCTCAAGGAGGAATTTTTTTACAGGACTTGTCTAAGTGACAAGTTGACAGTAGGCATTGTTTAAAAATGGGAAAAACAGATTTTGCAAAATACTTACGATGTTACTGTCATAGGTGGTTCTTACATTTTTCCTTAGGTACTTAAGTAGCTTTTCTTTCCTATTAGGCTTTTAATTAGGGTTAGTTTCCTTTCACTAGCAGTAGAAGAACTGAGGCCATGGCTTTGCCTGAAGCACAGATAGGTTCTGAAGCCCTCTTTTTTTGTATTTTTGACTTTATTCACCCTTGACATAAAAGACAAAGGCTACTTAGGAACCTGCAACTTTACCAATTTTTAATTTTTACTATAAAATAAGGGTTTTCTGGAAGACTGAAAAACACTTTTAAAAAACATGACTATATTTCTTGCCTTTGTTTTATCTCTAATGAGACTTTTTGATTGGTTCCATCATTGTTATATTTGCATTTTATTTATTAATTCAACAGGCATTTATTAAGTCCTTGCTGTTGCCAGGAATTTAGTGTATGCTGGCTTTCAGGGTTTCACAGAGAAGATATGATTCTAGCCCTTCAGGATTTCTCAGTAAGGTGTAGATGAAAATATGTTATAAAAATGAGGGAGACTATGATGAGTGCATAGTAGGGGCATTGATAAAGTATAAGTAAGCAAAGGATATTTCCCATCTAGGTTACGGGGGAGAGTCTTGGGAGGTAGGGATAGGGTGGGGCAGCAGCTAATATAGTCACCCCCGGGAAATGCAGCCACATGGAAAGGGGAAGGTCTAGGTACATTATTTTATTCATTCTTTCTAACAGCTGTGTGAAGAGATGTGTCGTATTTCCACTTTACAAATGAGGAAACTAGTAAGGGGGTAAAGTCAGAGCTTTAACTGTTGCAAGACTCCAAAATTTGTGTTCTGTCCTCCATGATCTGGCAGGTCCCTCAAATCTCTAATACCTGATCTCTAATCTCAAAGTGTACTTTGAATCTCGAATTTTGTGTGTGTCTTTTCATTTGGAGGAATTTGTTCTTCTAGGAGGTAGGATAGTTTTAGATGTTCTGTGATGCTGCTTTAGAAACTGTGATGATCCTGGATGAAGAGAACAAGGAAAGGAAGCTTGGATCCCTTTATCAGACTTCAGAATTCCCTGGCCAACAGGGTGCTCAGAGCCTGGGATATTGGGTGAAGGTGTTGAAGGGTACATGTGGATCTCTCTTCAAACATGAGAGCCCAGGTGCACCAGAGCACAGAACATTTTTTTCTTGTAGTGTGACACAACAACAATGTGGCCTTTAGAGTCAAACACAGCTAAATTTGAACCCTGTCTGCCACTTTTGTGACCTTGGGTGGACTACTAACCTCTTTTGTATATTACTACCTATCTCATGGGTTGTAGTGAGAATAGACTAAAATGAGAGGTATGAGAAGTGAAAAGCACAACATCAGACTTAGGCACCTTTTCCTTTCCTCTTCATCTTCCAATAACTAGGCTCAAGGGAGGGCTCAGTTAAAAGCTAGAATTTCGAGCACAGTGCCTCTTGTAATCTCAACATTTTGGGAGGCTAAGGCAGGAGGATTACCTAAGGCTGGAAGTTTGAGACCAGCCTGAGCAACATGTCAAGACTGCATCTCTACAAAAGTACAATTTTTTAAAAAGCTAAATTAGAATACTTCTATCATATTCCTAGACGTTTTGTTCAGAATTTATCATGACATTATTTCCTCTGATCCTGATAAAAGCTCAGTGAAGTAGATAGGGAAATATTATTTATAGATGAGAAATGGGGTCCTCTTTTCTATTCCTTGAAATCCTTTGGAAGCCTGCTAGAATAAAAGATTTTCTGGAACTCTAAGTAGTATGATAGTGACATCTACTGTAATGGCTCATATGGTTACAATCTTTGAAGAAGCTGCAGTTTAGATAATTTAGCACTATCAGGAAGAATTTAACACTTGATTTTATTACTTGCCGTTTTCAGAGGAGAGGAGGTATAAAAATGTATCATTAAAATATACTTTAACGGAAGACCACTTGCATAAGATTATTATAATAAAACCTCAGTTTTTCAGAAACCACCATCACTTGGAAGATCTAGATTACTAAAAGAGGTTTAAAGATGCTATTAGATTTTCTAATAACTGAAAATGTTCAGGGTAGTCCTGTGAGGGATGTTTGTGCTGAAAAAGCTGATTTGGTAAGTGCAGGAATATTAACTGGAAGAAACCAGAGATAGGGAAACAGCCAACATCAAAGTGGCCAAAGGAAAGAGAAGAGGGTAGCCAGTTTTGGAGCAGCTCAGGTGAGGTGATCCATGTGTTGCGAAGAACAGAGACAGGATGACAAGGAGCCAGGACATAGGCCTACAACATTTCAGCAGGAATTTATTTTAAAAAGCAACTTCTTGTGGCCGGGCGCGGTGGCTCAAGCCTGTAATCCCAGCACTTTGGGAGGCCGAGGTGGGTGGATCACGAGGTCAAGAGATAGAGACCATCCTGGTCAACATGGT